>NW_028274808.1:200266674-200571174 GCF_037043125.1 Eumetopias jubatus | reverse complement strand
GCCCAGAAGCCCCTGGACGAACCCATTTTTCCTCTTACTGGTCTGGCTGCCCTTCTTGGCGATCAAGATACTGCTTCTAACACGTTTGTTTTATAACAATCTCTACGTACTTTTGCCACCTCCTAGAAAGTAGTAATCTCTCAGTAGCGATGGCAGAAGCATAACGCCGTAAGGAGCACGTTCTCCGAGCCAGACTCGGCGGACGGTTCCAAGGTGCTGTCCACAGGAACTTACTGGTTCCTCACAAACACTGTGGTACCGACAGAAGGTGGCACGGGGACGTGGGGTGCGCAGCATGTGGCTGGCCCCAGACAGGCCCCTTTGGGGCCCTGGTGCTCACTAACCCTCCATCTACCACACCTCCCTCCAGCCAACCAGGGGCCAGGAGCCACGCTCCAGTCTCTGCTTTCACGGGGCGTCCTCGTGGAGCGAAGGCTCAGCCGTCCCTGGGCAGGGCGGGAACGGGAAGACCAGAGGGGCTGGCCTCCCTGATGCTCGCAGCACCAGCCTGTCGGGTCCCTCTGAAGTGTGGACCTGGAGTAGGCGGGTTTCTGGACAATACCAGGACACAGTCTACCACGTGTCCCAAACACCCGTCGGCCCGTCCAAGCAGAGCTTGAAATTTCACTGGTGAACGAAACACAAAATAAGCCTCCAAAAAGCACGAGCAAGGATGAAGTGTTCAACTGTCTTAAAGTTGACTTATTTGTAGTTAACAGCGTGTCCATCCCCAGGGTGATGGGAGCAGTGTGCTAACACCACTCTGAGGGGGCTGTGGTCACTGAAATCACTGTAGCTAGCATATGCCAGGGGGCCTGTTTACAAGGTCAACGTTACTAACTCCGAGACATAGTTTTATGACTGCGAACAGGAAAAGAGTTGTTCACCTCTGCCCCGCATTCCAGTCAACCTGCCATTGTTACTTACACAACCAATTTATCAATTACTCTGAGTTCTGGTGGATCATCTGTAGCCAAATCTCCAATGTACTCCAAAAGGAAGCCAAACAGTTTCTGCAGAAACACGGGTTGGGAGCAGAGCTCAGTGCCGACCCGCAGAATAAAACCGCAGGCTCGCAGGGGCCGCCCCCTACGTTCTGGCTAACACGTGTGCACATGAGCCCCGGGGCCACTGACGGGAGCACCTGGCAAAGTGCAGGCCAAGAAGCTGGTTCCACACCAGGAGGGGTGGGTCAGCAGAAGGGCTTGGGGCGTGTGCTTCTGCAGAATGGCAGACAGCACCCAGGTCTTCAGACCAAGAACGCGCCCAGCCCTGTGCCTCATCCGTAAATGGGCAGCACTCGTGGAGAAGAAAAGGCACTTTCCAAGTCCTCGTCTCCCTGAAGGGCTCGCTCTCCCGCTTGAGGCCATGTGAGCCACACACCCAGGGCCTCGGTCTCCCTCACCTGCGAGTGGAGGGCAACAGCACCCCCTCCGGGGCTCGTGGCAGGGTCACAGCACGGGGCGCTTGTAGCCGCAGGGGGCTGAGGCGCACGCACCTCGGACACACACGGGGGTGGGGGGCCGCCCTGACACTCCCAACATGAGGCACGTACTTCCAGTTTTGCTTTGTTTCCCATGGCGAGACTCGGATGGTTGCATGTTTGAATTCTCTCCACCACCACAAGCTGCTCCTCCATCGTTTTTCCTGATAATAAGGATTTCAGTTCCTCGTAGGATTCAGGGGCTGTCAAAAATGCAAAACACACCCCACGGTTGATAATTAAAAAGAGAATCATGTTTCTGATCACACAGAGATTAAAAACGAAACAGAACAGGGGTGGTATCACTTCACCACGAGAGAACTTCACGCATATTTCAGACACGCTTTACCTCCCACCAGGACCACCACCGGTGGATCTAATAGGTGCTCTGGCGTGTCCAGGGGGAGAGGGGCGGTGAGACGGGCTACTGATCAGCGACCAGGCAGCAGACACTGGGTTTAGTGTCCACACTGGCCCAGAATGAGCTGGAAGGAGGCATGTGGCAGAGTGCGGTCACCACCCCAGATTCCCACCGATCGCAGGCCGTGCCCGAGGGAGCCAGCCTCTGGAAGTGACTGTAAGTCACAGGACAATTTAAGACCGCTCGCTAGAACTGGATGATTCTTCTCCACGCACCAGACCACACAACACACAACATTCGCTGCAAGGGGTTATGTGGTCGAACGAGTGCCCAGGTCGGCACATAGGAAGCCTCCTCACAGGTGACCCCCATCTCCCAGGCCCCGCCCCAGCTCTCTGTGGCAGCCACATTTCCACCACAAAAGGCTGGCCACGGAAAGAGCACGACGACCTCCAGCGGCAAGGCGTGTTGCCCTCATGCTGCGGCCGGCCCATGAAACTGTCCACAGCCACATGACAGAAGCTGGCCAACACTCTGGCCAGACACTGCGGAGGAGGACCATGCTCCTCGCGAACCCAGATGTATCGGTGGGCATGTACCCACATGCCCAGAAGGGCACCCTCGGTCCCAGCGAGGAAGACTTGTCGCCAGGTCACAGAGGTCATCCCGACATGTAAGAAAACCCAGCATCTGTCTACCTGCAAACGTATAGGGCAGCTCGGTTTTGGCAAGTTCTCGAGCTTTGTGACCATCGCTTGTCATCCTTTCCCCCGGGGCTGGCCGGGGCTCTCTGTCTGGCCACCCACGGTCCTCCTCGCTCCCCGCATCCGATTCCAGGTCCGAGTGCCCCTCGGGGTCGCTGCTGTCTCCCGGGTCCTCCTCGCTCGGGTCTTCGCCCTGCTCCTCTTCGCTCCCGCCGTCACTAGCTTCCCTGCTTTGCTCTTCCTTGATGCTCATCTTTCCATCCTAGGGTAGAGCAGGGGGACCACAGGCCTCACTACCCCGAGGGAACATCCCGTAGCGACGCTGGACGCTGCAGCCACAAGGAGCAGGGGCCCCGAGTGCCGCACCCGCCCTCCGCGCCAGCTCCGTGCCAGACGGCGAGCCCCGGAGCCTCAGGGCCAGCAGGCCGGGGAACGGCTTCCTGAGTCCTGCCGCCAGGGCTCCGGGCAAGGCTCAGCTTCTGCCGGGGAGCAGCAGGGACCCACGGTGTGGCAGGCGCCCTGGTGGCCATGGGCTCCAGCAGCTGTGTCTGCAGCCTCCCACCACTGGCTTCAGGGTTGCGAAACGGTGGGTCAGCAGGGGCTTCCTGACATTTGGGCTGCACCTGGAGGTGGCGGGCCCTCAACACCTGGGGCTAACCCTTGACTACGCTCTCCTGCCAAATACCCGGGTGTTCTGTGAGCACCCAGTACCTCGGGTCCCCTTGTGCTCAACATGCCTGGCCTCCTCCTCTATTTCCTCCCTGAAACCAGGCTGATTCACTCTGAAGGGGAAAGGGTGTAGACCTAACAGAGTAGTAGAAACTCAAGTATTTTACCGGCTCCCGCAACAGCAGCGCTGATCCTGAAGATAACCACACACTTACGAGTGGAGGAAGCCGATGTCGGTGAGCGAGGACACAGCACGAGGCTGGCGTGCCCCTTCTCCAGGTAGCCTGCCCGCAGGTGCGGGATCGGACCCGCCACACACTCCCAGACGCAGAGCACACGGGCATTTTTACAAATTCACCTTCCATCTGGGATGACCCTCTCAGATACCAGAAACCGTGCTTCTGAATTCAGAGAGCAAGTAAGCCAGCGAAGGCAAACTCCTTACTGTGTAGGAAAGCAAGCGCCTGTTGTCTTTGTCCAGAACAAAGCTGTCATTTAAGTCGTCCGCGGACAGGTGCTTTGGTTTTCTAGCATCGCCGGCTTCGTCCTCGCCACGCATCCTCCGCAGTCTCGCGGCCTGGATGGGAAGGAAGCACGTCGTGGGAGGCACACCGGCCCTGCCCTCCTGCAGGCCATGGTCCCCAGGCCGGGGGCTCCGAGTCCGCCTTCCCCCTAGTGTGCAGGGACCTCCTACCGCACACAAATGGAAACAAATATCATGGCACAAGTGCGTCTAGTCGCCCGCAAGGCAGGCCCATGCTTCTAAGGCCTTTCTGGCTGAGCTACACAGACTTCCCTCCCCCTTGCGCAGCCACGCCTCGGGGGGCTCAAGCAGGAGGTTGTCTGCGCACAGGCCGCCGGCCGGGAAGAAGCCCGGGTGGGGCTGGACTAAAGGGCCACGTACAGAACAGTGTGTCAATGTTCATTTTTGTTTTAGAGTAACGAAATTTTAAAAGCCTTTTCTAAGGCACAGAAAACGAGCTGAGAAGGTCGTGCACTAGATTGTTAGCAGCTGTTCTGAGGTAAGGGGATTAGAGCAAGCGTTCATTTATTTGGTATATTTGGGGTATCGTTTGCAATTTTCTTGCTTTTATATCAAAAAAAGGAATTTATTTGTAGTAAAAGAAACAAACTTTAAACAGTCTAAGAAGAGTCCTTTGATAAAACAGCGCCATCTGCAGCCCACCTCACAAAACGGAGAAGAAAGGCCTCAAACCCAGGACCCGCGGTGCCCCGCCGCCCCCCCCCCCCCCCCCCGCGTGGCGCTGGGCCCTGCGGCCCCGTCGTGGTCACGGTCACACCAGTACCTCCAGCTTCTGAAGCCGATCCTGTTTCTCCTTCGCCAGCTCCTCTTCCGTCTTCATCCTGTTAGAGGGCTGGGCCTTCCTTTCAAGGCCCAGCTCACGAACCATCATGTCATACGCGTCAGGCTAGGGTAGAAAGAAGAAACTTTTCACTTTTAGTTGTTTTTGCTTTTTTAAATGATCTGCACAGGCGGCTTCCTAAGTATCCGGTAACGTCTGGACACCATGAAGGACACCATGAAGACCCGAGCGAGGAGGACCCGGGAGACAGCAGCGACCCCGAGCCAAACCATACCCAAGTCTTTCCTTCTTGAAAGAAAACTGTTCTAATCAATCTGTAGGACCCTTTAAGGTCACATAGGATATTTCACTCCTGGGAAATTCTTCTCAGAACATACCTGCTTTAACAAAACTAAACATTGCTCATTAGGCATGAAGCCCACAAAACGGGCTGGGGTAAAGGTGGCAGCCACAGTGTCAGTGGCCCACAAAGGTGGACGGCTGGCCACCTAGAAGCCAGACACGCAGGTGAATGCTGCTTTTCCAACAATTTGTAGACTAAAAAGGATGTGGTAGGAGCCGTACACCGTTTGGAGGAAAAGCTAAGTAACTGTATATATGGATGTGCAGACGTGTGATGGGAAAAATCAAACACCGTTTGGAGAAGGCCTCCCGTTGAAGGATTTTTCATACCAGAAACAACTGTTTTCTTTAGTTTAATTATCCAGGACTAGATACTGAAGTCTCTTTTTGTCTAGCTCTACATGGACACCACACGGATCCGGAAACTCCACGAAAGCTCACTGGAAGACAGAGGATCTAAGAGAAAGGAAGGCAGCTATCCACGTCAAGGAGCAGGCCGGAAGGGACGCTGGCCTCCACCCTTCCCCATGGAAAGGTCTGGTCCACTTGATACCCACCTTGGGGTGCTCCTTCTTATCCCTGTTCTCGGACTTGGGAGTTCGGTGTGTCAGGAGAGTCTGGATTTCTTTCCAGTCTTGATCCAGCTTCTCTGTGAGCTCCAGGGCGCCTTCCCGTTGTGCCTGTCTCTCCCTCTGGGGAGAGAGAGCAAGGTGGTGCATGCCGCCAGCGCGGGGCCGGAGTGAGCAGCCGAAATCAATGCGTTCGTATGGGCAGCACGAGACACCCCGAGAAATGAGTATCTTAGAAAAGCGAAGCTACAAAATCTCAACACACAGAACTAAGTCCCTGCCATCAACCGTTCATCTGGATGCTCTGAGCAGTTTGCTGGTAGTAAAGACAGCGATTCACGTCAACACACAAAACCAACCAACCAAAGACACCCCAAGTCCTCCCAAAACACAACAGACCGTGAGAAGTGTACGCAAAGATGAAACGTAAAATATTCCCATTCAAAACGAATGCTTCTATTAAATTCACAGAAAACGTTAAACACAGCCCACACACATACAAGGAAAGCCAAGCCCGGGAGCCGTTCTGGTGAGGGTCCCGGGCCAGAGCGCCCCACCAGGAGCGCTAACACACCTTCTCCTGCTTGGACTTTGCAATGAGCTCTTCGATGAGTTCTCTGCGTGACCTCGGCTTCTCCTCCTCCCCTCCCTGCTGCAGTGGGGTCTTCTTATGAAGGAGCCCGCCACCGCCTCCGAAATGGGCGGCAGTCAGCTCGGCTGGGGACAAAGGGCAGAAAAGGCATCTTTGAGGCTGGTGCTAGCGCACAAACCGGTTCCTGCACTGGTCCGCCAACGTTTATCCAAGTGCAGATTTGAGAACCGATCCCATATTCAAGAAAATAATCCTCCCGCGCCGTAGCTGCACGAGACCACAGGCACATAAGAAATCCCCAGGATGGGCACCTGGGTGGCTCAGTCGTTAAGCGTCTGCCTTTGGCTCAGTCACGATCCCAGGGTCCTGGGATTGAGCCCCGCATCGGGCTCTGCATCGGGCTCCCTGCTCAGCAGGAAGCCTGCTTCTCCCTCTCCCACTCCCACTCCTGCTGCTTGTGTTCCCTCTCTCGCTGTGTCTCTATCAAATAAATAAATAAAATCATTAAAAAAAAAAAAAAAAGAAATCCCCAGGATGAACCACCCTGAGAAAACCCAGAGCCACAAAATACCCCCTGACCGTGACCCAACACCTGGAAACACCAAGGCGCTACTTGTCAACTGTGTTCAAATCTCGTGAATGATCAGCAAATGCAGTAAAACAAGGCAGAGTCTGCGTCTCGGGACAGAGAGCCCAGGATTGGGCGGCGGAGAACCTGCATCCCTCACGCCTCCTCGGGCAGGGGCTCCGAGACTGGAAGGTCCTGAGGCAGGAGACTGCACCCGCAGCAGGGGCCCCTGACGGTTAGCTGGCCCCGTTACTGCAGCAGAAAAGAGAAAACCCTGTGGGAATCAACCACTTGGGAATGGACAGAAACCTTAAAAAAACCCAGAATCTCAGATGAGAAAATGGAAGCTTGCATGGGAAGAAATTTCCCCCAAATCTCCTGCCAGTAACAGAAACAGAACGTTCAGGCTGCTTTCCCATAGCGGGCCCGCAGCTCCCGCCCCCTTGCTCGTGAGGCCACCTGTTCCTGGCCGTGCCTGTGCAGATGGATGTGTGTGCGGGGAACAGGAGCCCGCGTATTGAACCGCCGACTCCGGCCGGGCTCTCGAGGCCGCCTGGCAGTGAATCACCAGGGCCGGGGGCGCTCCACTCCCCCCCCCGCTCTCAGCACCCCCAACCCCCCCAGAGCAGCCCTGGGGCTCAATTGGTTGGGCTGTCCCTTCCCAGCTACCCAAGGAAATGACCTAAGCAACTCAATTGCCTTTGTCCCAAATCAACTCTTCTTATTCTATCGGGTCATTATCGGATTTCTCTCCTGCTGAGGCGTTCCTCACCACCTTCTCCCACCACGGCTTCTGGAACCCCGCCTTCAGTCCTGACTCTCCCCAACTCTCCCGTCACTCCCCTTGGCTTCCTGCCGCCCCTCTGGGGTGGATTCACCAGTTCTCGTGGCTCATCCAGCAGCATTTCAAACTGCCCCAAGCTGGTGTGTGTCACAGGGTAGCCCGTCTCAGTGACTGGCACTCCCATGTTAGCAGGTGCTCCGGCTGAAGCCCTGGGAACCCTCTGACCCCTCCCACACACCTCCATCACAACGAGGGAAGAACTACCTGGCAGGGCTGACCTTTACGACGAACCTCTCCTACTCTAGGGGAGGACACTGCACGACGCAGCCGGACAAAACACAACGTGTTTCCGGGTGACTCATTTGTAAAGTTATAAACACACGTATGTTCAAAAGTAAGAGCTTTTCTTTTCTTTTCTTTTTTTTTTTAAAGATTTTATTTATTTATTTGAGAGAGAGAGAAACAGCATGAGAGGGGAGAAGGTCAGAGGGAGAAGCAGGCTCCCCGCCGAGCGGGGAGCCTGATGCGGGACTTGATCCCAGGACTCCGGGATCATGACCTGAGCCGAAGGCAGTCGCTCAACCAACTGAGCCACCCAGGCGCCCAGAGCTTTTCTTTTCTAAGTTACCTGGGTTTTGATGAGCTCATAACCAGATTCAAAGGTTGCCAGGAAATGTCTAATGAACAGCTGAGCCCCCAAGACCCAAGGCTAGGAACACATGGAACCCGACTTCTCCCCTAGTCACCCGAGCATCACAGCCTCTTGTGCCGAGAAGCCTGAGGCCACTCGCCCTGTGGAGACCAGGTTGTCAACGCGGAGGTACCAAGCGCTCACCTTCATCACGGTGAGCTAGGACCACCTAAGTGACCACGTTTAGCAGGTAAGCATACACAAAAAATCTCCACAATGAACCTTGCGAAGAGAAAGGCACAGAAGACGGAACTAGCAGACTGTCCCTCGCTCCCGGGGTCCTTACCAGACAGCGTTCCGCGTTCCTCAGGGTCGCTGTCACTATCGACAATGTCGTTATGCTTTTCGATGTCTGCCAAAGACTGGCCGCAATGAGTTAATTCTTCATCTTCATTTAGGTTGTAGATGCTTTTTTTCTCATGTTGCCGCTGACAGAAGAAAAAAAAAATCAGCTTCCTAAAATTTCCAATCCATTTAAGCAGCAAAACCTAGTTATTTTTCCACTATTTGTTTAATGTGACAACGTAGCCCAAGCACATCAGATTTCCTGGGCCATCTGAGCAATGGTCCAGAGACAAACAGCACCCGCAGGAGGTAAACAGGATAAGTGCGCCCGCCCGAGCCACGGGCAAATCCCGCCAATGTCCCACAACCGACTGGCTCTCCACCCGACCGGGCCGTGAGCCGCACTGCAGTCAAGAACTCAGGACACCGTGTTGTCCTCGAGTCAAGATACTTTTCCACCCGGCTGGCGGCAGACAAGGCGCCGCACTTGCCACTGGACCTTGTGGGGGAGCGCCCGCACAAGTGTAAGTGAACGACGGGGCAACCGCCTCGTGTTTGGCTTCTGTGGACAACTGTGGCATCAGACCCTCCTCCCCCCGCCGTGCGCACCTGCTGTTCCAGGGCAAACCTCCGCACCATCTTCTCCTCCGAGCTCATGTTGCTACTGTACTCCCCAAAGCGCTTATCTGTGAAAATGTTGGACTTATCTCTTTCCCTGTATTCCTTCAGTAACGTCTGGGTGCGCTGGAAAACAGATCACAGAAAAATCTAGTGTCGGTCCTGGCAACCTTGAGCTCTGATGGCTCGGCGATCTTGGTCCCTAAAGAGGAAATGCTCCCACCAGGGGACACATGATGGTTCCAATGAATTATAAGATGCCACTGTCACGGCCATTCTGGATGCCCGAGGCCACCGCCACCAACAGTCGGAAAAGGGCTAATCTACTGGCTGGAAAGACGGATCTCAGTTACTGAGGAAGCAGGCTGCCCCCACATAACGGAGGCAGAGAGGACTGTGTCTGGAGCTTGGGGGGCTCTCTAGGGCGTGCCTTGGACTTCCGTGCCCGGTACTAGAGGTTAAAGAAAAACAGCAGCAACCAAAATAGAGCAGAACGATGAGTACGCGGAAGTTGCTCTGTCAGGTAGAGACGCCAGAGGAGCTGAGCTTCTAGCCGCAAGGAAACGAGCCAGGAGGTGAAAAGGACGCCATGCACGTTGGCCACAATTACACAGAAACTGTAGTAGGCCTGCCTATTTTCTCTCTGTCACACGGATGCCTTCATTTGTATACAGCTGATCCTGGCTCCCTTTGGACTCCAGATCTGCAAACTTGTCTACTTGCTAAAGGTTACTGGGACCCCCCCCCAACCACTACCCACAGCACTTTCGTGATCATCCATGCGTGTGAGGCCTACAAGGTGCAGTCCTGAGTGTGACAGCTCAGACTCGGCGGGGGGGGGGGGGGGGGGGCACCTAGCACTTCTGTCCCCAGCGGTCTCCCCTTGCTACAGGATTATGGGATCACAAGAATTTACACAAGATGGCTCAGGACAGAGCCGGGCACAGGTACTGCTGTCTGTTACCTGCTCAACTCTGGGTTTGGGTCTCGGCACCCCCAATCCTGACCTGAAGAAAGTTCTGGAACGGTTCCTTGTCTCCGTTTTCTCATGTGTAAATGGGGATAATACCAGTACTTCCCTCATAAGGCTGACTGTGAGGATTCAATACACACTTCTTGATACAACGCCTATTCCACTGGGAGGGATGACAGACACGTCAACTCTGGTTATCTCACCACGTGAGTGAGAACGGAGGAGAGCGACGCTGGGCTGCGGGGTGGCGCTGACACCACACCTGCAGTCTCGCTGTGCGCGCAAGTGCTACCCAGAGCACTGCCCACTGACTGGAGCAGAAGACACATGGGACAGTGCATAGACTTCTGACGGACGGTCACCGATGAGAACAGGCCCATCTTGTTGCCCCGCGTGCCCCGACACTCACCGCACGCTCTACCTGCCCTGGATGACCTGAGTCCCCTCTGGACAGCTCTGAGCTCTCCCACCCCACGCTGTGCCACACACTCTGTGACGGGACAACAGGCCTTCGTCCCCACCTGTAACATTTTGCTCACCCTTCCAATCTCGAGTGTGACTCCCTCTGTGAAGGAGTTTCTGATTTTCCTATCATACCTTCTGACTTGAGCCCCCAAAGCACCGGGGATGGGAGGAGGCACCAACACCTGCCTCTGGGCCATTCACCGCAGGCCAGAGCACGGAGCACAGAGGTGACTCTGTCAGGTACTACAGGGATGAGCACCCTGCCCTACTGGGGCCGCAGGGCTTGGGAAAGTATCAGAAGTGGTGACTTGTGCTGGCCCCTGAGGGATTTGGGGGGATAAGACAGGACTTTTGGACAAACTGAGTTGCAAGAGGCAAAGCAAGGACAATAGGTTGTGGCCAGATTGTGAAGGGGTCTGAGAATGACAAGCTGAGAAACAAGAATAATGTCTAGTGTTTGGGCAACGCTTAATATATGCTATTTAATCTTACAACGACCATTAGGGAAAGGATGGATATTATTATCCCTGCTTTAGAAATGAGAAAACACGCTTAGCTGGTGGAAACAGAGCTGCTCTGGAGCGCACGTCACCCGGTCCCCCACGGTGCCCCACACCTGCCCTGGGGGCCTCATCAGCCCCCGACGTTAGTCTTGTCAGGTCCTTGCAGTAAGGATGACACTCCATTCAGTTCAGAGAAGGACTGGATAGCGCCCTGCAAGGCAGAACACGGAGGGCGGGCCCAGGAAGGCTGGGGTCAAGTCCTCACTGACCTTTAACCCCCAGCAGCTAGGAGGGAACTTCAGGCTTCACAGACATTCAAACCCAGTGAAGCCCAGCCCTTAGCTGAGACCCTGGGAAACCTGCAGGTCCTTTCTGTACCCTAACTTTTCCACCCACCTTAATTTTTTCAGTAGTATACTATGCGTCTTACTGAATATTGTTAAACCCAAGAACGCGTCTCAGAGGCCGAACACGGAATGCCACCTGCACAGAGGCTGAAAGGCGCAGAATAGTCTGGGACGGTAAGCACACAAGGCTGCGTTTCAGTCTCCCCGCGAAGGACACGGTGCTGTGCTTGGAAAGACAGATGCACTCGTTCTCCCAACATCGGTGACATCCCTGCCCTGCGAAGAAAAGGATGCGCGCCCCCTGGACCAGAGGCTCCAAGTCCCTGCGAGGACAGGCTGGAAGAGGCGTGCACGGGCGCCCCGTGGAACCGAGGGGCAGGCGCAGACGCGCGCCGCGTGTCCACCGAGCGCCAGCTTCCCAGGGCCGGCTCCCTGCAGCGCGCGCTGGGAAGATCGGGGGGGGGGGGGGACCCCCGGCCCGGGCACTCACCAACCTAACCATCGGACGCTGTTGGAGACCCCAGGATTCCAGCGCTCTCCGGACCCCCCCCCTCGCCCCCGCCCCCGCCCCGCCGGCAGGTCCCCGCGGCGCGGCCCCCGCCCCTTACCTTCTGGACGGCCCGCGCGCGCGACACCCCGGGTTGTCCCACGGCGTGGCGCGCCTTTCTGCCCAGCACCGGGAACTTCTGCCGGTTCACCTTCACTTCGAACGGGTTGGGGTTGGGCCTCGCGCGGCCGCCCGGCGCCCCCGCCGGGGCCCCGGGGCCTTTCCTGCGCGCCGCCGCCGGCCTGGCCTTCCCCATGGCGCGCCCGCCAGCTCGCAGCCCCACTCTGCCAGCCGGTCGGCGCGCTCCCTCCGGAACCGCGTGCGGGCACCGGGGAGCCGCCCCGCCCTCGTCCCGCGAGAACCGAGGCGGCGAGAGGTACACGCGACGCGCAAGCTAGCCTACGCGCCTACAGGCGAGGGACTCCAACTCCCAGCAGGCCACGCTCGCCGAACGCACCGCCTCCTCCCTGCGCGCGGCCTTCTGGGAGCGGTAGTGCGCCGCCCCGCCCCCGCCTCAGGGCGCGGCGCCGAGGGGAGCGCTCGGGCTCCCTCTTCTGGGAGGCAGTTGGAGGGAGCCGGCCGCTCGGCGAGGAGGCGGCGGCGGCGGCGGCCGCCGCGGTGGGGGGCAGCCCCGGCCGGTGAGCCCCTCCCTGAGGTGGGGCTCGGCGGAGACTCCGGGCGGCCCGGGAGCCGGGCTCTGAGGAGAGAGCTGCCCGTGCCAGGCGCGAGCGATGAGGACGAGAGCCCGGGCCCCGGCGCGGCGGCGGTGAGCGCAGAGTCCTGCGGCGGCCGCGCTGCCAGCTCCCCTCGCCTTAGCGACGCCCCCTCCGCAGGCCCGGGCCTGGAGGACGACGGCTCCCCTGGCCGGCGCCGGCGCCGGCAGCGGCGACGCAGACGGGCCCGGAGGCGGCGCGGCGGGTGGTGGCCGTGGCGGCGGCGGCGGCGGGTCGGCTCGCCCAGACCCCGCGCGGGGTCGCCGGGGCAGGTGGCGTCCTGCGAGCCGGGCGCGGAGGGGGCGGCGCCCCCTCCCCCTCCCCCTCCCCCTCCCCCGCCGCCTCGCGCCCGCGGATCCCGGAGGCGGCGCGGCGGGTGGTGGCCGTGGCGGCGGCGGCGGCGGGTCGGCTCGCCCAGACCCCGCGCGGGGTCGCCGGGGCAGGTGGCGTCCTGCGAGCCGGGCGCGGAGGGGGCGGCGCCCCCTCCCCCTCCCCCTCCCCCTCCCCCGCCGCCTCGCGCCCGCGGATCCCGGCGGCGGCGGCGGCGGCGGCGGCGGCGGCGGCGGCGGCGGCGGGCCCTGAAGCTTGAGAACTTCGTGGCCAACACGCTGCTGCTGAAAGCGCGCCAAGGTGGGTGTGCACGGCGGGCGCCGGACCCTCCGGGGAGCCCCGAGCCCGCAGAGCCGCCCCCCCGTGCCCCTGCAGCCCCTGGGCTCCTGCCGAGCCGGGGACGGGGCAGGTGCTTCGTGCTCGTGCTGCGACCGATCGCGACGGATGCCCGCGCGAGGTGCGCGCTGGCCGGAACCCCGTGTTGAAGACCGCGTGGGAGGGGCGTTTTCGGCGCCGTGTCCCGGGGCTGGGGTTCCGTCCTGGGCGCGCCTGGCCGGGAAGGGCGCTCCTGGTGACTCGGGGTGCCGTTGGGAAGCATCCGCGAATTCCTCTTGTGACTGGGATAGCGAGTTAACCTGGAATACCGCTCTTTTCAGATCCTTGGGGTTTGTTTTCTTTCTAATGCACCCCCTTCCCCTCTGTGTCCTTCGCGAGGAAAGGTGGGACCGGAAAGTGCCTGGTTCCCCAACTCATTGGAGACCTCGGGTCAGAAACATTCGTCAGGAATTCTTGAAGTAACAGTCACGGGTGCCGAGCATTAGGTATACCCAAGAGAGGGTTTACGTGGAAGGATCCAGGTTTAAGAAGCCGTGGACTTTTATTTTCTAAAGTGTCTCCTATCATTAAGAGTTGAGAATAGAGACCTTCTCCTGAACTATTTTGAATAGGAGACTGCAGGTGGGTGGGAAGAGAACGGGGTCTGACTCTTCTGTTAAGGCAGTGGGGCGACGTCAGCAGTAGGTTTCAGTGGAGCATTTGATTGTGTCCGGTGTTCCTCACTTTGAACTCCAGGTTGGTCACAGTCCTCCGTGGAAATCGGGTCTGACTCAAGCTCAACCTGTTTTCTTTCCACTGTACCGTCACCTTGGCATAATGTCGGAAAACAGACTGTTGTATCAAGCAGATTTCCGTACAGTGCTGTAGAGACTGGGTAAGGAGGTAAATGCAAGAGCTCTCTAAGTGCTAAATACATAAAAGCAGGGGGGCGCTTGGCTGTCTCATTCAGAAGAGTGTGTGACTCTTGGTCTCCGGGTTGTGAGTTCGAGCCCCACGTGGGATGTAGAGATTCTTACATAAATACAATCTTAAAAAAAATAAATACATAAAACCAGTATTTTCTGCCATAAAGCCTAGGACTGCAGTGATACTTTCAAAAGAGTTCTAATTTTTGTTCCGCAAAGTATTAACTCGTAGTGGTGTAATTGTTATGAGGTCTGCCCCTCATCAGCAAAGGGTGTTTACTCTTGTGTTCGGAAAGAGTCGTTTTGTCTGTGTGGCTAATGGTTGGAGAAGTTAAATACGAAATATCAGAAAGATGAATATATACTGAGTGTTGGTTATAACTTAGAGCTGTTCTCCCAAGTTGAAACTTTATTTGCTTTAGCAGCTCATGCATGGCTAGTTCCTCATTTAGTTTCTCTGGCTCATGTATTGGAAAATTAACGTTTGGAAGGAGTGTACATAGCACAGCAGTTATATGTTGGCCCCGGAAATTACACTGTTGATTTAATACTATGAGTGAGTCCAGTCATTTTCTAGATTTATTTCAAATAAAATCAGTCTCTCTTTGTTCTCAAACAGAAGGTGTTTAAAACCGTTCCTCCTTTTCAGGAATGTTGGCAGATAATGTTGCAGTGAAAAAGTTGTTTGTCACTTTGCCGGGCACACTTTAAGGAAATAGGAAATGATCATACTGTTAATAAAACACAAAATTGCTGGGTTTTTTAAACATTTAAAATATCTTCCTGTGGGGGCGCCTGGGTGGCTCAGTCGTTAAGCGTCTGCCTTCGGCTCAGGTCGTGATCCCAGGGTCCTGGGATCGAGCCCCGCATCGGGCTCCCTGCTCAGTGGGGAGCCTGCTTCTCCCTCTCCCACTCCCCCTGCTTGTGTTGCCTCTCTCGCTGTGTCTCTCTGTCACATAAATAAAATCTTGAAAAAAAAATTTTTGCCGTGTTATACATTTGTTAAGCAATTTGTGACCTCTCATGGCTTTAAATGATAACCTTAAATTGTTTCACATCATACTTCTGAGGAGACTTTCACCCCGTTTTGTCTCTTGGAGAAATCGATAGCATAAATGCAGAGAGGAGAGTAAGGATACATTTCATGTGGATTTTGGTCTTCTGTGCAGTGCGCCGCTTAGCGTCTGACACGTAGTTCATACACCTGGTATCATTCGTGCTGTCTCTTGCTGAGGCTTCCTCCCCAGGATTTGGGTTGCAGGGGGTTTCTAGAAGTAGCTTACAAATCCTTTGATTCCAGAAGTATAGTAGCTAATATTTTTGTTTCCTTCATTTGATCCCACACCCAAGAGCTACTTAATGCATTTTTGTTATAAAAAAAAAAAAGAACAACTTTTGTGTTCATTTGGACATGTTCTTGTTTGCTTGCTATTCCCACCTGTGCCGCAGGCCCTCCTTGCTTTCTTCTTGTTCATTTTCCATCCTTCTAGAATCGAATCCAGTTTCCCTTCATCTCCATAGCTTGCTCCGATTCTTCCAGCTCCGAGGCACTCTCTGCCCTCGGGGAATTTGGAACTTGGGGTTCAGAACACTGTGTAGTCGGTGATTCTCACGCTAAATTGTAATCCATGTGCGGGCAGGGCATAGGTTTACCTTGATTTTTTATTCCTTTCAGTGCTGGCTAGCCGTGTAATCGGTACTTGGCAAACAGTTGGAGACTAAGGGGGGTGATTTGTTATTTTGCTAAATTCAAGAAAGAGAAGGTGACATTCATATTGAAAACGAAAGGATTGGCTCCATTCGGAGGGAATGAAGTGTGTTCCAAGTTTGCGGCAGTGCCTGGTGGTTGCTAAGGATAGCTAACATCAGTGCCCGTTTGCTCTGTCCAGGCAGCAAGCTAAATTCCTTATGGGCATTAGCCCAGCCAGTCCTATCCCGTAAAACCGGGCCGACAATAATTCTACTTTGAAGTGTTAAGAGGATTGCATGGGATAATGGGGCACAGTGCTTGGCGCTCAGAAAGTGCTCAGTAAAGGGTAGTAAGTCGTGGCTGTAGATTTTGTTATGTCCAGTGTCATGATGAAGAGCTCGCACTTGAACTTGCAGTTGTGTTAATTGACCTCGAACCTCATTCTTTGTCTCTAGTCCATTCTCATTCTTAGATTTCCCAAAAGCATAGCCTTCCTTTTCCTGAATTGTCATGTGTGGGAGGTCCTTGAACCTTATTTAGCCTCAAGCTTTATTACTTCCCACATCCATTCCTGTCTGTCCTCACCCAGTGCATACCCCCCCGCCCCCCAACGCCAGGGTCCTCTATAGCTCTTAAGTTGGCTGAGGGCCAGAATTTCCTAGCTGGTCTATTTCCAGACTTTCTTCTTTATCATCCCCAATGCTGCTAGAATACTCTTTCTAAAACACAGATCTGTTCTCTTAATCTTCTGTTTACAATATGGCCCTAGACCTCCATTCCAGGACCCCCACAGGGTCCTACCTGACTCAGTGATCTGCTCTGCTTTCCTTGGCCATCTGTATCACGCCCCTTCGTGCCTTCCCGCCTGCTGAAGTCCTGTTCCTCCTCCATGTTCCAGCTCGAGTGTCTTTCCCAGAACTTCAACACTCCTGCAGGAGGCTTGCTCGTTCCATCTTTTGTGCCACTGTCGTGCCCAGAATGAGCGGTTACTGCACTGGGCTGACTTGAGGCAGCTCCGGGTCTCCCTTCTGGGTCACCACTAGCCCTGTGGTAGCCGCCAGTATATGCTGTACAAATGCCAACTGTGATTGTGGACAAAAGAGCACGTCTCAGGAATTCTTTCAATACCGATGACAACCAGAAATTAAGGTTTCAAACTAAGCTGTCTTTTTAGACTAGTGGTCTGGAAATAGAGAACAAAAACTGAGATTTTATTCAACTTTGGAATGTCAGTAGTGAGTGCTTTTTATTACATTTTGAGTTTAATATTTGTTTTTATTAAATCAGTATTAAAATGTAATTATATCTGCAAGGCAAGCTCTAGTTCCCCTCTCAGTATTTACATGCTCATCACTAGCAAAGACAGCAGGATCAACTATAACTAGTTATGATGTTAGCAAAAGGCCAGGCACATGCGTTTTTGTTTTTTTGGGTTTTTTTTTCTGGAATGGAAACTATTTGTTTTTACCAAATTGAAAGAGAGTTCCTAGTTCAAAGACCACATGGCAATACTACCTTTGTTGCCCCCTTACTGCTGTGCTACTTTGTCTCACTTCCTGGCAGAGACATTGTGCTTGAGTGTTCGCAGGGTAATCCTAGAGCCTTTGTGTGAGCATTTGTGTGCACTAAGTTTGCCAGGTCAACAAGGCTACTGGTGGTGTTCCCCACTCCCCTCACCTCTAGGGGCAGGTGTTGTTATTCCCTTTCACAGCTGAGGGAAGGAGAAGTGACTTGCTCAAGGTCACATCACTAGTAAATGGGATGTTTCAGGGTTCAGGTCTGGCCCCAAACACATGATCTAACCAATCATGTAATGCTGTCTGTTGAAAGACTCCCTCAGTTTGCTGCTTTTAATGGAAATGGGTTGATGTTTTGTCTTTAGCTTCTGGCATGAAATTAGCTTTCTAGATGTGGGAATGTTGCTCTTCGGCTGGTTGGACAACGTGAAAGCACGGTTGGCAGAAGTTGGGATGTGGCAGGGAAGGTGAAGCCACTGGATTCGCATCTGACAAGGAGACATTTGGAGACAGTGTCTGTGTTTGAGCCACGAGAATTATAGTGCCAACAGTGTTGTTCAGAGTTACACTGGGAGTCCATACCGGAGCTGAAAGTGATAGTAAAGTGTTTGGCGATGGGGCAAGGCCTTCCTGATGTCACTCTGGTTCTGGAAGGAAGGGACTTGGAGCCTCTCTGTTCCCTGTTTTTATTACATTTGCCTACCATGCTCATGCTCTTTCCTTCAGGTGCTTCATTGGCTTAAACACAGCCTATTCTCAAAAGGACAGCCTCCTCATGTCCCTTCATCGAGCTAGGAACAGAATTCTTGACTGGTTCTGTTCTACTAATTTAAAAAAATTACCAAAGAATCCATAATTTTAAAAATCAGAGAATAAAAGAACTTCTGACAGAAAGCTCCAGCCTTCCTCCTCCTCCTCCTCTAGACTGAATGTTTATCCCTTCCCCACCCCCCCACCTCCCACCAATTCACATGTTGAAACCTAATCCCCACTGTGATGGTATTTGGGGGTGCTTAGGTCATGAAGGTAGAGCCCTCTTACAAGGGACAGTGCCCTTATAAAAGATACCCCCAAAGAGCTCCCTGGCCCCTTGCACCACATGAGGACGCAGTGAGAAGACAGCCATCCGTGAACCGTAAGCAGGCATTCACCAGACGCTGAGTCTGTGCACCTTGATCGTGGACTTCCCGTCTCTAGAACTGTGAGAAGTGTTGTATATAACCCCCCACCCCCACCCCATGTATGGTATTTTGTTATAGCAGCAGGAGCAGAGGAAGACCCCATTCCCCTCAGGGGCAGCCACGCTGATTCTTTTCATGGTTTCTGTTTTAGTTATTCTGGTGGTTACTGTTGCATTTCTGAAGAATAGTGCTTGTCAGTTTAGACTTCTATTCACTTTATGCTGTTGGACGGGGACATAGCTCCCCTAAACCAGCTGGTCCGTCTTCTTTCTCCCTCATTCATGTAGTTACATCACTGTTTTAAATTCCTGTATTGGTTATCTTTATAACCTAAAAAATTATTGGAATTCTCAGACTCTTAAGACTTTTGCTCCCAAAGGGCACGGAGTATTATTTTACTGTTTATATTAGTGAGCTTGGGCTGCCATAACAAAATAACACAAACTGGGTGTTTTATTTATTTATTTATTTATTTATAAGATTTTATTTATTTATTTGACAGAGAGAGAGAGCGAGAGAGGGAACACAAGCAGGGGGAGTGGGAGAGGGAGAAGCAGGCTTCATGCTGAGCAGGGAGCCCGATGCGGGGCTCGATCCCAGGACCCTGGGATCATGACCTGAGCTGAAGGCAGACGCTTAAGGACTGAGCCACCCAGGCGCCCCTGGACTCAGTGTTTTAAAGAACAGAAATGCTTGGGGGTTTTTTGTTTTTTGTTTTTGTTTTGTTTTGTTTTTACAGTTCTGAAGGCTAGGAATCCGAGGTCAAGGTTCCACCATGGTTGATTTCTGGTGAGGACTCTCTTCCTGGGTTCTACAAGACTGCCTTCTCCCTGCGTCCTCCCATAGCCTTTCCTCTGTGTTTATGCTGAGAAACCGAGATTCTTCTGGTGACTCCTCCTCTTATGAGTACACCTGTCAGATTAGAGCCCTAGCTGGCTGACCTCATTTCACTTTAGTTACCTCCCTGGAGGCCCTATCTCCAACTATAGTTACATTGGGGGTTAGGGCTTTGGCATGTGAATTTGGGGGTGAGGGTGGGGTGGTGGGATACAAATCAGTCTATAACACTGTTTTAATTTGCATTTTCCTAATTACCAGGGAGACTGAACATCTTTTCATAATGCGGGTGATTCATCTTTCCTCTTTGTGAATTGCTTGCCGTATCTTCTGCACAATGAGGGCAGAGTATCTTACTGATTTATAGCAGTTTTACATGTAATATGGATACTAAATATACATTGCACAGATCTCCCATTCTCCCACTTGCTGTGTTTAGTTTTCCTATTGCTGCTGTAACAAGCTACCACAAAGTAAATGGCTTAAAATAACACAGATTGTTATGTTACAGTTCTAGAGGTCAGAAGTCTGAAATGGGTCTGGCTAAGCTAAAATCAAGATGTCACTGGGGCACCTGGGTGGCTCATCTGGGATCGAGCCCCCTCCATCGGGCTCCCTGCTCAGTGGGAAGCCTGCTTCTCCCTCTGACCCTCCCCCCTCTTCATGTGCTCTCTCTCTCTCTCTCATTCTCTCTCTGTCAAATAAATAAATAAAATAGTATTCACTATCCAGTAAGTATATAATTAATTGCTATGCAAAATACAAATTAGTAGTCTCATTACAGTTTATGCTTTGATACATTTGACCTCAAAACAGAATGATCTGTATGGTTCTTCAAACTTGTTTCAGCACATGTTGCCCAGCTTGGCTTTCTTCATTTGCCATAGGACAGTCGGTGCTTCACTGAGCCCTTTATATGGCTCTCTGAGGTCATTTGTATAATATTGTGGCCTATAGTAGGTGCTCAATGAATGTCTGATGAGTTAATGAATGAGTAAAGATGGAAATGGGCACTCCGGTTATGGCTGGATCAGAAGCAGAAGTAGCCCAAAATGTAAGGAAAAGATACTTGGAAGGAAGAACAGGAAGAAGAAAGGATAGAAATGGTACTGGATTAGTTTGCTGGGGCTGTGGTAATCAAAGTACCACAAACTAAGTGTCTTAAACAACAAACACTTATTCTCTGCCAGGTTTGGAGACCAGAAGTCTGAGATCAAGATGTCGACAGGGCTAATTCCTTCTGAGGCTGTGAGGGAGGACGTGTTCCAGGCCTGTCTCCCAGCTTCTGGGGGGTTCACTGGCATCTTTGGTGTTCCTTGGCTTGTAGGTGCACCATCCTGATCTCTGCTTCTGTCTTCACATGACGTTGTTCCTGTGTGCCTGTGTTCAGATTAAAAAAAAAAAAAAAGATTTTATCTATTTGAAAGAGAGAGAGTGAGCGGGGCGGTGGAGGAGTGGAGGGAGAGGGACAAGCAGACTTCGCACTGAGCTCGGGGCCTGACACAGGGCTCGGTCCCCTGAGCCTGGGATCATGACCTGAGCCGAAATCAAGTCAGACACTTAACCAGCTGAGCCACCGGGTGCTCCCAGATGTCCCCCTTTTTAAGGACACTAGTCACATTGGATTAGGACCTACCCGAATGATCTCATTTTAACTTGATTACCTCCATAAAGACCCTGTCTCCAAATAAGATCATATTCTGAAGGGTGGGGGTTAGCTGAGGGTTAGGACTCTAAAATATCTTTTTTGAGGAGGTACAAATTCAACCCATAATTCAACCCATACCTTTAAAATAGATGAAGGCAGCCTATAGAGGGGCACCTTCAAACCTTTGGGCCTTCAAATGCTGTGGCCCCACATCACTGTCTACTTTTTGGGACACAATATACTGCCGTAGCGGACTGTGCCTCTTGTTTTTGCCCTGCTCAGGTTTTAGGATCTGTGGAGGGTCTTCTGTGTAAATAGCCTGGGCCGTGCCAACCACAGCTGATAAAGGCTATGGTCACATGACCAAATGTGGGTGCTCTTCCTTTTCTTGCCTGATTTCTTCCCCACTGGTCTTCCTGTCTTGACATGGTATGGTGAGCACCACTCAACTCATCTTGAGGCTGACTGCACCTGGATGGGACAGCTCAGAAAATTGGGGCTGGACTTTGCTGTGATATGTCAGTGGAGACTTTTGGAATCAAGGACAGCTTACTGAGGGGCGGGATGGCTGCTCCGGTTCACTAGCATGTGTGCCCCAAGCCTGCTGCTATGAAGTGAATATTTGTGTCCTCTCCCAATTTAATTATTGAAGCTCTAATCACCAGTGCGATGGTATTTGGCGGCAGGGCCTTTGAAAGGTAATTATGGTTACATTAGGTTATAAGGGTGGGTCCTCATGATGGAATTAATGTCCTTATAAAAAGGAGAGGCACACAATCTCTGTGTTCAAGTACATGTAGCAGGGAAAGGCCCCGTGAGGACATAATGGAAGATAGCCATCTACAAACCAGGAAGGGCCCTCACCAGTCACCAAATCTGCCAGAATTTCAAGCCTCCAGAACTCTGACAAGTAAGTGTTTGTTGTTAGGCCACCCAGACTATGGTGTTCTGTTACAGCAGTCCAGGGTGACAGAGACACCGGTGGAGAGGATCCCATCCTTCTCTCTCTCCTTCACCTGGTGACGTTCTTCAGAGGGGGTCTTTTGTAGTGATAGTTTACTAAGGTGGTTCATGGTATGTGTGTGTGCACTGCTGTGTTTAGTGAGATGTGGGTGTTTGGAGGTACACGGTGTGTGTGCACTATTGAGTGTGTGTCATTTACTCTTTAAACAAGTAAGTATTGAGTGAATTATGTGCTGGGTTCTAAGCTCTCACCTCCACCACTTCACTAAAACCATCCTTGTCAAGACCACCACGGTCAGTTCTTAGTCCTAATCCTATTACACGTGTGGGCTGCGCATGACTAGCTCATCATGGGAGTCACCTCAGTCAATATGTCCTTCTAGGCCAGCACCCTCCATGGTTTTCTGCTGCTTCAGTGCTTGTCCTTCTCAGACTGCTTGATTGGTTGCCTCTTGTTGGCTAGACCTCTTGAAATACTGAAATGCTCCCAAGTCTCAGTCCATGGAGTCTCACTCCCTTGTGATCTTGTCCAGTAACATGGTTTGAAGCAAGCTGCTGTCTCTCAGATCTGCAGACTGGACCTTTCCATTGAACTGCAGCTCATTCTCCACTTGCCCACTTGACATTGTTACTTGGAAACCTCATCTGCATGCACGCGTGCACACACACACACACACACACACACACACACACACAGAGTCGAAACTAACCCTTAACACTCACGCTGCCCCAATTTTTTCCTTCTGCATCTTAGTTAATACTCAAGCCAAAAATCTTACAATTGACTTTTAATTCCTTATATCCCACGTCCAGTCCTTGGGCAAATATTTTCAGATCTCCCTTGAAAATGCAAAGAATCTGACCTCTCACCACCTTCAGCATGGCTCAAGCCGTCAACCTCTCTTGCCTGGAAGACCACAGTTGGCTGATACTTGGTCTCAGCTTCTGCTTTTCTGACCCTACAGTCTGTTCTCAACACACCAGCCAGAGTGATCCTATTAAAATTTAAGTCGAGGTGTCAAACCTCTCCTCCGGGCCCTTGCTATGGCCTCCCAGACCAAACAGAGTAAAAGGAAGAATGTTGGAATTATCAGACCAGGAATTTTTAAAAACTGTGATTAGTATCCTAAGGGCTTTAATGGAAAAAGTTAGACAACATGCAAAAAGCAGATGGATAATGTAAGCAGAGAGATGGTAATTCTAAGGAAGAATCAAAAGAAATGCTAGAGTTAAGAAGAACCAAAACAATAACAAATGAATTCCTTTGATGGCCTTATTAACTGACTGGACAGGGCTGAGGAAAGAATCTCTGAGCTTGAGGATATGACTGAGAATTTCTAAAACTGAAAAGCAAGGAGAAAAAAGACTGAAAAAAATCACAACAGAATATCCAAAAACTGTGGCACAACCATAAAAGGCATAACATACGTGTAATGGGGACGCCAGGAGGAGCAGAAAGAGAGAAAGGAACAGATGAAATATTTGAAATAATAATATGGAGACTTGGGGCACCTGAGTGGCTCAGTTGGTTGAGCGACTGCCTTCGGCTCAGGTCATGATCCTGGAGTCCTGGGATCGAGTCCCACGTTGGACTCCTTGCTCAGCAGGGAGTCTGCTTCTCCCTCTGACCCTCTTCCCTCTCGTGCTCTCTATCTCTCATTCTCTGTCTCTCAAATAAATAAATAAATAAATAAATAATCTAAAAAAAAAATATGGAGACTTTCCCCCAATTAATGTCAGACATCAAGCCACAGATGAAGCTCAGAAAACATGAAACAGGATAAACGTCAAAAGAATGACACCCAGGAGGAGCGCCTGGGTGGCTCAGTCGGTTAAGCATCTGCCTTCAGTTCAGGTCATGATCCTGGGGTCCTGGGGCCAAACCCTGCATTGGGCTCCCTGCTTGGTGGGGAGCCTGTTCTCCCTCTCCCTCTGCCTCTCCCCCCAGCTAATGCTTGCTCGCTGTCTTTCTCCCCACCCTCTCTCGCAAGTAAATAAAATCTTAGGAAAAAAAAAGGAATGACACGAATATCTTCTTCAAACTAAAGGAAATCAAAGATAAAGAAAAAGTCTTGAAAGAAGCCACAGATAAAAACACTTTACAGGACCAAATGTAGGAATTATATCTGATTTTTTCTCAGAACCCATGCAAGGAATAAGACAGGGGAGTGAAACATACAAAGTATTGGGAGAAAAACCCACCAATCTAGAATTCTGCACCCTGTGAAATTTCCTCCAAAAGTGAGAAGAAATGAAGACTTTCTCAGACAAACAGAAACTGAGGGAATTTGTTGCCAGTAGATCTGCCTTGCAAAAAAAGGTTAAAAGAAGTTGTTCAGAGAGAAATAAAATTATATATTCAGAAACTTGGATCTACATAAAGGAAGAGCATTGGAGAATGAATATGTGAAGGTAAAATGAAGACTTGTTTTTCTTAATCTAATAGCTGTCAGATAACAGATATACACACACACAGAGAAAAAGGGTACGCTCATGTATAAGTGAGATGAATGACAGCAGTGCCACCAGGGGTGGGATGTACAAGTGAGATGAATGACAGCAATGATACAAGGGATGGGAGGGGTTAGGAATATTTTGTTACCTATAAGGTTCTCGTACTACCGGTGAAGTGGTGTAATTTTCTTTGAAAGGGGACTTGGATTAGTCGTAAATGTATATTGCTAACTCTAGGGTGCCACTAAAAACAGTTTAAAAAGAAGTATAATTGATAGGCTAAGAAAAATTGATAGGCTATAAAATGATCAAAACCACAAATGGCAAAAAAAGGCATGGAAGACAACAATACGAACAAGACAAGGGCAACAAATAATAGTAAAAATATGGTAGACATTAATCCACCTACAGACATACTTTGTTTTATTGTGCTTTACAGATACTGCACTTTTTGCAAATTGAAAGTTTGTGGCAACCCTGTGTCAAGTCTTTTGGTGCCGTTTTTCCAACAGCATTTTTTCTCTTTATGTCTCTATCACATTTTGGTAATTCTTATAATATTTCAAACTTTTAAATTATTATATTGTTACAGTGATGTGTGATCAGTAATTATGACTTGCTGAAAGTTCAGATGATGGTTAGCATTTTTAGCAATAAAGTATTTTAAAATTAAGGTATATACATTGTTTTTAGGCATAATGCGTGGTTAACAGTACACCGTAGTGTAGACATAACCTTTATATGCACTGGGAAACCAAAAATTTCATTTGTATTCCCTTTTGTGACATTTGCTTTATTGCAGTGATCTGGAGCTAAACCCACAATGTCTCTGAGGTATGCCTGTGTTGTATATCAGTAATCACTTTAAACATCAATGGTCTTAAGTGCACCAATCAAAAGAGAGAGATTGTCAGAGGATAGAAAAATAAGACCCAACTACATGTTGTTGGATCTTAATGTAGGAAATCTACTTTAAATATAAAAATACACATAGATTAAAAATAAAGGGATGGAGAAAGGTATTCCATGTTGCCACCAATCAAAGGCAGTAGGCGTACCTATGTTAATTTCACACAGTTTAAACATCAGAGCAAAGAAAGTTATCAAGGATAAAGAGGGGCATTACATAATGACAAAAGGGTCAATTGTCCAAGAATATGTAGCAATCCTTAATGTGTATGTGCCTAACAACATATAAGCAGAATATGTGAGTCAAAAACTGATAGAAATGCAAGGAGAAATTGATGAATACACTATACATTCTTCTCAAGGTCACCTTGGAACATTCTCTAAGATGGTCCACATTCTGGGCCATAAAACACACTGTGACAGGGCGCCTGAGTGGCTCAGTTGGTTAAGCGACTGCCTTTGGCTCAGGTCATGATCCTGGAGTACCGGGATCGAGTCCCGCATCGGACTCCCTGCTCAGCAGGGAGTCTGCTTCTCCCTCGGACCCTCCCCCCCTCATGCTCTCTCTCTATCTCATTCTCTCTCTCAAATAAATAAAGTCTTAAAAAAATTAAAAAAAAACACACTGTGACAAATTTAAAAGAATAGAAATCATGTAGTGTCTGCTCTCAGACCACAGCGGAATTACACTAGAAATCATAACAGAAAGACAGCTGGAAAATCCCCCAAATACTTGGGGATTAAACAACACACTTTTTAAAAAGATTTTATTTATTTATTTATTCATGAGAGAGGGGGCGAGCACCAGCTGTGGGGGGTGGGGAGAGAGAGAAGCAGACTTCCCGCTGAGCGGGGAGCCTGACACGGGGCTTGATCCTGGGATGGGATCCTGGGATCATGACCTGAGCCAAAGGCAGACACTTAACCAGCTGAGCCACCCAGATACCCCAGTAATAAAAATTAGAGTAGAAATCTATGAAACTAAAGGCAGGAAATCAACAAAATGAAAATCTGATTCTGTGAAAAGGTTAATAAATCTGTAAGCCTTAGCCAGACAAAGAAGAAAAAAAGACAAATTAATAATATCAGAAATGAAAGAGTGGACATCACTACAGGTCCCATGGATGGAGCTTGACTAGGAGTAAGGCATCTTAAAAGATAATTGCCAGAGAAAGATAAAATTACGCTCACACAGATCACATTAAAATGAACATGTATTTTGTTTTACTCACATAGGGAACCAGGCAAATGTTCTAAACAGTTCAAATGAAGTCAAAAGGCTCACATTTATATGAGTAAAGGAATTGAATTGCAAATCTGGGCAAACTGAGTTTTCTACAGAGGGAAGAGAAGTCCATGGAAACTACCAGACAAAACAGGTTGCATGTGTGCCTATCACCCACAATTTACAGAAAGCTGCACGATAGGTCAGAGACAAGGAAGGCTAGAATCTGATAACCTGGAATATTGTGCCGGATGGATACAATGCAGTGTTTTCCTGAAACACTGTTTTTCTTCTGAAGACTTTAAGATAAATCAAGTACACTAAAATTTCATTAACTTGAGCTCATATGAATTGGTGAGCCAATATGACTCAGTAGAAGTCTGAATTAGGGAACTTCCCTAAGAAAATGACATGGGAGATGCTAGCTCCATTTTTGTTTACAGCTTTGCTCCGATTTAGTCACTGGATACCCTGTGATCAGCCTTTCTTATGCACACGGGAAGAACCTAGCCTGGCAGTGTATGCTGCTTCCCTGCCAGTCTGTGGATCTGGGAAGTGACCTGTCATCGCCCTATACTCTGGCTTGGGGGCCAGAGGCCAAGGCTCTGCAGCACCTGCTGCTCTCACCTGTGACCTTCCTTGGGGGAGGCCCATCTACCTTGTGGGCTCTTCTGCATCAGGAACACTGGGGCTGTGTCTTTGCTAATCCCTTTCTTCCACTTCCCAGGCATTTTAGAGAAATGCTTGGAAAAAGATTACTCTTGGGAGATATGAGGGAAAAGGGCTGTCATTGAGCAAGACAAGATGAAGAGACTTGAATGTAAGTAAAGCCACATATGGACAATGCAGTTAAGAGTACGGAAGCAAAACAGGGCTTGAAAGAGCAGAGTATCTGTTGGAGCTGTGTTTCTCCTGGACAGAAGTTACCAGGGCAAAGTTTTCATTGATGTAAGTAGGAGCAGTGAAAACAATGTACTGGATTCTAAATAAGAGCAAATCTATGTAGTCAGCAGACCATCCTTTAAGATGGTGCACCCTACTTCTTTTTGCGTTGCAGTAGCCTTTCTCAGGAAGTATTGTTGAAAATAGACTTGGCCAAATAAGGTACTTACAGGGAAATCTGATATATTCTCTTTGCCCATCCTCCTTTTTCATTTTTCTGTTTGGTGAAATAAAAAAAACAAAAAACAACAACCCTGTGATTTTATCATGAGATGAGAAAGAACTGGGAGGCCCACTGGCAGTTTTTCCCTCTCTTGCTTTGATTATATTAGGTAACTGCTGACATTAGCTGCAGTGAAGAAGAAAAAGAGCCCTGGAATCTACTAAAGGAGCAAGCTGGGACCTAGATATACTGTTCCAGTGTAAGGATTCTGGGTAAATGCTGCTCTGTGTGCTGAGAGAATTTTCTACAGGATTAGTGGTTACATTGAATAACACCCTTATCAAGATTGTGTTTGCAGGGCGCCTGGGTGGCTCAGTCGGTTGGGCATCAGACTCTTGATTTTGGCTCAGTTCATGATCTCGCAGTCATGGGACTGAGCCCTACGTAGGGCTCTGCGCTTAGCAGGGAGTCCACTTGAGATTCTCTCTCTCTCTCCCTCTCCTTCTGCCCCTACCCCTGATCATGCTCTCTAAATAAGTAAATATCTTTAAAAAAAAGACTTGTGTTTGCATATCTGTTTTCACTTCTTGATGAATATAAAGTGGACAATTTGGGTGCTATCTTTTTAGCACTTAAACAACAAATGACTTTATGTTGTTTGAGTAAATCTCTTTTTTTTTCAAATATGGTTTTGTTGTAAAATATATTTAACCATTTTTAGGTGCACAGTGGTATTAAATAAATTTTTACTGTTGTGCAAACATCACCATTCACCTCCAAAACTTTTTTCATCTTCCCCAACTGAAACTCTGTCCCAATTAGTAATAACTCCCAAGTCTCCCCTCTGTCTAGTCCCTGGCAACCACCATTCTGCTTCTGTCTCTTGTGATTTGACTCCTAGTACCTCATATAAGTGGAATCTTACAGTATATGCCTTTTCGATGACTGGCTTACTTCACTTAGCATAATGCCCTGACTTTAAGAGGCAAGTGAACTAAGTTTATTTGGCTTAGTCTCAGCCTCTGCTCTTTGTGGAGCTCTTCTGACTAACTAAAGTTATTCTAAATTGAAGAAAGAGGGGCCCCTGGGTGGCTCAGTCGGTTAAGTGTCTGCCTTCGGCTCAGGTCATGATCCCGGGGTCCTGGGATGGAGCCCCACATCAGGCTCCCTGCTCAGCAGGAAGCCTGCTTCTCCCTCTCCCACTCCCCCTGCTTGTGTTCCCTCTCTCGCTGTGTCTCTCTCTGTCAAATAAATAAATAAATAAATAAATAAATAAATAAATAAAGTGAAGGAAGAGAAGGTGTCTCCGTTTTGATTCAACAAATTTATGTTACATATGAAAAGTAACTCCTGAGTGGCTATCAAGGGTATTACACCCAGTATGTATGCTGTATTTTAAGTAATCGTAATATACAACCATTTTGGGGAACAATTGAACAGTATCCATTAATGTTGAAAAAAATCACACACCCAGGTCAAGAACTCTTCTAGGCATATACTCTGCAGAAATGGTGGTAAAAGAGACATTTGTGAGAATGTTTGCTGTAACATTATTTGTAATACTGGAAAGCAGAAACATTAAATGACCATCAATAAGAAGTAGATAAATAGAATATTTATATAGTAGATTACTATATAGTAATTAAAACAAATTCATTCACTCATTCACCAAATAGTTATTGAATGTCTATTTTATGCCAGCCACTCATCTAGCTATCGAGGTTACAGCTGTGATTAATACAGATAAACCTCTCTCTTCAAGGAGTTTCTATTCTCATGGGGAGACAGGTCCTCAGCAAGATACACGAAATAGATTATATAGTGGACAGTGATAAGGGTCAAGAAAAGATAATAAAGCAGAGAAGGGGGCTGCTAAGGGTTAGGCATGGAGGTAGGACATGAAAGCTCATGTTGGGTGGCCAGGAGCAAAGACCTGAGGAAATAAGGGATCTAGCTTTGCTGAGGAAGAGTGTTTTGGGCCATGAAACATGAAACTGGGGGTGGGGGCGGGGAGAGAGAAGCAGAAGAGAGCCTGGCTGGGACAGTGAACAACCTGTGTCAAAATGGACTAAGCTGTGTGGAAAAAATCAAATTGTGGAGTGATGTATGCAGTAGCACACCATTTTTTTTTAAAGATTTTATTTATTTATTTGAGAGAGAGAGAGAGAGCACGGGCTGGGTGAAGGGCAGAGGGAGAAGCAGACTCCCCTCTGAGCAGGGAGCCTGACGTGGGGCTCATGATGCCAGGATTCCAGATCGTGACCTGAGCCAAAGGCAGATGCTTAACCAACTGAGCCACCCAGGCACCCCAGTGGCACACCATTCTTGTTAACAATCTCTAGAGTAGGGGTTCTTAATCTAAGTAAAGTACATATGATTGTAAAAGAAGTCAGCTATATTGAAATAATTGTAAAAATTTTTAAAACAGATTTGTGTTATAAAAGTGCTCTGTTATCAGAGTTAAGTACAAGGCAATAAATATATAAGCAAGTTAAAGTTTTCATCTTTTAAAGATCCATCAGTGTGAAGGCCATCATGGCTAGTTTGAATGGGGCTTTTAAACTGTGGGATGGCCTTTGACTCACCTGCTTCTATGTGTCCATCAACACAGTTGTGGGGAGTCGCAGAGAGTAAAATACGTAGCTGGACCATCCATGTGAGAACATAGGACCTAGCCATTTAGAGTCTGAAGAATTAACTACCAGGCACAGAGCTGCCCAGGGGTTGCTTGGCTCCATCACCTGAGTACTTGTGGACAGTCTGGCAGCTAGTCTGGTGCCTCTATGATAATTTCAAAGTAGTGTGAGCATAAATATTTTGAGTTCTCTCTACCAACTGTAATGTGATAGGAAAATCTGAATGCTCTTGGTGTTGAAGTCACAGATACTCTACTAATATAATACTCTTGCCTACATTTATGACTGAAAGAAATGATGAATTTTGCTTAGAAATTAGTGAAGCTAGAGGTGATTTTTTTCTGTCCAAATTCTGGGACACCCTGATATCTGCCTGTGAATGCCAGGTTAAGAATCTTGCTCCAGGGCACCTGGGTGGCTCAGTCGGTTAAGCGACTGCCTTCAGCTCAGGTCATGGTCCTGGAGTCCCGGGATCGAGTCCCACATCGGGCTCCCTGCTCAGCGGGGAGTCTGCTTTTCCCTCTGACCCTCTTCCCTCTCGTGCTCTCTAGCTCTCATTCTCTCTCTCTCGAATAAATAAAAAATAAATAAAGTTCAGCAAGTCAAAGGGGCCCACCCCATTAAAAAAAGAAAAAAAGAATCTTGCTCCAAAACAATATATTGTTAAAGGCTATACACACTCACACACACACATTTACAAACACACTAAATTTATGATTGTGATTGGTTCTGGTGGGTCTAGGACTAGGGATGGTATATAAAATGTTACAGAAATATAGAATATGTTATAAAGAATATGTTACAAAAATAATTATGGTATTCATAGTAGAAAACCGACCCCCAAACCCCTTAATATCCAGCAGAATTTGTAGACAAGGGTTCAGTTCTTTCTCACATTATGCATTTACCTTGGTGGTTCTGTTTATTGATAGTAAAACAGCTGTTATGACAAAGGTAGTGTCCCAGTTTGGCCAGTGTGATTATGTGGGCTCAAATCCCAGCTTAATTTCTAAATGTGTTTATGGCAAATAATGTATTTTAAATGTTTGTGTACTTTTTGTAAAAAGGCTTTGGTTACACCATTTTGCTTCTTAATAGCAGTAATGGTTAAGCAGGATTCCTGGAGCAGAGCCACACATCTCACTAGTTGTGTGATGTTGGACAGGTGATTTGGCCTCTTTGCTTTGGTCCCTTCTCTGAGAAAAGGGAATAGTGGTAGTATTTTCATCATAGGGTGAGGGATGATTCAATGAGTCAATATATATGAAGCTCCTAGAAAGGTGTCTGGTACATAATAAAGACTCAGTAAATCTAACTCACTCCTCCTCCTCCTTCTAGACCTTGGCAATTGCATCCCACCTGACTCATTGCGATAGTCAGCTCCTGCAACTCTTCAGGTCTCCTCAAAGTTAGCAAACATTCCTTTGGTGTCTGCTGTGTGCAGTGTGCCTGGAGCCCCCTTACATCCCTTCAATCATGTTTCGAATGCTGGAGATACATTGGGAATAAGACCATGAACCTAGAACCTGCCCTTGCTGAGATTTAATGAAGATGTTTTTCAGATGCAAAGGGCATGAAAAGGAAAGAGTGCCTGCATCTCCCTAGGAAAGGCAGGGTAGGCTTTGTTGGGGAGGGGTTCTGCTTGAGCTGAGTAGAGATTTGTCTACACTAATAAGGCCAGAGTGACAGTCCAGACACTTGTGGTTCCTGGAGGGAACCTGCTCTTGCTTCTTAGGGGCCTTCATAGACAGTGTGCCTTTGGCATGGTGTGCCTGTGGAATGATGTTAGGGCTGTGCTTTATTTTCCCTTCAGCCCTACACTCAGAAGTGAGCTGATACTTGCATTTTAGGAAGGTAACAGTGGAAGGCAGTGTGGAGGAGGGTCTGGAAGGGAAGACTGGGGGTAGGAAGGCCTGTCAGAAGAGGCCGATGACCTTGGTAATAGCGTGGGCAAGGAGAGCAGGGGGCAGGAGCACCTTTGCAGGCAGGGTGGCCACCTGCTGTATGCCTGGTGCCTGGACAGTGCCCAGCACACGGGACTTGGGCTGCAAGTGCTTTCTGAATAAATGGGTGAGGCACTTCAGAGACAGAACTAGATAGTGCCCCAGTTTCCAGCTCCATTTGCCTAGTAGATGGTGGGTAATTAACTGGGGGCATAGTGTGGAAAGAGGGTTGAATTGGAGGGGAAGACAATTGAGTCAGATTTAAACTGGTGACCTTGAGGTGCTCTGGGACCTCTGCATAGTGGATATAAGTCTAGAACCATGATCCCAGTTGAAATGGAGGGGCTGGGTAGAGGAGCATTATCTATTCGGCAGACTACTATCAAATCCGTACCTCTAGCCAGGCCTTCTCTCCTGAGCTCCTCCAGATGGCTTTCCCTCATAGTGCTTCACTCACCGTGCTTAAGGCAGGGCTCATCACTTCCTAGAACATGGCTTTCCTCCCGATTTCTCTATTCTTTCCAATAGCCCTGAAGTCTTTTAGTCACTGGCCAAAACTGTGATGTTTCTCTTGGACATAATTTAATAAAATTTCAGCTCCTCAGAATGCTTAAAATTGAAGGTTCTAATTTCTCTTGAGTTTTGTTTGAAGGGGCTTATTTAAAAAGATCTTTCTAAAATATTATCTTTAAAAATTTTTATTTTACTTTATTAAAATTTTTCTTTTTTTTTTTAAAGATTTTATTTATTTATTTGAGAGAGAGAGAATGAGAGATAGAGAGCACGAGAGGGAAGAGGGTCAGAGGGAGAAGCAGACTCCCTGCTGAGCAGGGAGCCTGATGTGGGACTCGATCCTGGGACTCCAGGATCATGACTTGAGCCGAAGGCAGTCGCTTAACCAACTGAGCCACCCAGGCGCCCCTAAAAATTTTCTTTTATTTGAATATAGTTGACACACAATGTTGCATTAGTTTCAGGTGTACAATATAGTGATTCACTTATCTCTATACTTTATGCCATGCTTACTGCAGCGTAGCCGACATCTGCTAAAATATCATCTAATAGCTTTTTCCACGGTTCTTGTCTTGCTTCCACATCTTTCCAGGGCTTAGCCCCTCACCCCCATCAGGTCTCTGCCTAAGTGTGACCCTTTTGAGAGGCCTCCTCTAATCTCACCTTAGCCCTAGTAGCACCCTTCATCTTCGCCTTGCTTGATTTTGTTGTATACCATTTAGTACTGTATAATTGGCTATTTTTTTTAATCACTTATCATTACCTCCTTGTTAAAAAAATCTCTCTGCCTCACTAGAATGGAGGGGAGGGATGTTGTCCTTTTTACCATTGTATTTTTCCTGTCCTTTGCAGGCATTTGCTCCATGGTAGGGATGCAACCATGTATGATATGTCATGGTAGGTCCAATTCACAAATTTGGAAGCTTAGGCTCAGCAGAGTTAGTTATAGAAGGTCAGGGTCACGTGGTTTCTAAATGATAAAGCCAGTGACTGATTGCATCACTTGGGATTTTTTATACTTGTCAAGCTGCCTTCTAGATAAGACAAATTATTATAAGCTTGTATTTTCATTCACCATAGGTACCAAACTACTCAAACAGAATATATTGGTGGAAATAGTTGTTATAGTTGGATATTTCTGATCATTAAAAAAAATTTTTTTTTCCCCAAATTTAGGAAGCTATGGCAAAAAAAGTGGTCGTAGTAAAAAATGGAGGGAAATGCTGAAGCTGCCCCCTGTCAGCCAGTGCAGCGAGCTTAGACATTCCATTGGTGAGTAAGCAGTGCCAGCCTGGAGATCATGTCTGGCATTGTACCATTTATTAGATGCTATTCTTTTAAGAAGTAATATGTGCTCATTGTTCTATATAGAACAGAAGAGTAATATAGTAAAAGTTCCTCTCCCCTTGACCCAACTAATCATCTCTAGAAGTGAACACCGTGTTTTCTAGGTTCATCCACGCTGTAGCATGAATCAGTACTTAATTCCTTTTTCTTGGCAAATGACATTTCATTGTATGGATATATCACTTCTTACTTATCCATTCATCAGTAGATCGATGAGTTGTTTAAATTTTTTTGTCTCTTATGAATAATGCTGCCTAAGTGTGGTAGGGGCGCCTGGGTGGCTCAGTCCTTAAGCGTCTGCCTTTGGCTCAGGTCGTGAGCCCAGGGTCCTGGGATCGAGCCCCGCATCGGGCTCCCTGCTCAGCAGGAAGCCGGCTTCTCCCTCTCCCACTCCCCCCTGCTTGTGTTCCTGCTCTCACTATCTCTCTCTCTGTCAAATGAATAAATAAATAATAAAATCTTTTTAAAAAGCCCCAAATGAATAATGCTGCTAGAAACATTCATATACAAGTGTTTTCTTTGTGGTAGAGTAAACATAAAAATTACCATTTTAACCATTTTTAAAAGATTTTCTTTATTTGAGAGAGCAAGCGTGCACACGTGGCAGGGAGGGGCAAAGGGAGAGGGAGACAAGCAGACTCCGTGCAGAGCATGGAGTTGACGTGGGGCTTGATCTCGTGACCCTGAAATCATGACCTGAGCTGAAACCAAGAGTCAGATGCTTAACCAACTGATTGACCATTTTTAAATATTTTAACAATTTATAAATATAAAGTTCAGTGGCATTGATTTGATTATTGTATGTATGTACTACACTTTGTGTATCCATTCATCTGTTGAATGGGTTGTTTCTCCCATTTGGCTATTGTGGATAATGCTGCTAGGAACATTGGTGTACAAATGTTTGAGTCCCTGCTTTCAATTCTTTTGTGTATATACCCAGAATTAGAATTGCTGGATAATATGATAATTCTATGTTTAACTTTGTAAGGCACTGCCAGACTGTTTTCCAATGTGGCTACACCATTTTATGTTCCTACCAACAATATATGAGGATTCCAGTTTCTTCATGTCCTCCCTGATACTTTTTATTTTCTGTTTTGTTTTTATTATAGCAATCTGAGTGAGTGTGAAGTGGTATTTCACTGTGTGTGGGGTTTTTTTTTTTTTAAGTTTTCTTTATTTAAGTAATCTCTACACCCTGCATGGGGCTTGAACTCACAGCCCCGAGATCAAGAGTCATATGATCCTCTGACTGAGCCAGCCAGGCATCCCTATCTCATTGTGTTTTGATCTGTGCTTCCCAAAAATGACTAATGATGTTGAATATCTTTTCATGTACTTATTGGCCATTTGTATATCTTCTTTGGAGAAATAATCTGTTCAAATCCTTTGCCCATTTTTTTTTTTTTTTAAGTAGGCTCTGCGCCCAGCGTGGGGAGCCCAATGTGGGGCTTGAACTCACAACCCTGAGATCAAGAGTTGGATGCTTGCTTAACTGACTGAGACACCCAGGCACCCCCTTTGCCCATTTTTTAATTGGATTGTTTATCTTTTCATTGTTGAAATGTAAGTGTTCTTTATATTTCTAGTTACTAGACTCTTATCAGATATTTGATTTTCAAATATATTCTCCCATTCTTTGTTTTCCTTTACTTTCTTGATGATGTTCTTTGAGGAACACAAGTTTTTATTTTGATGAAGTCCAATTGATCTATTTTTTTCTTTTATTGCTGTGCTTTTGGTGTCATAGCCAAGAAACCACTACTTAATCCAAAGTCACAAAGATTTACACCTATACTTTCTGCTAAGAGTTTTATAGTTTTAGCTCTCACATTTAGGTGTTTGATCCAGTTGGAATTAATTTTTGTGTATGGCATGAGGTAGGGATCCAGTTTCAGTCTCTTGCATTGGATATCCTGTTGTTCCAGAACCATTCATTGAAATGACGATTTTTTCACCATTGAATTGTCTTACTGCCTTTATTTTTTTAAAAATTTTATTGTTATGTTAGCCACCATACAATACATCATTCGTTTTTTTTTAAAGATTTTATTTATTTATTTATTTTGAGAGAGAGAATGAGAGAGAGAGAGCACGAGAGGGGGGAGGGTCAGAGGGAGAAGCAGACTCCCCGCTGAGCAGGGAGCCCGATGTGGGACTCAATCCCGGGACTCCAGGATCATGACCTGAGCCGAAGGCAGTCGCTTAACCAACTGAGCCACCCAGGCGCCCACATCATTAGTTTTTGATGTGGTGATCCACGATCCATTGTTTTCGTATAACACCCAGTGCTCCTTGCAGTACGTGCCCTCCTTAATACCCATCACCGGGCTAACCAATCCCCCTTCTTCCCCCCTCCCCTCTAAAACCCTGTTTGTTTCTCAGAGTCCTCTTAGTGCCTTTATAAAAAATCACCTGACTATAAAGGTGAGGGTTTATTTCTACACACTTGTGAGGGTTCACATATTTGTATTTACGACCCCCCCAGATAATCCAGGACAGTCTTCCATCTCAAGATCCTTGAGTTAATCATATTTGCAAAGGCTCTTTTTTTAAAATAAGGTCATATTTATAGGGTTTAGGACCTGATACATTGGGAGGGCCATTATTCAGCCTGCTACAGACAGTAACTCTAGGCTTCACTTTTTTAGGAACTGGCAAACTGTTTTCCAAAGCAGCTGCATATTTTATATTCCCACCAGCAATACATGAGAGTTTCAGGCTCTCCACATCCTTGCCAACACTTATTTTCATTATAGCCATCCTAGTGAGTGTGATTTGCGTTTCACTCGTGACTAATGATGTCGAGCATCTTTTTATTGATTATTGGCCATGCTTCTTTGAGCCAGTTGATATTTGATCCATGGTGTTAATAGTATTTTCTGCATATAGCACTGAGTGATTAGTATGGAGGTTGATTCCGTTATTTGACATTTGCATTGTAATTAAGATATTTTAAACTTTACTTTGGGACTTTATGCTGTTGAATATATTCATAGGGTTATAGAAACATTCTCATGTCTACTTGCATATTAATTACCTCAGTATGCTTCTGATTCTTTGGGGGTAGGTTTTAGTGCATAGAATGAAGTAAATTACATTAAATGTCCCATTCGTTAACTTTTTCTCCCCAGTTCATGCTCTTTTTGAAAAATTAGTTTATTTTCGTTGAGAGATGTAATTTACTTATAACACCGTGTAAGTTTAAGGTATACAACACTATCAGTTAACTTTTAAATGTCATCGTTTTTTCACTTCCCTGTACCCAGCACTGGGTATGGCACTACCAATACAGTGGCTAAGAAACAGATGTGACCTCTGCCCTCTTGGCAGAGATAGTTATAAAATAAAGAATTGCAGAAATAAACGTAATTACAAATTGCAGTAAGCCCTTTGAAGGAAGAGGTACAGACTGTTTGGTAAGTACAGGACCCCAAAGTGGGTCGGAGCCTGGCAATTTCCAGGGACATGAAAAAGGCCAGTGTTCCTGGAGCGGAGACAAAGAGGGACAGTGGCACTGGATGAGAGGAAGGGAGGGAGGTGGGGCTCGTGGTCCTGGTAAGGGCGTTTGTCTTAGTTGAAAGTCAGCGCTGTCAGATTTTCAGCAGAGGGATGACCTAAGTGGATGCACATTTCTGAAGGGCATCTCGGGCTTCAGTGTGAGGACTGTGATTGAGAGTGTGGAGAAGGGGAGCGGGGAGGCCAAAGGAGACACTGTTGATATTGTGCGGGCAAGAGTGATGGAAATTCAGTGTCGGCTGGAGGCCATGGAACCGAATGACTATGTGAGATCTTTAAGAAGTGGAATCTGGTTGGGGCGCCTGGGTGGCTCAGTTGGTTAAGTGACTTCCTTCGGCTCAGGTCATGATCCCAGGGTCCTGGGATCGAGCCCCGCATTGGGCTCCCTGCTCGGCGGGAAGCCTGCTTCTCCCTCTCCCGCTCCCCCTGCTTGTGTTCCCTCTCATGCTGTCTCTCTCTCTCTCTCTCTCTCTCTCTCTCTGTCAAATAAATAAATAAATAAAATCTTAAAAAAAAAAAAAAAAGAAGAGTCTGGGCTGTAGGTGCAATCTGAGAGATATCTGTGTGTCCCTGGCATTTAGGAGTCACATGACTGGGAGTGGATAAGCTCTCCCTAGAGACAGGAGGACGGGAAAGGGCCCTCACATCCTGACATCCTGGTGTGGCTCAGGCGAAACAGACCAAGGAGGAGCAGCCAGATGGGTCTGTGTGCAGTCTGGAGAGCGGACGGTCCAGAGAACCGAGGCCTAGGATGGCTCCAGGCAGGTGGGCGTGTTGAAGAAAGGTTGAGCGGCTGCTGGATGTGCCCCCAAGGTCAGGGTCTTTGTTTCCATCTCTAGAACAGTGCTCAGCCAGTTTTGTTAAATGAATGAATAAATTGGTGACCTTTGCTAGAGTTGCTTCAGGGCAGATGTACAAGCAGACTTCCTCACGGAGTAAAAGAACATTTCCACTCAGATACCCTCTACTTGGTATGCAGCTCTTTATTTTATTAGTTTACATATGCATTTGATTTAGTGTGGTAGTAAGCATATTTTGGGTTTTCTAATTTTTGTCCTTTGGTGGTTCTAAATTTGTGGGTGCTGGAGAATCCATGAGCTATGAAACTTTGAGGTAGTGTCCTTTCTAAAGGAGGATCACTTTGAAAATAAGAGAGAGAGCTCCTGATAAATGGCTCATCCTTGCCTCAGAATTTGGTGCATTTAGAAACACCAGTCTCTTGATTAGCTGGTTCCCTTTCCAGCACGGCCCATCAGGAGAGTGCCTGTCAGGAGTGGACTTGGACTCCGGTGCACTGAGTGTTCCAGCCCCAGGGGGCTTCTCTGCTCGTTCTCCCCGTCCAGTGTGGTCAGGCTCTTCCCTCCCTGGGGCCCGAATGCCTTGTGCGGTGTGGCCTCTCTCTCTTCCCCCATTTCTGCTCACTCAGGGCTGGAACAGTAGGTGGTTCACCGTGTAGTCTCTGAGGGGTCAAAAGAAGAAGCTCGGTCTTCTGGTTCCTGCAGGACCAGGGCCTCTGAGGGGAATACAGAAGGAGGCTGTCTGCTGTTTCTGAGACGTATTTTGTGACACATTTCTGTGGTATATGGTATTTAATTTTAGTAATATGTGAAATCTAATGCATGGAAAAGTGAAATCATTAATAGAATTGTGAGCCAGATAAGGTAAAAAGTAATAGATTTAAAGCTTTTGTGATTATTTAAGTGTCAGGTTTTTAAAGATTGATTTAGAGAAACATTTTTTTAATTCCCTGTATATTACTGCATATAGGTTCTTTTTTTATATATTTTTTTCTTAATATCGGTTCTGTGATGTTGCTGTCATTGCTCTAAGATTCTGTTAATGTCATCAGGGTGAAAATTTTGTTTTATTTTATTTTTTTTAAAGATTATTTATTTATTTATTTGACAGAGAGAGACACAGGGAGAGAGGGAATGCAAGCAGGGGGAGTGGGAGAGGGAGAAGCAGGGAGAAGCAGGCTTCCCGCTGAGCAGGGAGCCTGATGCGGGGCTCGATCCCAGGGCCCCGGAATCATGACCTGAGCCGAAGGCAGATGCCCAACGACTGAGCCACCCAGGCGCCCCAGGGTGAAAATTTTAAATTGCTGTAGGATGGAGGAGATTGTATGCGTGATGAAATATTTTGAAATAATTAAAGGACTTTCCTGAGTAAATCATCACCTATGTTCCCACCACGCAAATATAAGTGGAAGATTTTAGAATTAAGGTCTTTTTGAACCACGCATCATTTTTTTTTTTTTTTAGTTGTATTTGTTTTTATTCTTGTAACACAAACAGGGAGAGAGGAGGCAAAGGCGCAGGGCCCAGCAATGTCCCAGGAACAGCTTCTGTGGCATACGTTCATACGTATTTGTTTTCAAAAGGCAATCCTGAGGTCCGTGTTTCAGGAAACTCCCAAGGCTGTCAATCTCAGTGCAAACAGCTTAAAATAAAAACCTCCGGTCTGTTCACCACACGAGGATCCAACTCAAAATGCAAAACAAGCCTGTTTGGAAAGTGCCCGCCCTTAAAACAAGAGCGAGGGCTTTAAAGACACATTAAACACAGACTCTTCCAGGAATCAAGTCAGCTTGGAGACTTCAGAAAACCAAAAACACTGAATAACATATCCAACTGTAGAACTGCTGGCTTAAAAAAAAGGGGGGGTACTTTATGTAAAAAGGATCACAAAATGACAGGTGGGGAGGGGGGCTCTTCCCCAACACCTGCTTCTCTTTGTTCTGAACACACTTGTGACCTGGAGAGTAGAAACACAGCCTCAGGGAGCGGTACCAGATGCTCAGTGGCGGCTCAGTCTCTCGGGGACGGACGGAGGGTTGGCTCACTGTTTGCCCGCCTGTCGGCCCGGCTTCTTTTCCGGCTGACCTCTGCCTGTGCCTGGGATCCCACCTCGGCCCCGGCCACCAAACACACCTCGCCCGGCACCCCCCATGCCTCGGCCCTTCTGCTGCTTCTGCTGCTGCAGGCCGCCGCGGCCACGGCCCTTAGCCACCACCTCCTCCTTGACCATGTCGATGATCTCATCGGGGATACGCAGGTACTTGATGGTGCTGCCACGGATGTAGCACTCGGGCATCCGCCAAAACTTGTCCCCATCCCTGGATGTACAGATCACCTCTCGAAGGTTAATGTTCATCCAGTTATCACAGCTCACCAGGTGCCCATTGTATGTCTCCCCATTTTTGAGTTCCACCAACATGGGATGATTCTGAACCGTCTTCAGCAGTGACAGGGGAAGCATGCTGTCGGCGGGGCGAACCACGCATCATTTTTGCTACTGTACCTGAGCCAATCTAAAAAAACTGGCCTGGGTAAAATGAGAGGCCTTCCCGTGAGGTGCCCGTAGCAGTGCTGTCCAGCCTGGGTGTCCCCATTGTCTCCCATCACACTGGAGGACTCCTGTCCCCAGCCCCAGACTCCCGCTGATCGGCCTTCTCAGCAGGTGGTGTGCTGCGACCCTTCATTTCCCTCACTGATCTGGCGCTGTGGGCGCAGGGCCGCGGTCTCGTTTTCCAGAGGACTGGGAGGTGCAGGCCACGTGACCTGGTCTTGTCTCAGACCTCCTCATGCTCTTTGATTTTACCCTGCTTCCTTCTGGAAAAACCCAAGGGGCTCTTACCCTGTGTTTATGTTTTTACAGATCTTTCAGAAAATGTGGCTTACGTCATGTGATCATTTACTCAAGAGATTTTATAGTTATGATAGAAATTTACATAGTATCTGAACTTTAGGATATAGACTTAAAATGTGGGAATAATCTTACGTTCTTCCTCCTTGCACCTAAATTCAGACTTGCAGCTTCCTTTACAAGTAGAGACTCAGATCTAGCAGCTAAGAGTTCTGGATAAAATTAAGGCATATCCAGAAATAAATCTGGAAAGCTTGAATGGAATCGTCTCTAACAAGCAAGTATTTTTTAGTTATCTGAGGATGATATAAATATAAAATGCAAAACAAACTGAAATATATCCACAGCTACCCCCCCCACACACCCCCAATAAACTTAAACTTCAGACATTTGGCTTTGCCAAACAAGCCAGGTTAATTTGGAGCGCACCGTTTTCTCCCTGGTCTGGCTGCTCCCTCCTGACCCCCTGCCGTGGCGTCCTCCCCAGCTCTCCCAGGCTGTGGAGCAATTCTGCAACCCTCCGTGTCTCAAGGGGGTCTCCTACCCCACATATGTAATTCTGGCTATCGGCTTTGCAGCCCCTTCCTCTGCTCAGGGGACCCAACCGGCCCCTCCCTTCTGTTTTCTACCAGCGAATGATCTTGATTGCCTCAGTGCTGCCTACACAATACAGATCTTGTTGCCCACAGTACAAGCCCGAGTCTGGGACTGTTCCGCTCACAGGTTATCACCTCCATGAGGGGCGCTGCCTTCTACCTGTTTACCCCATCAGCTTCCTCATTGTCCCCTCAGCAGAGGATGGGTTCCTTGAGAATAGGGCTCCTCTGGTTCCTGTCGTAATGTCTTCAGTAATGTCCTCACTGTTCGGCGGGAGACTTGACAGAATCTGAATGAATTGTGTTCTGAAATTCTTTTGTCACCAGAGAATTGGCCTCTTCCTTCCCACGGTGCCGCCTTTTTCCGGTCCAGCTGCTCTTCCTGCCGGCTGGTCCCCTGGCCCCGGCCTCTACTGCCCCACTTCACCTCACTGCCCTGGGATCTGGGTGGCCCTCAGCAGCGAGCAGTTCCCAAAAGGTCTCTGCTTTCCTTAAGATGCTAAACCTACGGTCGTGAAGAGTCAGTGAAATAATACACAGAAAGGACTCAAAATAGTACCTGGCACACGGTGACAGGTGAAGAAGCATGGCCACTAGTTATTATGCTCTGTTCCTCCTAAGGTGGGGGGAGTTCCTTGGTAGGTATCCAGGCTTCTGTGGAAACGTGATCCCGGTCTTGTGTTTTTCCCTCCAGTTTTGTAAAGCTTCGTTTGCCTCTACATTTTGCTTCCCTGAGTCCCCTTTTTCAGCCACTCTGACCTACTTGTTGGGTCAGTCACTTAGCTTCTCTGTCTCTGACTCTTTTAAGAGTTAAAATATGGTACAGTAGTACATATTATAATTATATTCCATGTGATCTGGAAGCGAGCAAGTGTGGTTGGAGCCAATAAAAGGAAACTATTCCGCACCGATCACACTTTGCCAAGGACAGTATTCCCAATATCTTGATAAGGTTATTTATTTTTCTGTATTTCTTTGCTTCTTCTAGATTATACCCACTGTTTGTCCATTTTGGTTTCTATTTTCTATTTTCTTTCTTTCTTTTCTTTTTTTTTAATTTGACAGAGAGAGACACAGCGAGAGAGGGAACACAAGCAGGGGGAGCGGGAGAGGGAGAAGCAGGCTTCCCGCGGAGCAGGGAGCCCGATGTGGGGGCTCGATCCCGGGACCCCGGGATCATGACCTGAGCCGAAGGCAGACGCTCAACGACAGCCACCCAGGCGCCCCTCTATATTCTTTTTAAAATTTCTCTTATTTTATTATGATAACTCCTCAAGTAATTTTTCTTCTTCTTCTTCTTCTTTTTTTTTTTAGTAATTTTTTTTTTAATATATAGGGTGAATGGAAGGTAAAGTTTCTGAGTTCTTAAATTTTGGAAAATGTCCCCTTTTTGACTTCTTGTTCGATAGTTACAGAATTGTATATTTCCACCTCCCTTGACCCCTGAACTTTGAAGACATTGGTGTCCTGGTTTCTGGCTTTGTTAATACCGCGTCTCTGATGCTTTAGGTGTTGTAGCTAATGTTTTGCTCTTTCTCAGAGGTTTCCTCCTTTCTCCTTACTGTTGGGAATGTCACCGGGATGCCTCGGGATGTGGGTCAGCCATCATTGGTTATGTTTAGCACTTAGCGGTGCCTCTAAATCTTAGGCCCTTAGCCAGTCGTTCTGATCAGGACTCGGACATCCCCTGCACCCCCCCAGCCCCCCACCCCCCTCCCTGGGCTCTAGGCATGTGGGCGGGGCTCCCTTAGGAAGTCCAGCTCTTCTGTCGGGTTTCAGCTGAGGGTTCTTTAACAATCCAACCCAGCGGCTTTTTCTCTTCCAGGTAATCCTCAAATTTCAGACTCCTGTGGGTGCTTTGTATTCGTTTTCCATGTTGGGTTTCATTCTTTTTGTTGTGGCTTTGGTTTTTGTTTGAATTTTTGGTCATTTCTATAGGAATCTTGGAGAAAAAGTAGGCACACCTCCTTAGCTGGAAACTAGGAACATTCCTGAACCCTTGAATTTGGGAGGAAAGTGTTAAAAACTCTCAGTATTGTAAAAATGTCACTTTTTGACTGCCTGTGTCTTTTGTTTTTTAAATATAGTATCCCTCAAATAAAATGTGGTAGTAAAATTGCACAAAGTAGGTGGTAGAAATTTTGCGAAACTATTGTTTGTTGAAATAAGCGCCTGTGTACTGGCAACCAAAATATTTCTCTCCTTGCCTATAGTTTTCCATTTGCAAACTCAGCCACCTAAAGTAGGGTTGTTTAGATTCTTACAACTACTTGGCATGAATAAACCCTTTAATTGAGGAATTTATTATGGCTTGCTTACTTTTCATGAATTTTATTTAATTCTTCAGCTTTAGAGCCACTTTAGGAATACTTCAATATGATGTTCATTTCAGGTTCAGAGCCACTGCTAAAAGAGCAACTGATTTTCTTGCTGATGTTTAAGTTAACCTATTTTGAACATGACATTTTTGTTTTATATCCCTCGTGATATTTTGACTAAATATTAGTGCCTTGTTCTCAAAACATTATCAGTGTGTGTGGTAAGGTTAAGTTATATAACATATTACCCACTGAAAAGAAAAAAAATAAACCCAAGAGCAGTTTAAAAATAATTAAGCATATGTAATGTTTGTAACTTGTAAAAGTGTAAAAAGATAGCAAAATGGAAGAGTTTTAAAAAAGGTGCTTGAGTACATTCCTGTGGTGTATTTCACATATGTGCAGTTTGTGCCCAACACACTGGGGGTTAGGCCTGTGGAAGGATGGAGCCAGATCTCTTTTTTGCCCCTCTCTCCCTTTGCTGTGATCTTGACTGCTCAGTTCCCCAGGAATACCTCTCCCCTGCAGAATTCCTTTTGGAGGAGGGGGGCAGGGACATTTCCAGGTATGCTTCACACACCTTTATTTATCAGTTCTTCCAGGTCCTTTGGCTCTATCCAGATACTATAAATATTCATGATGACCTAGTCTACATTAGTAAACAATCAAGTCATTTAAAAAAAGAAACACCCCATAAATACTATTTTTGACTTTTACTTTATCAGGTGAAAACAGCAGTTCAGAAAACACTTTCTGAATTGTAACAATCATATTGGTTTATTTCTTATCCCCTTTCTTCATCCAGAAAAGGATTATAGCAGTCTTTGTGACAAGCAACCAATAGGAAGACTTCTCTTCAGGGAATTCTGTGATACACAACATGATCTAAAAGGATGCATTGAATTCCTGGATGCAGTGGTAAGCAATTTATCTCAGTGTTGAACTACCTCGTCTTGTGCTTTTGAAAATTAACAGACTGGATCTAAAAACTTAGGTCTCTCTAAGTTAAGCAGACCTTGGCAATAATGGTAAGAGTGGATAAACTAGTTTCTTGGTGTCATGCTACCTTGGCATGGAAATCCCTATATAATATTTCCCCTTATCTGCGGTCTTGCTTTCCGTGGTTTCAGTTACCTGCAGTCAGCTGGAGTCCGGAAGCAGACGATCCTTCTTCCAACAAATGGTCAGTGCAGACATACTCAGAGATCCCGTGGGTCCAGGTCCACACCTGTCAATGAAGCGAATATTGTGATGAATCAAGTCAAATGAATTTTTTTGTTTCCCATTGCATATAAAAGTTATGTCTACACTATACTGTAATCTATTAACTGTACAACAACATTAATCTAAAAAAAAAACAATGTTCCCTCCTTAATTAAAAAATACTCTGTTGCTGGAAAATGCTACCCATGCTCAGACCTTTCAGTGAGGCATCATCTTTTTTGCTGGTGGAGGGTCCTGCCTGGATGTTGATGGCTGCTGGCTGGTCAGGGTAGGGTTTGCCGAAGGTTGGGGTGTCTGTGGCGGTTTCTTAAAATAAGACAAGATAGAAGTTTGCAACATTGATTGACTCTTCCTTTCACTTGAACACTTAAAGGTCATTACAGTTTTTTTTTTAAAGATTTTATTTATGAGAGAGGGAGAGAGTGAGAGGGCATGAGCACGATGGGGGGAGGGGCAGAGGAAGAAGCAGACTCCGCGCTGAGCAGGGGGCCTGACGTGGGGCTCCATCCCAGGACCCTGGGATCACGACCTGAGCCGAAGGCAGGGGCTTCACTGACTGAGCCACCCAGGTGCCCCTGGAGGCCAACATAGGATTATTAATTGGCCTAATTTCAGTATTGTGTCTTGATGAATTGGGAGGCCCGAGGAGAAGGAAAGAGAGGGGAAGGGCTGCTCAGTGGAGCAGTCAGAACACACAGAGTATTTATTACTTAAGTCCACTGCCTTATATAATGTGGTTCAGGTAGCCCCCAAACCGTTACAAGTAACATAAAAAAAATCACTGATCACACATCACCAAAATGAACATAACAGTAATGAAAAGGTTTGAAATATTGGGAGAATTTCCAAATTATGACACAGAGACATGACATAAGCAAATGCTGTTGGAAAAATGGCACCAACAGACTTGTTGGCCACAGTGTTGTTACAGACCTTCAATTTGTAAAGAAATGCAGTGTCTGTGAAGTGCAACAAAGCAGAGCGCAATAAAACGAGGTATGCCTGTATTCTTTCAGAAAAACATTTGAGGCTCTTGCCTATGCTCTGTGGAGCTCCCCAGCCCTTTCCTTCCTGGTGCCTCTACTAGAATAAGACAAGGCTTTGAAAGGAGGTAATTTTTTTTTTAAGCCAGAACTCTGGTGTTGTGGGGCAGGCCTTGTCAGTTCCGGGAGTAGAATATAGATGTGGCTTAGTGTATTGGGTTATATTTGCCAAGCTGCTCTATTTTAAAAATTTAGGGACCTACAGTTCTTTATTTCAAAATGGCTAAACTGCGTTGTTAACATTTGTTCAGGTTTGGATCTTCTCATAGTGACACGAGACCTATTACTTGTTAGGTGACTGCCAGTTGACTTCAGTGACAGGTTCTGTTCTGTGTTTTGTTTTATTTTTGGCGGCAGCTGTGTGGGTTAATAAATAACACCTAATTATGCCGTTTGCACAGTCCTCGCTGCTTTGACTGTCCTTGTGGTATATGATTGCAGGTTCTTGGAGCTTCGGGAGTGGAGAGACTACATTTTATCTATTTCCCCCGTGGCACCTGGCATGATTGTTTGCTCTTTTCTGCTTAGTGTTTGTTGACTGAATTAATGGCATCTTTGGCAATTAGTGTTCAGTGAGAGAAACAACCAATGGGAGAGATTTATTAAGAGGTTTGTTGCAAGGAATTGGCCTACACAATCATGCGGTCTGGTTAGGAGAGTCTTAAATCTATAGGACTGGAGGGAATCCTCCAAACACGGAGTGAAGCTGCTGCTGTCCTCAGGCAGAATTCCTTCAGGAAGCCTAAACTCTGGTTTTAATGCCTTTCAACTGATTGAATCAGACCCACCCAGATTCTCTAAAATAATCTCCTTTACTTAAAGTCAGCTGGTAAAGACTTTAATCACACCTACAAATACCAGCACAGCAATGACTAGATTAGTATTTGAACAACTACTGGACATTGTTCCTGCCAGGTTGGCACGTGGAAAGACCATCACAAAATCCGTTGATTGCATGCCATCCAGCATCCAGAACGTAGGCTGGAAGGTTCTCTAAGTCAGCTGGGTCTAGTTACTAGTCGGGTGAATTCAGTGCCTTTGAACACAGAACATGAAGCTGGCTCTGACCGGTCGTCAGCCCTGTCAGCCGTGGCTCCTGTGCTGGGCCCACGGGAGGAGGCAGAATCAAGTATTCTGGAGGTCCGACTCCTGCCCACAAGGACTTTATGTGTTCAGTACATGAACTTCCTTCAGTCTTGGTTTCCTCACCAATCTCTCCAAGCCCATCTGGCTGTTAGCTTTGCTGCTCTTCTCAGGCCCCAACCTGCAGGATCCAGTGGCTTCACTGAGGCCTCCTCGTGCCTGAGTCTCCAAGTCTGTTGACATTGTGGAATGGCCTCTGCTTGAAATACTCCTAGCCAGGCTTTTATGATCTCTCCTCGGGTTTTCTCTCTTTTCAGTTTCTTCCTTGCGTATCCTTTGTAGAGGTTTAGATACTGATCAAGTTCTGCCTTGACCCTTCCTCTGGGTTCTGGCCTACGTGGTGGTATCCTCTCTTACGGTCCCCCGCCTGACACCTGCGTAGGGACGTCTCCTGCTTTGGTGTCACCAACTCTGACTTCTCTGGGAGCTCTGCACTCAGATTTGCCACGTGCCTCTTGGACATTTCTTAAAAAATGATGTTGCCTAGAGCAATGCAAGCTGTTTATTTGATTCTGTTTTATTTGGCCACACTGAAGGGCTGAAAGTGTAATATGACAGAGCACTGTGGAATGTGTTGCGCTACTGCATTATTATTCACCCCTCAAAGAAAACTTTTTCCCCTTCATTGCCATTAGTTTTCCCAAAGAAGAGCTGCAGATACTGGATCAATATCAAATCAATTAGAGCTACTCTGTGGTTCTCAGGGTACCCAGCTGATTCTGTATGTCAGAGAATTCGAAACACTGTGAAGTCAGTGAAGAAGCTCCACTACTAGTTTTCTTTGTTCTCCCCTATACCGTCAGGCGGAATATGAAGTGGCTGCAGATGAGGACCGGAGAAACTGTGGACTGCAGATCTTAGACATGTTCTTCGGTGCCGAGGTGTGTTTTCTTCCTTAGATGCAAAGATTTATTAGTGCTTACTTAAATAATTAGAGGACGTAGCCCTTCTTAGTTAGTTGGATAACATATAACAAGTATGTTAAAATCTTTAATTTCCTATAGATATTCCTCTTATGCCTTTTCTCTTGAGTGGATGAGGAAATTAACAAATCTCTTAGAAAATTAATTCAAAGAATTTAAAAGTTTCTGTGTTTCCTCAAACAGAATACAGCATTAGAGAATTTTATCTGTCTTGGACTGAAAATAACAGTTTTTTCCCTAACAGCTTTAATGGGTCTTGGGTTTTATGCTTTTTCATTAGTAGATTCTTACAGTTTAGTATGTCCCTGAAATTAGAGCCGTAACCCGCTTCTCTTCACAGGACTTCCCTTTTGTAGGCTATTGGAAGTCCTAAACCCTGGGCAGGCCCCTGTGTTGTAGGGTTGGAGAACAGTAACAGGGAGAGCTAACACTTAGTGAACACTGCTCTAGGCCGTGTACGTGTAATACAACAGTCCTGTGAGGTGCGTACATTATTATGTCTATTGTCATATGGTAAGACTGAACATCAGAGTGGCTAAGTGGTTCACCAAAGGTTACACAGCTTGTTATGTGCGAGAGCTAGGAATCAAACATGGAGAGACTGGGGTTGGAGAATAGTGTAGTGAGAATGAGTCCAAAATGTGCAGATTCTGAGCCCAGCTCACTGAAGATGGTAGGGCCATCAAGAAGGGGAAGCTAACTGGTGCAGAAGATAGAGTGCGGAGGCGGGGGGACGGGGCACGGGGGAAGGCCAGTGGATTGGCAAGTGAGCACAAAGATACACACACGACCAGTGGTGGCAGAGGTGTGCTTCAGACCAGATAGGTTTTGACTCTTAAGCCTGTACTTGCCTTGGCCTCCAGCATCAGTACCATGGCTCCTAGATCATTCTTTTCCAACACAGCTGCTACAGCATCCACATATTTGTAGGTACCCCCAGTAATTGGGAAGATACCTATTTCCATTTTTTTGAACTGAAATCACTGAATAGGTTTATATTTTTTATTTTTTTGACAATAGAAATAAACCTTTCTTACCTTAAAAATAATTTTGACGTTGACATTATTTTATGACTGTATTCACAATAATTAGTCAAAACATAAAACATTGTTTTAATTTTCCCCATGAGTTTTTTTTTAAGTTTTAATTTTAATCACCTGGTACTCATCACAACAAGTGCCTTTCTTAACCCCCATCACCTGTTTCATCCATCCCCCCACCACCTCCCTCCGGTTAGTGTGTTCTCCATGGTTAAGAGTCTGTTTCTTGCTTTGTCTCTCTCTCTTATTTTCTTTGCTCATTTGTTTTGTTTCTTAAATTCCCCATATGAGTGAAATCATATGGTCTTTGTCTTTCTCTGACTAACTTATTTCGTTTAGCATTATACTCTCTAGATCCATCCATGTTGTTGCAAATGGCAAGATTTCATTCTTTTTAAGGCTGAATAATATTCCATTGTGTGTATATATATCACCTCTACTTTATCCATTCATCAGTCGATGGACCCTCAGGCTGCTTCCATAGTTTGGATATTGTAAATAATGCTGCAATAAACATAGGGGTGCATGTATCCCTTTGAATTAGTGTTCTCATATTCTTTGGGTGAATACCCAGTAGTGTGATTATTGGATCGTATGGTATTTCTATTTTTAATTTTTTGAGGACCCTCCATACTGTCTTCCACAGTGGCCACACCAGTTTGCATTCCCACCAACAGTGCATGAGGGTTCCTTTTTCTCCACATCCTCACCAACGCTTGTTCTTTCTTGTGTTGTTGATTTTAGCCACCTGACAGGTATGAGGTGGTATCTCACTGTGGTTTTGATTTGCATTTCCCTGATGATGAGAGATGTTGAGCATCTTTTCATGTGTGTGTTGGCCATCTGTGTGTCTTCTTTGGAGAAATGTCTGTTCATGTCTTCTGCCTATTTCTAATCGGATTATTTGTCTCTTGGGTGTTGAGTTTTAGAAGTTCTTTATATATGTTGGATACTAAGTCTTTATTGTATGTGTCATTTGTAAATATCTTCTCCCATTCAGTAGGTTACCTTTTTGTTTTGTTGATTGTTTCCCTCACTGTGCAGAAGCTTTTTATTTTGATGTAATCCCAAGGCTTAATTTTTGCTTGTTTCCCGTGCCTCAGGAGACATATCTAGAAAAACGTTGCTATAGCCTATGTCAGAAAAATTATTGCCTGTGCTTTCCTCTGGGATTTTTATGGTTTCATGTCTCACATTTAGGTCTTTAATCCATTTTGAGTTTATTTTTGTGTATGGTGTAAGAAAGTGGTCCAGTTTTCCTAACACCATTTGTTGAAGAGACCATCTTTTTCCCATTGCATATTCTTGCCTCCTTTGTCCAAGATTAATTGACCATATAATTGTGGGTTTTCTGTTCTGTTCTATTGATTTGTGTGTCTGTTTTTGTGCCAGAACCATACTGTTTTGATTACTTCAGCTTTGTGTTATATCTTCAAGTCTGGAATTGTGATACCTCCAGCTTTGTTTTTCTTTTTCAAGATGCTTTGGCTATTTGGGGTCTTTGTGGTTCCATATAAATTTTAAGATTATTTCTTCTAGTTCTGTGAAAAATGCTGTTGATATTTTGATAGGGAATGCATTAAATCTGTAGATTGCTTGCGGTAGTTTAGACATTTTAACAATATCTGTTCTTCCAATCCATGAGCATGGAATATCTTTCTATCTGTTTACATCGTCTTCAATTTCTTTTGTCAGTGTTTTAAAATTTTCAGAGTACCGGCTTTTCACTTCCTTGGTTGAGCTTATTCCTAAGTATTTTATTGTTTTTGGTATATTTATAAATGGGATTGTTTTCTTAATTTTTCTTTCTGCTGTTTCATTATTGGTGTATAGAAATTCAGTTGGTTTCTATACATCAATTTTGTATACTCCAACCTTACTGAATTCATTTATCAGCTCTAGTAGTTTTTTGGTCGAGTCCTTAGGGTTTTCTATATATAGCATCATGTCATCTGCAAATAGTGAAAGTTTTACTAATTCTTTACCAATCTGGGTGCCCTTTATTCCTTTTTCTTGTCTGATTGCTGTGGCTAGGACTTCTAGTACTATGTTGAATAAAAGTGGTGAGAGTGGACATCCCTGTTTTGTTCCTAACTGCAGAGGAAGAGCTCTGTTTTTCCCCATTGGGGATGATGTTAGCTGTGAGTTTTTCCTGTATGGCCTTTATTATGTTGCAGTGTGTTCTCTTTAAACCTACTTTGTTGAGGTGTTTTTTTTTTTTTTTTTTTTTTTTTTTTTTACCATGAATGGATGTTGTACTTTGTCAGATGCTTTTTCTGTGTTGAAATGATCATATGGTTTTTATCCTTTCTCTTGTTGATGTGATATATCATATTGATTGATTTGTGAATATTGAACCACCTTTGCAACCCAGGAATAAAGCCCACTTGATTGTGAATGATCGTGAATGATTTTTTTCAATGTATTTTTGGGTTTGGTTTGCTAGTATTTTGTTGAGGATTTTTGCATTTGTGCTCACCAGAGATTTTGGCTTGTAGTTCTCTTTTTTTGTCGTATCTTTATCTGGTTTTGGTATTAGGGTAATGCTGGCCTCAGAATGAATTTGGAAATGTTCCTTCCTTTTCCATTTTTTGGAATTGTTTGAAAGGAATATATGTTAATTCTTCTTTAAATGTTTGGTAGAATTCACCTGTGAAACCATCTGGTCCTGGACTTTTGTTTGTTAGGAGGTTTTTTTTTTTTAATTATTATTATTATTATGGATTCAGTTTCTTTGCTGGTAATTGGTGTGTTCAGATTTTCTGTTTCTTCCTGTTTCAGTTTTGGTAGTTTATATGTTTCTAGGAATTTCTCCATTTCTTCTACTTTGTCCAATTTGTTGGCATACAGTTTTTCATAATATTCTCTTATAATTGTTTGTACATCTGTGGTGTTTGTTGGTATTTATCCTCTCTTTTTTGAGATTTTATTTATTTGGATCCTTTATCCAAATAAGAGGTTAATCAATTTTATTGATTTTTTTCAAAGAACCAGCTTGTGGTTTCATTGATCTGTTCTATTGGTTTTTTAGTTTCTATATCATTTATTTCTGCTCTAATATTTATTACTTCCTTCTTCCTGTTGGTTTTAGGTGGTTTTTGTTGTTGTTGTTGTTGTTCTTTTTCCAGCTCCCTTAGATGTAAGGTTTGGTTATTTATTTGAGATTTTTCTTGCCTTTTGAAGTGGGCCTGTATTGCTATAAACTTCCCTCTTATGGCTACTTTTGCTGCTTCCCAAAGGTTTTGAACTATTGTGTTTTCATTTGCATTTGTTTCCATGTGCTTTTTTATTTCATCTTTTATTTCCTGGTTGGCCCATTCATTGTTTAGTAGCATGGTATTTAACCTCCTTGTATTTGTGGTCTTTCCAGATTTTTTCTTGTGGTTGACTTCTAGTTTCATAGTGTTATGTCAGAAAAGATACACAGTATGACTTCGATCTTTTTAAGTTTGTTAAGGCTTGTTTTGTGGCTTAATATGTGATCTATTCTGGAGAGTGTTCCATGTGCACTTGAAAAGAATGTGTATTCTGCTGTTTGAGGATGGAATGTTCTGAATATATCTGTTAAATTCATCTAGTCCGATGTGTCATTCAAAGCCAATGTTTCTTTGTTGATTTTCTGTTTAGATGATCTGTCCATTGATGTGAGTGGGGAGTTAAATTTCCCTAATATTATTGTATTACTATTGATTAGATCCTTTATGTTTGTTGTTAACTGTTTTATGTATTTGGGTACTTCCAGGTTGGATGCACAAATATTTATAATTGTTATATCTTCTTGTAGGATTGCCCCCTTTATTATTTATTATATCATGTCCTTCTTTGTTGCTTATTATAGTCTTTGTTTTAAAGTCTATTTTGTCTGATGTAAGTATTGCTACTCTGGCTTTCTTTTGACAAGCATTTGCATGATAGATATTTCTCCATCCCCTCACTTTCAATCTGCTGGTGTCTTTAGGTCTACAATGAGTCCCTTGTAGGCAGCATATAGATGGGTCTTCTTTTCTTACCCATTCTGACACCCTATGTCTTTTGATTGGAGCATTTAGTTCATTTATGTTCAAAGTAGTTATTGATAGATATGTATTTATTACCATTTTATTCCTTGTTTTGTGGTTGTTTCTGAAGATTTTCTCTGATCCTTTCTTGTCTTTCTCTCTTTCATGATTTGCTGGTTTTCCTTAGTGATATATTTGAATTTATTTCTCTTTATTCTTTGCATATTTATTAGTGGTTTTTGATTTGTGGTTACCATTAGGTCGATACATAACATCTTCTGCATATAACAGTCTATATTAAGTTGATGGTCGTTTAAGTTTGAACCCATTCTTTACTCCTTTCCTTCCCACGTTTTAGGTATATGGTGTCATATTTTACATCCTCTTATTTTGTGAGTTCCTTGACTGTTTTTTACAGAAATATTCATTTTTACTGCTTTTGTATTACATCCCTTCATACCGTCATTTTTGGTCTTTCCTTTCCACTCAAGGAGTCCCCTGTAATATTTCTTGCAGCGTTGGTTTAGTGATGATGAGCTCCTTTGGTTTTGTTTGCCTGGAAAACTCTTTATCTCTCCTTCTTTTTTATTTTTTAATAAGTATTTTATTTATTTATTAGAGAGAGAGAGAGCGCACAAGCCGAGGGGGTGGGGGTGGGGAAGGGCAGAGGGAGAAGCAGACTCCCCACTGAGCAGGGAGCCTGACACAGGCTCGATCCCAGGACCCTGAGCCGAAGGCAGACATAGTATAGATGGGAAAAAGCCTCACTTCTGTTAGACCTTTTAATTGACACCTATTAATCATTATTAATTATAACAATATTGCTCATTTTTTTAAATGTGAATTTTCTATATTGTTTTATATTTCTATCACTAGTTCAACTTTGATGGAAGTGTTTCTTTGATTTGTAGAAAACACAGTTTTGCTGTGCTAACTCAGCTATACCACTGTCAGAAATCAGTTTAGAATGCATTTCTCAAGTCTAATGACAAATTAAATGTATAACTGAACATGATCTGGGTATCTTTTTCAATAAATCAGGATAGTAGTTTTGTTATGTGTTTCTTTCTCCAGAATTCTCTAGTTGAGGGTTAAGAGAATGGGAAGCGGGCAGGTAGGGACATATTAGTGAGAATGTAAAGTGGTAGAGCCTTTTTGGAGGTCAGCTTTGCAATAAATATCAATGTTTAAGAGACATGTATCCTTTGAGCTAGTAATTCTACTTTCAGGAATCTGTCTTATAAAAACACAGTTGTACAAAGATGTTCATGACAGTGGTGTCTGCAGTGGAGAAAATGGGCAGGTAGAATGTGTAAGAAGGACAGATAGGCGTATACTCTGGGAAACCATGCAGTCTTTAAGAAAATACGGTAGCTCTCTAGGTAGCAGCACATATTTATAAAACTACATATGTATTTTTATCCCATTTGTGTGAGAAAAAATTATTTATTTCTGAGGCTTTGTGTGCATGTGTATGTGTTTATATTTTTAATTATGGCAAAAGAGACATACAATTGATCATTGTAACCATTTCTAAGTGTACAGTTCGGTAGCATTACACATACTGACATTGGTGGGCAGCCTGTACTACCATCCATCTCCCGAACTTTCTTTATCCTGCAAATCTGAAACTCTGTCCCCGTTAAACACAGCTCCCACTTTCCCCTCCCCCAGGCCCTAGGTAACCACCATTCCACATTCCATCTCTAGTATTCTGACCATTTCAGGGACCTCACAGAAGTGGGATCATACAGTATTTGTCCTTTTGTGACTGGCTCATTTCACCGAGCACAGTGTCCTCAAGGTTCATTCCTGTTGTAGCAGGTGTCAGAACGTCCTTCCTCTTTGAAGCTGAGTAACATTCCCCTGCATGGAGGGACCATGGTGTTTATCCATTCGTCTGTCACTGGACCCTTGGGTTGCTCCAACCTTTTGGATATTGTGAATAATGCTGCTGTGGATATGGGTGTACAAATACCTCCCCAAAACCTTGCTTTTCGCTCTGATTTGATTTGCTTAGGAAAACATCTGAAAAGGTGGACAACACAGTGAACTCTGGAAAATGACAGCGGGGTGGCGGGTGAAGGTGGCACTTTGACTTGTTATTTCATACACTTGATGTTGTACTTTTTTCTTACAGTAAGCCTTAGGTTCTGTTTACAATTGGTAAATTATGAAATCACTAATTGTTATGCATTTGGTTTGTGCTGTATTAAAAAGTCAACAGTCCCTTTACCAGAAATACCTTCCCATGTTTTGAGAGAATGTCGGTTGAGACTGAAGCAGAACCCCGGCAAGGACGACTTTGAGGAATGCACCAGGTAAGTGGCTGGCACCACCCTGCCCAGACGTGTGGCTGATGCCAGACGGGAGGTTTACAGGGGCTCTCTCTGCATGACACCAGCTCTCACTGCAGGACTTTCCAAACTAAAGTGGTCACTTTCACTAGAAAGAGATACACGAAGGGTGATAATTATACAGACAGAAGGGACACCCTGAAATGGGTCACATCGTGGAGAGCCAGTGTATGCGCATGGTTTTGCAGGCCCCTGGCCCCTCCGCTCAGCCTTCTAAAATGCATATGTCTGGGATGTAAGGATTCCCATAAAATGTTTTTTTAAAGCCCTAGGAACTTGCTGAAAATATCTTTTCTCTAGGTACTTGCAGTACAGACAGGGAAATTCTAAGTGAAAGCACTTTGACTAAATCCGGCTCCTGAGGTACACAGGGAGAAAGAATGGTTTCTGGACTGATCTGGCCCAGAACACGGAGTCCTCTGTCCAGTCATGCAGCATTCGGGTGTTGTTTATCCTAAGAGCCGTTCAACAGAGGCTGGTTGAGTGCCGGCTCTATGTCAGGTGCTGCGTCCGTTTCTTGGGGCGGCCATCACAAAATTCCACAAACTTAGGTGGCATAAAACAGCGGGAATTTATTCTCCGGACGCCTGGGTGGCTCAGCCGGTGAAGCATCTGCCTTCGGCTCAGGTCGCGATCCCAGGGTCCTGGGATCAAGTCTCGCATCAGGCTCCCTGCTCAATGGGGAGCCTGCTTCTCCCTCTCCCTCTGCCACTTGTTCTCTCTCTCTCTTGCTCTCAAATAAATAAATAAAATCTTAAAAAAACAGCAAGAGAAGTTTATTCTCACAGTTCTGGAAGCTGGGAGTCTGAAGTCAAGGTCTCTCAAGGACAGGATCCTTCCTCGGCTCTGCTTGTTTCTGGTGGAGGCCAGTGATCCCTGCTGTTTCTAGGCTTGCAGCTGCAGCGTTTCAGTCTCTGCTGTCATTGTCCTTGTGTTCTCTCCTCTTCTTATAAGGGCACCAGTCCCATTGGATCAGGGCCCACCCTAGTCTCGTATGACCGCATCTTAACTAATTATAGCTGCAAAGACCAGGGTTAGGACTCAACATATCTGTTTGGGAGAAGCATTTCAAGTCACAGTAATAGTTTGCTTCTTTGGGTTGAGGTTATGTTAGAGAGCAAAACGAAACACTGCTGACTTGAGTTTTCATTCCTACGTGACTTAAGAAAATATGAATTGCAGAGCCTTGGCTTATTAGTTATTTTTTGGGAAAATAGTTATTAAGCACCTATTATGTGCTGTCATTGATCTAGTTTCCAGGAATAAAATAAACAGGAATGAGTTGGTTCTTTACTTCTAGGGAGCTGTATTAGTTTCCTATTGCGGCCATAACAAATTGCCACAAACTTGATGGCCTAAAACCACACGCATCTCTTTTTTTTTTTCAGTTCTGGAGGTCAGAAGTCTGAAAGCAGTATCGCTGGGCAGAAATCAAAGTGTCCATAGGGCCTTGCTCCATTGAGGATCTAGGGGAGGATCCATTTTCTTGTTTTCTAGGAATGCATTACTTGGCTCATGGCGCCTTACTCCATGTTCAAAACCAGCCATACAGCATCCTCAAGTTTCTCTCTGCTTCTGTCTTTAGGAAACCTTTTCTTACTCTGTATGTGCACATCTCCCTCAGCCTCCCTCGTACAACAACATGTGTGATGGCATTTAGGGCCCACCCAGATAATCCAGGATCATTTTCTCATCTCAGGCCCTTTAACTCAGTCATCTGCAAAGTCCCTGTTGCCATGGAGGGTGACAGTCATAGGTTCCAGGGTTTGGGACCTGGATGTGTTTGGGTCATTCATTATTCAGCCTACCACAGGTGCTGAATAAATTGCCAGGGAGCGAGCGTTGAGGGCGCCTCTCCTAGCCTGGGGCCACAAGAAGAGTCTTCACAGAGACCCTTCCCTGCAGGCTGAGGAGGCGGCCAGGGAGCACAAAGACCTGCAGGGGGAGGGGCTGGCCGAGGATGGCTGCTACTTCATCCCAGGAGGGCCAGGGAGAGGGTCCTCATGGCTCCCACTCCCTGGTCCTTGTTCCCAGGTGCCCTTTCTGTCACTTCCCAAGTGTTCACATGGGAGTCCTCACATGAACAACAGTGATAAACGCTTATGAATGCATTACTCCTCTTAGTAATCCATGACGCGGCCACGACTGTCATCCTTATTGGAGGCCAGAAAAGGTTTGGTAACCTGCCCCAGGCCCCTCTGCTTGAGGACTGAGCAGCCAGCTTCCTCACATGGGTGCATTCCCCAAAGAGGGCAGTCATCAACCTGGTTTGCATGCAACTTTTGCGAAGATCCCACTTTTAAAACTGATCACTTTTTGGTTCCATTTTCATTTTGCAGAAACTACTAGAAAAAAATCTGAGAATTAATTCCTAAGTAGTCACTTCAAATTTGTGTTTTTCCTTTCTCAGATTTTTATGTTAACTTGTAGACACAGAGAAGAGCGCTAGATCCCGTTAGGCCCCAGTGGTGGCCTCTCCTAGTGGTGACATCTGTGTGATGGGCACATCCACAGTGTGGGTGTAGACCTGTCTGGCACCGGCACCTCGGCTCAGCCCCTCTCCTGCTTACAATGGTGGGCATTGGCAACTGGAAGAACAAGGTTTTAGGCTAGTCGGTCACTCTGTGCCACCCAAACTATCCCTTTGTGATTTAGAATTACCAAAGAAACTACATTTTGTTTCTGAGGCAAGTGTGTGGCTCACTGGTGTACAGATCAGCAACTGTGGAGTGGAGGGTATGTCCCCTGTGCTCTGAGACAGGGTGCTGGCAGCCAGGCCGGCCCTGTGCTCAGTCATTTCCGTGTGACTGTGCCTCCAGCCAGCAGCTGCCTCTTTCGTACGCAGCGCGCAGTAACACTGCCCCATCCATGTTTCCTGAGGATGACGGGGGTAGGGCAGAGCCTCAGTGATGCCATCGTGGGCTGAGGGTCTGGCCCGGCCCCCGTGGAAGACACCCTAGAGACAAAAGCGGGATGGAGGGCTCCACTTCAACACTCCACAGCCTGGCCAAGTGGTGTCATGGTGACAAAGAAGGGGGCGGCCGCAGGCTGGAGACCGTCTCCTGTGCTGGTGCACTCACAGACAGCAGAGCGGGGCCTCCTCCAGGAACAGTTTCATGGGGGCGAGGCAGGCCATGTGTCATTGACCTTTTCAAGGTCACTCCCAGAAGCACATTGTCTCCGTCTGTCTGGCTGCTGTAACAGATGCCACAGACTGGGAGGCATCTGTCTCCCATAGCTCTGCAGGCTGGAAGCCCGTGGTCGTGGCGCCAGCGTGGTCCAGCTCTGGTGAGGCCCCTCTTCAGCGTTCTGTGGCCTCACGTGGCAGGAAGAGCCAGGGAGGAGTCTCTTTCATAAGAGCACGAAACCAAATCCGTTCAGGGAGCCTCCACCCTCCAAAAACCATCACCTTGGGGATTAGGTTTCAACATAGGACTTTTGGGGGGACACACATTCAGTCCATAGCATACATCATCATGACTATCCCTTCCAAAAACCAAGCACCCATGTGCCAGGGAATAGCCACACCTCCACTTTGACCTGCAGAGAAAGTACACATTGTTGAGGAGAAAAGACCCATCTCCGCGTGTCCCTGAGGTTGCGGGGAGTTACACTGCTTAGCAGGGCTGGTCCGGGCCGTGGAGGAGAAGGGTCCCTTCACGCCCGTGGGTCCACGCTGCGTGTTCGCACCATGGCTTCCTGTGCCTTGTCGCTGGGATCCAGCTTTCTAGTGGGGACAGCATTTCACTTCCCTAGCACTTGCCAGCTGGTTTCCTGATTTCTCTTTTTACCTCTAGGCCTCTTTCCTTTTTCTGTGGTTACCATGTGTTCCCCCATTCCAGCCTTAGGGTTCTTCACTGATACATCTCTTCACTAAATTTGTTCATATTTTTAACCCTCTGATGAGGCACTTTTCCAGTTCCGTCCTGTTGTTGAAGAATGGGGTGGTGTACACGACTGTATCAGACTGGCCACAGGTCTGCCTCCTTCTCTGTGTATCTGCTTTGAGATACGGACTTAAAAGTCTCTCATATTTAAATAAGTTTTAGTACTCAGTCCCCCCTCTGTCTGTTTGGATTAGTTCACTCGACTGGTGGCGGTTTATTCCTTACATTCTTATTCAGTGCCTGTCGTTTGCCAGCAGCTGGGCCAGGCACTGGCTAACGGGGGACCTCAGCGCGATGCGGTGCAGAAATGAGGACTTTCAGAATTCCCTACTGTTCTGGCTCATTTCTGTATTGCTGCAACCTTGATTGCCCTGAAAGCCTTCCTTCTCATTTTGGATTCCAGAGTACTGATGCTGCATAATGAACGTAAATGTTTCCTTTAGGGGCGTCTGGGTGGCTCAGTTGGTTGGGCGTCTGTCTTCGGCTCAGGTCATGATCCTGGGGTCCAGGGATCAAGTCCCGCATCGGGCTCCCCGCTCAGTGGGGAGTCTGCCTCTCCCTCTGACCCTCTCCCCTCTTATGCTCTCTCTTGCGCTCTCACTCAAATAAATAAAATCTTAAAAAAAAAAAAGTTTCCTTTAGGCTCCCTGCTGTTTTCTGTAAGAAGCTGTATTGAGAGGCAAGCATAGTGTGATGGTTGGTGGGGAGCCCCAGGATGGCTATCTTAAAAACCAATGTGGAACTGATAGAGTTTTAAATGTTATAACTTTTAAAAAAATGTGTGCAGTTGGGGGGGCGCCTGGGTGGGTCAGTTGGTTAAGCACCCTACTCTTGGTTTCCACTCAGGTCAGGATCTCAGTCGTGGGATCAAACCCCGCACTGGGTTCTGTTCTCAGTGCTGAGTCTTCGTGCCCCCCCCACTCAAATAAATAAATACATAAATACATAAATACATAAAATCTTTAAAAAAAGGTGTGTGCAGTAGGTTTATTTCCCAGACTAGAGCAGTGGGGCAGAGTCTGTTGTTTTTGAGTTAAGGAGTATTAGGAAGTGAAATTGAGAAGCACTGGTAAGTTGATTGTAGTCATCAGCATATTAATTTATACAGACTGAAATATGCAATTATATTAGAATAAGTTGATAGTGTGTGGTTCTTCTCATAGAAATATGCAAACACCTCTACAAAGATGATTTAACTAAGCCGACAGTATCAGAATCCTTGCCCTGGTCCACAAAGGTTTGGAGTTGGGCTGCCCACGTGCTTAGGAGGGAAAGGTGTTCCTAGAGGCAGGGAGCAGGCCCTCCCTCTCCCTCCACTAGGACAGGAGGAGGTGGTCCAGGTAGCCAGCCTCCAGAACAGTGCTCAGGTGTCAGATTGTATGTAGCAGCCATGTCAGACCCTCTGATGTCTGGACATCTTCCAACGTCTATTATACTCTTAAAAATGATTGAGGACCCAAAGAGCTTTTGTGTATGTGGCTTACATTTTTAAAAAGAAGAAGACATAAACATTCCACTTGCCATCAGAGCAATGATGTCACATGTCTTGTGCTTCTGGAAAACCCCTCTGTGAAAATGAGGTTTTTAGTTTTTAAAAGGCACATGATGTCTTAGCATTACTACAAATATAGTTTCATTGTTAAACATCCCCCCGAAAGGGTCTCAGAATCCGTAGGGATCCTCAGAACACATTTTGAGAATCGCTGTGCTATAATATTAGTTAGTCCAAGAACTTGTGAATAACCTCCTTTTACAAAATAAAGTGAAACCAAGTGGCTTGCTCAGAATTCTTACAATCAGTGAAAATGCTGGAATTGTTCCCGAAGCCTCTTGAGTTACTGGTCTACTAGCAATTCCCCATGGAAACTCTGATCTTTTCCCATTTGGGTTTTTGTCCATGCTTGGGAGACCCTTTCCTTCTTCCTTCATCTGGATGACTTCTACTTCAACTCAGACACCAACTTCACCAAAGTGTCCCTAATATAACCTCTCCTAGGGGAGGTGTTCTGGGCACACCAGGCATGGCACACTCTTCTCTAACGGTGCACTAACTTACCCATCTCCCTGGCCAAGCTGGTAGGTTCTTCGATGTAGGCCTCATTGGACATTTTCCCTCCAACATCCAGCACAGTGCTTGCAATCTACTTCTTAGATGCTTATTGACTAATGAGCTGTTTTAAAAATTGACTACATTCTGTCCCTCATCTATTCTACGAATAAGAATTTTATTACTTCTGTGATAAAATAAAACTATATATTTTATAAAATTCTAAATAAGACTTTAGAAGCATGGCTAACTGCATAAAATTTCTTCTGGAAATATATAGCATAAAATAGTTCATCGGGTGTTTTAGTTTCAATGTTAAAAAAAGGTTGGTCACATATTAACATTTTGTACAACATGACTATTATCATTTAGATACTCATTCTAATCTTACATACCAAATGTTTACAATCCCTACTGAAACACATGTGCTTGGGTGCATGCACACACACACTACACATACACCCCTTGAATACATTGGGAGGGTAAACAATTTCATTTCTTTTGAATTCTTGCCTTCATATTTTTACTAATAACATTAGAAACAAGTGTGGAATTCTATAATTGCAAAATTTAATATATTTAATTGTGTAAAATGATTGACTTCCCATACCCAGTGTTGATGAATGTGCTGAAACATAGTTGTTTTCATATTGTAATGCAACAAACGTATATAATTATGTAAAATCTTTTTCTAGAATTATCCATAACTATTTAAGTGGAGAACCATTTGGGGAATACCAAGAAAGCCCATATTTTTCTCGATTTCTACAGTGGAAATGGCTGGAAAGGTATGTTCTAATTTAAAATTCAAAAACAAGTAGTAATTTCTCAGAATGTGTACTGATTGATGTATACTTTTCCATCTGTCAAAATAATATTGGAAATCTTGGGCTGGATATGGTATTGTACAGAAATTATTAATATGTGTTATGTAATTTCTTCAGCCCTGTGAGCACAGTAGTTAGAAGATAAAACATATCCTAGATTCACAGAAATATAATCCGATGTGCACTGGTTCAGTCTTGTGGTACTAGCCACGTGGACTCAGTCAAGGGACTTGGCCTTCATGAGCATCGGGTCCCTGTTTTTGAAAATAGATGTAATTCTAGAATCCAGCATACTGCGCTGCTGGGCTGCCTGAGGATTGTGTATAGCTTGGTGTACAATTGTACAAAGTAAGTGCTCAGTAAGTGTGGTTGTTACAATGGTTATTGATTGATTAGACTTCCAGTTCTACTTCATGCACGTTTCTTTTGAGATGTTGAGTATAAACACCTCTTTGAGGTTCTTTTTCCACAGGGTGGTGCACTGTAGATATGTCATTTTCCTCTGCAGCTTTCCAATAGGCCCAGGACATACATATGTCGTGATGTGAACTAGTTGCTGACCTTCCTTCAATTAGTAAGGATAATTGGACAGTTCTAGATCTATCTTCATTGTTTTCAATAATTCTTAATGTTAACATGCGCTTATGTCTCTTAGCGTAATGGAAGGTGTCCCACTAGAGGGAGCCACGGTCCCTGAGCATGGGCACCCTTGCCCCGGGCACTCCCTTTGAATAGTGCAGTGTCATATATAAGGCCAGGATAGGAGCTAGGTAGGCTTTTCTGCTTTAAAATAACAATGTGATGTGACATCTGAAGCTTTTTCTTTTTTAATTAATTAGGCAACCAGTAACAAAGAACACATTTAGGCATTACAGAGTTCTAGGAAAAGGCGGATTTGGTGAGGTAAGTAATAACGTGACTAGAAAAGTAAGACAGCGCGGTACTTGAGAGACATGATGTGTCAACTTTACCAATACATTTATTTCCTTACTGTGTATTTTGGGAATGATTTAGCCAACCACAAGAATTAAGATTGAACAAACAAAAGGTACTTTGCTACCTGCTTTTAAAAGATTCGGAGATCTGGAAAGAAAAAATTCACTATCTTCATGATTTTTTTCTTTCACTTTATGTTTCGTACAGAAGTTGTTTCCCGCATTCCATTATTCAACATTCAATCTCAGTTTGTCCTGATGGAAAAGATGATTGTTTCCATATTGTCTAATCTGTTACTCTATTTCCTTAATTTAAGACTAGCTTAAAAGCTCATATAGTACAGAGTATATTATTAAATGTGCTTATTTATCTCAACTCTGTGTGGACATGTATGTGCTCCCACACCTATATCAAAAGATACTAGAAAATGTGTAAATTTGGGAAGATCCTAAGGACACTACCCACAAATTCATGAGAGATGGTCTTTGAACATGATGGCTCTCCGAGATAGAGACTATTGTGTGGGGTGGACCAAGAATCACATGTAGTTCTGGTTAGGTCATTTAAAGAGGTGTTAGGTGCCTCATTGATTATCTGGAGCGGTCATGTTCAGTTTTAGCATTTATAACTCCCCAGAGCCAGAGCCAGGACAGCCACAGAGAACCAAAGCTGCACGTGTAGTCAGAAGCAAGTGAAATTGCCCGCATGTGATCGAAATCACCCATGCTCCCAAATTCCCATGGAAAGCCTAAACCAAAGCCACCAGAGTTCCCTTAATGTGGATTAGGAAGCTGACCTAAGAGGCCTTGTCCCACAAGTGAGGCCTCTCCTACCTCTGTGTTTGGGTGAGGGAGACGTCGGCCCGTGTCGCCAGTACCTCAGAACCAGCAATGTTGTGCCTGACACAGTTCCGGAGACCTGTTAGAGTATTTCCAGTGATCCAACCAAATGCTGTTGTAACTCTTCCAGGATAGAGATTTCTGTAAGAAATCCACCCTCTGTTTGAATACCTCCTCAAGCAGGAAACTTACTCACTCTCTTTAATTCGTGCTACTCTGCCTTTCATGATGTCCAAGTATAAAACTCAGATTCTGTCCAAGAACAGAGGATGTTTCAAGCTCTTCTGTTTACAAGAGAATGTAGCTCTAGTTATAGCCACATGGGGGTTCTAGAAATGGACCCAGTAGGAACGTGGTAGCAAATTTTAACTGTTGTGAAAGACTTGGTATGTTTATACTTATAGATTATTTTTTAACACATTTACTGTGTTTCCACACAAAAGATTGTACAGATGGATAAAGTGTTCTGGTTTTTCACAGACCTGTTCTGGATGTGCTATTTGTTACATCGCGTCTGTGCAGAGCAGAACAGTCCATTTCCACTGTGCATCCCTGTCAGAGGGAGCCCTGTGACCCTAATGCGGACAGCCTCAGTGCCTTTGAAATCCAGATTCCAGTGGTGGATTTCCTTTTTCCAAATGCTAACACCTCTTCCGGTGGTTTTGCAAGGGCAAACATGTTGGTCTTATTTTGTCGACCGCAGTGCTTTCACTTAGGCTTCAAGTCCTCCAGAAGAGGTTTGTGGGGTCCTGCGGTGGCGCCGAGGAAAGAGAACCGGTGGCATCTCTGTGTGCATGGCTCTAGAGGCAGCACAGTGCCATGGAGGGGGCTTGTCGGCGCAGCTGGCCTTGCTTCCGCTGTGTGACCTTGGCTTCCTCTCATCCTCATCATGACAGGGAGAAGATCCCTGCTTCCCACGGTGGTTGCGAGCAGCAAAGGAATATTCGTGTCCAGCTGAGAGTGCAGAGTCTGGCTCCCTTACCTCTTCTCCCTTCTCTTTCTTCGACTTGGCAATTGCACTTTAAAGAATTTGTCTTAAGTTAGTGATAAAGAGATATGCCAAGATTTATGTGCTGAGACTTAATGGTAGGAAAATGACTAAAGAAATTTTGGAGTAGTCAGATATTGGGAGAACATAGAATGATGAGGAAACAGTCACACTGGAAGATGAAAATAGGAGATTGTAAAATATTTTCTATAATATAAGGTCAGGTTCCCCACCCAAAATTCAGGAGGACTCAGAAGCCTATACAGTTATCTTGGGATTTCAGTGAATTTTATCATTGTCCTTACTAATACTTGCAGTATTTTGCACAACGAACTTTATATTTTATCATCAAAATCATGTTACTCCTGGATTAAAATGATATCATGTCTTCTGTTTGCTTATAAAGTAACCGTGTCTGTGTATGTGTGGTATATGCATGTGTTATGTGTGTGGGGCGCGTACATGCCTGTGGTGTGCGGTCGGTGTGTGTGGGCAGTGTGTCTGTGGTATGAAGGGTGTGTGTGTGTGTGTGTGTGTGTGTGTGTGTGTGTGCGCGCGCGCGCGCAGTGGACGGGAGTCAGAGGAAACAAGGCAGCCCCGTGCTGATAGCCCAGAAGCTGTGGGATGGGTAGTGGGAGCTCATTATAGCCCCATCTCCACTTCTGTGATTTTGGAAATTTTTTCCTAGTGGGAAGGTAAGTAATGTATAAATAGTCTTTTAACAACTAAGTAGAATAAATACATGAAAGTTTATGAACTCTATGCAATATCTTTTCTTATATCCTTAAACTTTTAAAAGAAAGAGGAATCAGTTTACTCTCAAACACTGTGGCTCTTGTGCAGGGGCTGAGAGATGCAGGGAGACCCTGGCGGCCTGGCGTGCTGTGGTCCCCTGTGGGAGAGCCGGGACCCCCGCCCCACCCCTGCGGCCACCAGCCCCTCCCTGCCGTTCACCTGTGGGGCTGATCATGGAGGGAGTGGGGCTTGGTTGCTGCTGCCGGTGGTGACGGCGGCGGCCCGAGGTGGCAGGTGTGTAGAACACTTTCTTTCCCTTTTTTAAACTAGGTTTGTGCGTGTCAAGTGCGGGCTACAGGAAAGATGTATGCGTGTAAGAAGCTGGAGAAAAACAGAATAAAGAGGAGGAAAGGTGAAGCCATGGCTCTCAGCGAAAAGAGAATCCTAGAAAAAGTGCATAGCAGATTTGTAGTGAGTATCTGGGTTTAGTCCTCGCTGTGGATGGCGCGGTGAGGACCCTCTGGTGGGCACACCTGCTGCTGGGCCCACCTGTCTCGGCTGGGGGTGCGGGCTGTGCTGCCGCGGCTGGCGGCAGGGCCAGGGGCCAGGGACAGCCTGGTCCTGCTGGTGGCCTCTGCTTCCCTACCCGCTTCTTACTGAGCACACACACCAAGCAGGGGTGATCCCACCCCCCGGGGCCTGCTCTGTGGGCTCTGCCTCACACCCAGCAGCAGGCTGTTACCGGCCAGGGCCCTGCCCTCTCCTGGGCCGCCAGTGCTCATCCTGGGCCGTAGGGCCACTGCCTCCTGAGCTTGAAGGCACTGGCCCAAGTCCTCCTCTCTGCGAGCCTGCAGTCTGACACCTGGCCAGTGTACTGCTGGCCCCTGGCTAGCATTTCCCAGTCGCACGAAGCCTTAAATCCCACCTTCACTATGTCAGGCAAGGGTTGGGCGAATGGGGCTTAGGTGAATGCGGGACCCTCCTAGGCCCTGTGCTGTGCATGAGGTGCTGTGGCATTCATCCCCGAACCTAACTTCTGTCCCCTGCTTCATATCTCCTGTAGCATCTGTGGCAACAAGAGGGTCTATGTAAGGGGGAGAGGGAAGGATAACTTAGGAAAGAATTTGTGGTGTTAGGCTTACTTCCTCCAAGTCACTTCTGTCTCAGGACTGAGGTTCGCTGCTTTGTGCTGGGGGACAAACTTTGCAAATAGTGGCCTGCACAGCCATCCTCTACATTTACCTCTGTGTATGACAGGTCTCTCCTCGTACATTCCACGAAAATCTTTAATAAAACTGGCTCATCATGGAGTTGTTTTAAATATGTTTGTGTAACTACCTTGAAACACAGAAATCCATAATCTAGCTTTATGAAAGGGACATAAGTAATACCTATGGTTTATTCTATTTAAATGAAATATTTTTGTTTCTATATTCTTGGCCTCTCCCAAGGAACCTAGAAATATTTTCCTTCATCCTTTTCTTTTCTAATTGAAGTATAATTGATATGACAATATCCTGTTAGTTTCAAGTATATATCATAGTGATTCCATATTTTTATGCATTATGAAATGATCCCTGTGATAAGTCTAGTTACCATCTGTCACCACACTGTTATTCCAATATTATCGACTATGTTCCCTATCCTATACATTACATCTCCTTGACTTATCTGTTTTATAACTAGAAGTTTGTACCTCTGTTTTTTAGAGTTTGTTTATCTAAGTAATCTCTATACCCAATGTGGGGCTTGAACTCACGACCCTGAGATCAAGTTCTATGCTCTTGCAAATGAGCCAGCCAGGCACCCTGAAGTTTGTACCTCTTAATCCCTTCCACTTATTTTCTGTCCCCCAACCCTTCCCTACTCTCTCTTTTTTTTTTTTTTTTAAAGATTTTGTTTATTTATTTGACAGAGAGAGACACACAGCAAGAGAGAGAACACAAGCAGGGGGAGTGGGAGAGGGAGAAGCAGGCTTCCTGTGGAACAGGGAGCCTGATGCGGGGCTCGATCCCTGAGCCGAAGGCAGACGCTTAACGACTGAGCCACCCACGTGCCACCACCCCTCCCTACTCTTATAATCAACAGTTTGTTTTCCATGTCTGAGTCTGTTTCTGTTTTGTTTGTTTTGTTTTTAAGATTCCATGTATGAGTGAAACCATATGGCATTTGTCTTTCTCTGACTTATTTCATTTGGCATTAATACCCACTAAGTCTATCCATGTTTTGCAAATGGCAAGATTTCAGCCTTCTTTATGGCTGAGTAATATTCCATTGTATATATGGACCACATCTTCTATATCTTTTCATCTATGAATGGACACTTAGGTTGCTTCTGTATCTTGGCTGTTGTAAATAAGGCTGCAGTGAACCTAGGGGTGCAGATATTTCTTTGGATTAGTGTTTCCATTTTCTTTGGATAAACACCTAGAGGTGCATTTGCTGGATCATATGGTATTTCAAGTTTTTTATTTTTTGAGGAACCTCCATACTGTTTTCCATGGTGGCTGCACCAACTTACATTTCCATCAACAGTGCACCTGGGTTCCTTTTCCTGCACATCCTTACCACACTTGCTATTTCTTGTTTTTTTCTTTTTTTTTTTCTTTTTTTTGATGCTAGCCATTCTGACAGGTGTGAAGTAATACCTCATGGTGGTTTTGATTTACCTTTCCCTAATGGTTAGTGGTGTTGAGCATCTTTTCACAGGCCTGTTGGCCATCTGTATGTCTTCTTTGGAAAAATATCTGTTTAAATACTCTGCCCATTTTTTAATCAAGTTATTTTTTCACATATTAATTTGTGTAAGTCTTTTAATATATTTTTAATATTATCCCCTTATCTGATACATGATTTGCAAATATCTTCCATTCAGTAGGTTGCCTTTTTGTTTTGTTGATGGTTTCCTTCGCTGTGCAGAAGCTTTTTAGTTTGTTGTAATCCCGTTTATTTTAGCTTTTGTTGCTCTTGCCTTAGTAGACTGTGCCCCCCACCCCCAAGTATTACTAAGACTGATGCCAAAGAGCTTACTTCCTATGGTTTCTTCTAGGAGTTTTATGGTTTTACTTGTTATGTTCAAGTCTTTAATCCATTTTGAGTAAATTTTTGTGTATGGTAAAATGTAGTGATCCAGTTTCATTCTTCTGCATGTGGCTATCCAGTTTTTCCAACATTATTTATTGAGCAGGCTCTCTTTTCCCCATTGAATGTTCTTGCCTCCTGTGTCATAAATTAACTGACCATATACACATAGACTTATTTCTGGGCTTTCTATTCTATTCCACTGATCTGTGTGGCTGTTTTTATGCCAGTACCATACCATTTTCACTACTACAGCTTGGTAATATAGATTGGAATCAGAGAGCATGATGCCTCCAGTTTTGTTCTTCTTTCTCAAGATTGCTTTGGCTCTTCAGAGTCTTGTGTTATTCCATACAATTTTAGGATTATTTGTTCTAGTTCTGTGAAAAGAGCTATTGGCATTTTTTAGGGATTGCACTGAATCTGTAGATTGCTTTGGGTAATATGGACATTTTAACAATATTAATTCTTCCATGCCGTGAAGATGGTTTATCTTTCCATTTGTTTGTGTTGTCTTCAATTTCTTTCATTAGTCTCTTATAGTTTCAGAGTATAGGTCTTTCACCTCCTTGGTTAAGTTTATTCCTGGGTTTTTTATTATTTTAATACAATTGTAAATTGGATTGTTTTCTTTTTTTATTTATTTTTATTTATTTTTTAAAAGATTTTATTTATTTGACAGAGAGAGACACAGGGAGAGAGGGAACACAAGCAGGGGGAGTGGGAGAGGGAGAAGCAGGCTTCCTGCTGAGCAGGAAGCCCAATGTGTGGCTCTATCCTAGGATCCTGGGATCATGACCTGAGCCAAAGGCAGACGCTTAATGACTGAGCCACCCAGGCACCTTGTTTTCTTTTTTTAAAAGATATATTTATTTATTTGAGAGAGAGAGTGTGTGCACATGTGAGTGGGGAGAGGGGCAGAGGGAGAGAATCTCAGGCAGACTTCCCACTGAGCGCAGAGCCTGATGTGGGGCTCGATCCCATGACCCATGAGATCGTGACTTGAGCCAAAATCAAGAGTCTGATACTTAACTGACTGAGCCACCCTGGTGTCCCTGGGATTGTTTTCTTAATTTCTATTTCTGATAGCTTTTTGTCAGTGTATAGAAACACAACCTGTTTCTGCATGTTAATTTTGTACCCTGTGGCTTTACTGAAATCATTAATTAGTTCTCAAATCTCTTTGGTGGAGTCTTTAGGGTTTTCTATATATAGCATCATGTCATCTGCAAATAGTTTTACTTCTTCCTTTCCAATTTAGATGCCTTTTATTTCTTTTACTTCCCTAATTGCTATGGCTAGGACTTTCAGTACTATGTTGAATAAAAGTGGCAAGAGTGGGCATCTCTGTCTTGTTCCTGATCTTAGAGGAAAAGCTTTCAGCTTTTCACGATTCAGGATAATGTTAGCTGTGGGTTTATCATATATGACCTTTATTATGTTAAGGTATGTTCCTTCTTTTTTAAAAGATTTTATTTATTTATTTGAGAGAGAATGAGAGAGAGCATGAGAGGGAGGAGGGTCAGAGGGAGAAGCAGACTCCCTGCTGAGCAGGGAGCCCGATGTGAGACTCAATCCGGCACTCCAGGATCATGACCTGAGCTGAAAGCAGTCGCTTAACCAACTGAGCCATCCAGGTGCCCCAAGGTATGTTCTTTCTTTACCCACTTTATTGAGAGCTTTTATCATAAATAAATATTGAATTTTGTCATATGTTTTTTATGCATCTTTTGAGATGATCATATGGTTTTTATGTTTCATTTTGTTAATATGTTGTATCACCTTGATGTATTTTTGGATGTTGAACCATCCTTGCATCCCTGGAATAAATCCCACTTGATCATGGTGTATGATCCTTTTTATATATTGTTCAATTGGATTTAGTAATATTTTGTTGAGGATTTTTACATCTATGTTCATCAGGGATATTGGCCTGTAATTTTCTTTTTTAATAATGTCTTTATCTGGTTTCAGTGTCAGGGTGATTCTGGCCTTGTAAAATGAGTTTGGAAGCCTTCCTTCCTCTTTCAATTTTTTTGGAATAGTTTGAAAGGATAGGTACTAACCCTTCTTTAAAAGTTTGGTAGAATTCACCTGTGAAGCCATGTGGTCCTGGGATTTTGTTTCTTAGGAGTTTTAAAATTACTGCTTCAATTTCATTACTTGTAATTGGTCTGTTCATATTTTCTGTTTTTGTGTGATTTGGTCTTGGAAGGTTGGGTTTCTAGGAACTTACCCATTTCTTCTAGGTTGTCCAACATGTTGGTATGTAATTGTTCATACTGATCTCTTATGATTCTTTGTATTTCTGTGGTGTCACTTGCAACTTCTCTTTCATTTCTGATTTTTAAAAAACTTATGTATTTGTTTATTATTGATGAGTCTGACTAGAAGTTTATTGATTTTATTTTTTCAAAGAACCAGGTTTTAATTGATCTTTTCTATTGTTTTTTCATCTCTATTTCATTTATTTCCACTCTGATCTTTATTATTTCCTCCTTCTACTAACTTTGGACTTTGTTATTTTTTTAGTTCCTTTAGATATAAAATGAGATTGTTTATTTGGCATTTTTCTTGTTTCTTGGAGTAGGCCTGTGTTGTTATGACCTTCTCTCTTAGAGCTGCTTTTGCTGTGTCCCATAGATTTTGGAAAGTTGATTTCCATTTTATTTGTCTGAAGGTAGTTTTTTATTTCCTCTGTGAGTTTTCCTTCATCCTTGATTGTATTTTTTCCTCTCTGCTTACAGTTATCAGTGGGTCTTGACCTCTACCTGTGTCACACTCATCCCCTCCTCCTTCCCACTGCCCACCCTGGCTGGCCCCACAACATGATTATGCATGTGGACAGTCCAACACTTTCTATATAATTTGTTGTGTTTCTAGCCAAGTTATTAGAAACAATATCAGCCACAAATAGTTAGAAAATAAAAACTTTTAATTGATACCATTTACAATAGCATCAAGAAACATCATAATCTAGGCAAAAATTTAATGAAAATGTGCAAGACTTCTACATTGAGATCTAAAACGCTATTCCAAGAAATTAAAGAAGACCAAATAAAGGGAAGGATACCATGCTTATGGATTAGAAGACTCAATGTATGAAGATGTTGGTTTTCCCAAATTGATATATAGATTGAATGAATTAAGTGCAGTCCCAATCAAAATCCCAGCATGGTGGGGGTGTGTGTGTGTGTGTGTGTGTGTGTGTGTGTGTGTGTAAATTGACCTACAAACCAACGGAAAAGTGGGCAAAATACTTGGACAGGTACTTCACACAAGTAGTTCCAAATGGAGAAGTATATGAAAAAGTATGAGAAATGTGTCCTGTATTTGTATATACAGAGAAATGCACATTAAAACTGCAATGAGAGGCAACTATACCTTCAGCAGCATTGACTGACAACATAAAATGTTGGAAAGATGTGCAGCGGCAAGACCCCTCTTACACCGTGGGTGGGTGTATTAACTTGTAACTTAACCTGTATACTGAACATGGGTGTTCTAGAAGTATGAAACGTTGAGTACGATTAGAGCATACCTTCGATGAATCAGGATCCCAAGTGTCTTTGTGAAGTTTTGCCACCTACCCACTTAGCCATAGAAAATTCTCTCCTCAGTGCAGAATTCCTGGAAGATCTTTGATAGGTAAATGTCCAAGAAGCACCAGATGCATGGTATGCATTTCCCTGAAGCATATAGTATTTGGGTGTTCTAATGATAAATCTAATGTGGAGTATTTGAATAATGTTAGCAAATAGAGTAAATCACCAATGAATGAGTAGGTGTTTGTGCTTTGTTTTTTATGATGCTGTTGTCTTTAGGTTAGTTTGTCCTACACTTATGAAACCAAAGATTCCTTGTGCTTGGTGCTAACCATTATGAATGGAGGGGACTTGAAGTTTCACATCCACAACCTGGGCAACCCTGGCTTTGATGAGCAGAGAGCTATTTTCTATGCTGCCGAGCTGTGCTGTGGCTTGGAGGATTTACAGAGGGAAAGAATTGTGTACAGGTAAGAACAGCATGAACTCCTGGGGCCTGGGAGCCTGTTCATCCCGAGCCTCAGGCTCCCACCGGGCTCCCTCTGGCCACCCAGGAGCTTGGGCAGAAGGGCTGTGCTGGAGCCCTTGGTGGCCATTCGTAGGATCTGGTCACTCACGCTGTTGGGAATATGGTCAATCAGCAGTGGACCTTGGTTTTATTTTTAGTTCTCTTTGATCTCTAGTAGATCAGTTTTATTTATTTATTTTTTAGATTTTATTTATTTATTTGACAGAGAAAGAGAGAGAAAGTTCACAAGCAGGGGGAGAGGCAGAGGAAGAGGGAGAAGCAGGCTCCCGGCTGAGCAGGGAGCCCGACGTGGGGCTCGATCCCAGGACCCTGGGATCATGACCTGAGTTGAAGGCAGATGCTTAACGACTGAGCCACCCAGGCGCCCCTCTAGTAGATCAGTTTTATTTGTTAAGTTGATCAAATATAGGCAGTGTAACTCATGTAAGTACGAGAAGAGCCCATTTCCAAAATAGTTCATTTAGGACTGTGGACTCTGTTCCAACAAAATAGTGTAACAATTAAATGTCTCTAATATTTATTTTAATATTTTGCATCTTGGTATTGAGTAAAGAAAATTAAATTTAATTTAATAGGTCGAATTAAATTAGTATGATCATATATTTAGTTTTAGGGAAAGCAGCCCCTCCAGCCACCCTTTGGGTATGGAGCTCCTGGGCTCTGACACCCTTCTTGACCATTCCCCGTATAGCTCTGTCCCTTCACCTCTGTGTGGACACCCACCTCCATGTGAGGACCATTCCCTGCAGGCGTTTCTCACCTTGCTCTTTCCCCTACATTTCCAAGGGAGACCCCTGCCCTCATCTTCCCCATCCAGTTGGTCACCAAATCACCCCTGAATGTTTCCCTAGTCAGTCTTTAGGGTCACTGGCTTAGTTCATATCTTCCTTAGGTTACCTGGCAGGCAGACACTTGAATGGTCTCACTGATGCCAGTCTTGGCCCGGTTCCTGCTCTGTGAGACCAATGACAGGCCTTTGATCCTGTCACAGCGTCCCTAGCTTGCAGTCCTGTGGGCCTGGCTCTCCTGACCCTGAGGGATGCCGCTCCCCACTGACTTCTCCAGCCCGGCGTCCCGCTGTCCCCCGAGTGGGGACTCTCTGCCTTGGCGATGCGCACGTGAACATCTCAAGCGTCCTCACGTCTTCATACCTTTGCACATGTGGTCTGCTTGTCGGAGGCCTTTCTTCACTGCAGCCCCTCTGCCTTCATTCTGAGAAACCGCAGCTCATCCCTACGTTCCCCACCCCTGATAATGGGGGGGGCGGTGTGCTCCCCTTGGGCATCCTCAGAGCACCTGTGCCGTCCCACTGGAGGGCTGGTCACACCAGCCGCAAGCTTCTGAGAAGGCCTTTCTCGGATCCGTACTCTGATGAACTCTTGGCTTTGTCTCACATTTCCCAGAGCCACGTTATGATATCTTGAGGGCCAGACACCAGGCCTGGCCACAGGGCTGGCGCAGCACCCCCTGAGATGTTGAGCAAGGGGTGGACTGCTGCCTTGGGAGCCATGCCTACAGACACAGGCCCTGGTCTGAGTGGAGAGTGCCTTGTCACCACGCTCACAGGGAGAGACTGGTGGCCCAGAAGCAAGGAACAAGCCTGTAGGAGCTCTGAGTCCTCTTTACTCTGGGAGGACCTTAGAGTTTATTACAGTTCAGGACAGTTAAGCCCCCTCTGCTTGCTTCCAGCGTGAAGATGTGTGGGCATACCTCGTTCCAGTGCTCTTCCCTTTACTGTGCTTCACAAATACTGCCTTTTTTTACAAATGGAAGGCTTGTGACAACCCTGCACTGAGCAAGTCCTATTGGTGCTACTTTTCCAGCCACACAGGTTCACTTAATATCTGTGTCACATGTCGATAATTCTTGCAGGGTTTCAAACCATTTCATTATTATACTTGTTACAGTGATCTATGATCTCTGATGTTACTATCAGACTTGTTTGGGGGCACCACAAACTGCACTCATATAAGACGGCAAACTTAACCAGTGCACGTTGTGTGTTCCGACTGCTCCACCGACCGGCTGTTTCCCTCTCTCTCCTTCTCCTTGGGCCTCCCTGTCCCCTGAGACACAACAATATGGAAATTAGGCCAATTAATAACCCTGTAATGGCCTCTAGGTGCTCAAGTGAAAGGAAGAGTCACACATATCTCACTTGAAGTCAAAAGCTAGAAATGATGAAGCTTAGTGAGGAAGGGATGTCTAAAGCCGAGATAGGCCGAAAGGTAGGCCTCTTGTGCCAAAAGGCCATGTCGCAAATGCCAAGGAAAGGTTCTCGAAGGAAGTTAAGAGTGCTACTCCAGCGAACACATGAGTGATAAGAATGTGCAACGGCCTCATTGCTGATAGGGAGAAAAGTTTGGTGGCTTGGATAGGAGTTCAAAGCAGCCCCAGTATTCCCTTAAGCCAAAGCCTCATCCAGAGCAAGGCCCTGACTCTCTTCAAGTCCACGAAGGCTGAGGGAGGTGAGGAAGCCGCAGAAGAAAAGTCTGCAGCTAGCAGAGGTGGGTTCATGAGGTTTAAGGAAACACAGAAGTGCCAGGTGAAGCAGCATGCGCTGATGGAGAAGCTGCAGCAGGTTCAGCAGAAGATCCAGCTAGGATCGCTTGGGAAGGCGGCTGCTAAACAGATGCTCGGTGGAGACGCGGCAGCCTTATCTGGGAGAAGAGGTCGCCCCGGACTGTCCTAGCTAGAGAGGAGAAGCCAGCACCTGGCTTCAGACGTTCAAGGGACAGGCTGACTCCCCTGTTAGGGACTAATGCGGCTGGTGACTTGAAGCTGAAGCCGGAAAATTCTTAGGGCCCTTAAGAATTATGCTACCTCTCCTCTGCCCGTGCTCTACGAACGGAACGGCGCGGCCTGGACGACAGCATACCTGTTTACAACACGGTTTACCAAATATCTGAAGCCCACTGTGGAGACCTACTGCTCAGAAAAAGATTCCTTTTGAAATATTACTGCTCGTCGACATCGTACCTGGTCACCCGAGAGCTCTGATGACGTCCGGCGAGATTAGTGTTGTTTTCATGCCTGCTAATGCAACGTCCATTCTGCAGCCCACGGAGCAAGGAGTAATTTTGACTTTGAAATCTTACTATTTAAGAGACACACTTTGCAAGGCTGTATTATTTAAGAGACACACCACAGATGGTGATTCCTCTGCTCGATCTGGGTAAATTGAGAATCTTCTGGAAAGGATTCACCATTCCAGACGCCATTAAGAAAATGTTCCCATGGTTCAATGTCAATACTAACAGGAGTTTGGAAGAAGTGGGTGCCAGCCCTCGTGGAGGACGTTGAGGGGTTCAAGACTCAGTGGAGGAAGTCACTGCAGATGTGGTGGAAACAGCCAGAGAACTAGAAGTGGAGCCTGGAGAGGTGAGCGAACCTCTGCCCTCTCAGGATAACACTTGAACGGATGAGGAGGTGCTTCTGTGGAGGAGCAAAGAAGGGGATTTCTTGAGATGGAGTCTACTCCCGGTGACGATGCCCTGAAGATTGTTGAACTATGACGAAGGATTTAAATATTGCATAACCTTAGTTGATAGGTTGGCAGGGTTTGAGAGGACTGACTCCAATTTTGAGAGAAGTTCTACTGTGGGTAAAATGCTATCAGACAACAGCACATGCTACAGAGAAATCATTTGGGAAAGGAAGAGTCAATCAGTGCAACAAATTTATTCTCTTGTTTTAAGAAACTGTCACAGACACCCCAACCTTCAGCAACCCCCACGTGATCAGTCAGCGGCCGGCAACATCGAGGTAAGACCCTCCACCAGCCAAAGGATTACAGCTGCTGAAAGCTCAGATGATGGTTAGCAGTAAGGCACTTTTTAATTAAGGCATTCATTGTTTTGGGGGCGCCTGGGTGGCTCAGTCGTTAAGCGTCTGCCTTCGGCTCAGATCATGATCCCAGGGTCCCGGGATCAAGTCCCGCATCGGGCTCCCTGCTCAGCGGGGAGTCGGCTCCCTCTGTCTCTGCCCCTGCTTGTGCTTTCTCTCTCTCTCAAATAAATAAATACAATCTTTTAAAAAAGGGATTTAGGGGATTTAGGATTGGAACCAATCCCCTGTATCTCTAAGGTGTGCCAGTATTACTGGATTGGTTAAAAGATTTTCATTTCCCTCCAGCCTTTCACCTCAGGCCCCCACTTGCCCTCAGACAGAGCAGAGGAAAGACATGGCTTGGCCAGCACTTAGTGGGAACTTAATGTATGTCCACAACACCCACCATTAGGAGGTGCCCACTGTTGAATGGAAGACCGATAACTTTCGGCCTCTGGTGGTGCATCCCCTCCCCTAGGGACCTGTCAAGCATTGCGTTCATCTTTGAAATTCTTTCTTGTTGTCAGAGGTTGCCTCTTGACAACCTTTATCAGACCAGGTGCCAGAAAAATGACCTTTCTTTTTGCAGAGGGACGGTACAAATGAGAATGCTCTACTTAATTTCAGCAGTCTGAGGTCAGAGAGGAGGAGGCACTCAGGCCGGGCTTTGAGCCATCCTTAGGGTATATAGCATGTTCGCAGTCAGAAGGAGAGCCTGGGGACCCCCTCACCCTCGTCTGCGGGAGCTGCCCCAAGCGTGCCAGGCCTTCCCGTGTGGGCCTCTCGGAAGCACCAGCACAGATGCTGCAACCTGGGTGAGGAGTTAGACCTCACGGGCTCCTGGAAGTCTTTTAGGATATGTGCTTTAAACTGGGCCCAGGTCCGATCAGGGAAGGCTTTCGGGAGGAGCTGGGACTCACATGGCAGCTCGGATAGATGGCTAAGGTCGAAGCAGAGGGTGACGGGATGGTTCTTCCGGGGGAGACGTGTGCCATGTTTGCGTTCTGGAGAAGGTGGGCAGAGGAGTCCACTTAAACCAGGGTGGTCATAAAGATAGGAGGACAGCCGAAGCAAACCTGTTGGCTTTCTGTTGCCCACCAGGCCCTCGGCTGTGCCCTTCGCATCTCTCATTTATTTGGAGAAAAGGTTAAGAAGTTGCTAAAATGCCATAGCATCCTAGAGACCCTTTTATTCCAGATATGATTTTCCTGGAGCATTTCATCTTTTTTGGTCTGTCGTCTTCTGCTGTTTGTTCAGATAAAATGCCTGAAACAGCATCACGACAAACCACAGAAGCAGAGCTGGGCTCCGTGAGGCACAGACACAGTGCTTACGGCAGGGACAGGCAGGGAGGCGGCGTCTGTGTGAGTGGCCCGGGTGCGTGGTTTGGGGGTGTAGTAGTTTGTGTCATACCTTTAGATACGTCTGTTGTAACATGGCTTTGTCTAAATTGATGAGTGAGAAAAAGCAAGTGAAAGAAATGAAATATACATATAGAGAGAGTCTTAAGAGATAGATCATAGTTTTCAGTATGCAACCATATCTTTATCTAAGAAGTCAGCCATTTGACTCAAACAAAACAATACATAAAGACATTTGTGTGTGCACGCATTTTCAGTCCAGCTGAGTACTCTCCCTCCCAACATCTTTTCATGACATATTGCCTGTTCATTATACAGAAGTCTGAAGGGGACTGTTGCCTTTGGGGTTTTGAATGTTCTTTAAAAATTAACTGAGGAACATAGTTTTTGTAAAATCAGATGAACTAAAATGCTTTTAGCTAGGGACAGACCCCATGAGTGCCCTAGCACCATCTGGATGTTAACATGCGGGAATGACCAGTTCCTTATTAAATAGCACTTGAGTCTCTGGGCAGTGTGGTTGATCCTTGAACAGCACAGAGGTTGGGGCATCGACCCAGTCAAAAATCCACATGTAACTTTTGACTCCTCCCAAACTTACCTCCCAATAGTCTGCTGTTGACTGGAAGACTCACTGATGACATAGTCGATTAACACATATTTTGTATGTTTTATGGATTCTGCATTATTCTTTTACAGTAAAGCAAGCTAGCAGAAAGGCAGTGTTAGTAAAATCATAAGGAAGAGAACACACATGCCAGCACTGGGGCTGTAAGAAAACCCACGTGAAAGTGGACCCAAGCCGTTCAAACCCATGTTATTCAAGGGCCAGCTACGCTCTCTTTTCATGTAAGAGTTATTCCCAAGACCGGCCTGAAGCCTGGGGGAAGTCCTGGCCTAGCAGCAGCCGGATGTGGAGAACAACCTTCTCCTTGTTCTTCAGCCACTCTGGGGATGGTGTATCCTGCTTTCCATTGTTTGGGTAGTGTAGTGTCTTTTAAATTATGAGAATTATTTTACATAATAATGGATAGTCTGTATGCAGGTGAATATGGCAAAAGGCAATGAAAATTTTAAAGAATTAGCTTTTTTTTTTTAAAGATTTTATTTATTTACTTATTCATGAGAGACAGAGAGAGAGAGAGGCAGAGGGAGAAGCAGGCTTCCCGCTGAGCAGGGAGCCCGATGCGGGACTCGATCCCAGGACCCCGAGATCATGACCTGAGCCAAAGGCAGACGCTTAACCATCTGAGCCACCCAGGCGCCCTAAAGAATTAGCTTTTTAAAATGTTTTCAATTTTGCCACTATGGAAAATAGTAAGTAATTTTCCTCAAAAAAATTAAAAATAAAACTGCCATATAATCTAGCAATCTTACTTCTAGGTGTATTCTAAAGGATACATCCATAGTATGTCAAAGAGATGTCTGCATTTCCATGTTTACTGCAGCATTATTCAGAATAGCCAACATATAGAAACAACCTAAGTGTCCATTGGTGGGTGGATGGATGAAGAAAATGTGGTATATACATCCACAATGGAATTATTATTTGGCCATGAGACTGAAGGAAATCCTGTTATTTGTGACAACACAATGGACCTTGAGAGCATCATGCTAAGTAAGACAGGCCAGACATAGACAAATATTTCATGGTATCACTGATATGTGGAGTCTTAAAAAAAAAAAAGTCAAACTCGTGGAAACAGAGTAGAAATGTGGTCAGTAGAGGCTGGGGGGCACAGGGAGTAGGAAGAGTTTGGCAAAATGGCACGAACTTTCAGCTGTAAGATGAATGACCTGCAGATATAATATAAAACATAAAAATGGAGTTGATAACACTATATTGTATAACTGAAATTTGCTAAGGGACTAAGACTTAAATGTTCTCACACAAAAATGTGAGGTGGTGGGTGTGTTCATTAACTGGTGTGGGGGAACCCTTTCACAATTTTAAGGAAAAATTTTCAATTTCATTGCATTTTCTAGCAATTACAGAAACAAAAGAAAAACATCTAAAACAGATAACAAATGGGTGAGGGGCTGGAGATGCCCATGTTGGCTGTTTCTCAGTGCCGTCGCCTGTCAGGTTCCAGAAGGGTCAGCCTCCATGCTCCCTCCTAACCATAGCCATGTTGTCTTGAGCACACTCACCTTTAAAGAAGAGCTCACACTGGGGAAGGAGGGCATCATTTCTCTGTCTCTGTAGATCGACCTTTCTGCACATTATATACAAATAGAATCATCATGTGGCCTTTTGCATCTGGCTTCTGTCCACTAGAATAATGTTTTTGAGGTTCATCCATGTTTTAGCATTTATCAGTACCTGGTTCTATTTTATGGTGGAATAATATTCCATTGTCTTTTTGTCAGTTGATGGGTGTTTCAGATTGGTTCCACTTTTGGGTTTTTATGGATAATGAATGCTGCTATGAACATTTGTATGAAGTTTTGTTTGGACATATGTTTTCAGTTCTCTTGGGTAGATACTAACACGTGGAATTTCTTGAGAGCATGGAAAATTGACGTTTACCTTTTTAAGACAGTTTCAAGCTCTCTTCCAAAGTGGCTGCACCATTTTACATTCCTTCCAGGGCTCCAACCCCTCACATTGTCTCCAATACTTGTTAGTATCTCCCTGTTTAATGCTAGCCCACCTCAGTGGCTGTGAAGTGACATCTCATGGTGGGTTTTTGTGTTTTTTGTTTTGTTTTTTTCTCTTGGTGGTTTTGATTTGCACTTCCCTGATGACTGATGATATTGAGCATCTTTTCACATGCTTATTGGCCATCCTTATATATTCTTTGCTTAAATGTGTATTCAAATACTGTGCCTCCTTTCAGTTTGGGTTATTTACCTTATCAGTATTAAATGGCAAACATTCTTTATATATTCTGGATACATGTCCTTTACTAGACGTAAAATTCGCAAATACTTTCTTCCAGTCTGTGGCTTATCTTTTCATGTTCTTAATGGCGTCTTTTGAATTGCAAAAGTTTTTAATTTTAGTGAAGTCCAATTTATCAGGGTTTTGTTGTTGTTGATTCACTTTTGGTGTTTCTCTAAGAAATTGTTGTCTAACCAACAACATGAGGATTTTGTTTTCTCTAAGGATTTTATGGTTTTAAGTCTTACCTTTAAGTTTATCACCCATGTTGAGTTAAGTTTTTCGGACAGGGTGGGTGGGTGAAGAGTCTCCATCCCAGCACCAATTGTTGAAAATACTATCATTTCCCCATTGAACTGCCTTGGCACTTTTGTCTAAAACTGATTGACTGTAAGAGGGTGGGTTTACTTCTTGACCCTCAGTTCTATTCCATTGGTCTGTATGTCTGTCCTTCTGGCAGTACCATACTGTCTTGATTACTGTAACTTTGTGGTAAGTTTTGAAATTGGGAAGTATGAGGCTTCTCACTTTGTTCTTTTTTGAGATTGTTTTGGCTATTCTGGGTCCTTTGCATTTCCATTTAAATGTTAGGATCAGCTTGTCAGTTTCTGGGACAAAAATTGCTGCTAAGGATTACATTGAATCCATAGTCCAATTTGGGGATAGTGGACATCTGAACAATACTAAATCTTCTGACCTATGAACACAGGATGTCTTTCCAGTTATTTAGATGATCTTTAATTTCTCGGGAATATTTTGTACTTTTCAGTATATATATCTTGTACTTTTTTTTTGCTCTTAAGTTTATTCCTAAATTTATTGTTTTTGATGCCATTTCAAACACAGTTGTTTCCTTTTTTTTTTTTTTTTATAAAGAGAGCATGAGTGGTTTGGGACAGAGGGAGGAGAGAGAGAATCTTAAACAGGCTTTACACTCAGGGTGGAGCCTGACGCAGGGCTCAATCCCACGACCCTGAGATCATGATCTGAGCCGAAATCAAGAGTCAGATGCTTAACTGATTGAGCCACCCAGGCACCCCTACAGTTGTTTTCTTAATTTCATTTTTGGACTATTCCTTGCTAGTGTGTAGAAATACATTTGATTTCTGTATATTGATCTTGTGTCCTTGCTCAGCTCTTTTATTAGCTTTAGAAGTTTTGTTGTGAATTCCTTAAAATTTTCTACATATAGAATAATGTCACCTGTGAATAAAGACAGTAGACTCATGTTTATTTTTCTTTCCCAACTAGAATCCTGCTGCTTCTGTTGGTACTTCATGAGAGGGAAATTTTGGATAGACATACAAAAGCTTGAATCAGTGCACCCTCCTGAGACTTCTGAAGCAGACTAGAAAAATCAGTAATTAAAAACCAGCCTGATGAATGCTGTTTACATTTATATACAATGAATACAGAGAAGAGACAATTTGAGAATGATGTCACTGAGGTCAGATCTGTCCCTTCCCTCCCATCAAGTGTCCTCCATGTCACTGTCAGAGTCAAAATCTCCAGTTTGCATACTAGAGGGTCAGGGCTAATATTGTAATTCTTTTATATTTAAGAATGTGGAGGTTGTAATTTTTAGCTGATACCAAGTTCGGATATTTAGTGGATAATAAGGTCTTCAGTTACTTTTCTCTCATTTAGGTTTGATTTTGTTTTATATTTTCCTTTTGTGTAGATTCTTTAGGCCAGTTCTCAGATTGAGAGGTGAATTTTGATACTTAATCATTAAATCAGTTTTGCTTTGTCTTTTTTTGTGATCCAGAATCTTCTCCAGACATTTCTCTGCAGTGGCAACTTTACTGTGTACTCTTTTACCAATAAATCCACTGTTCTATGCTGGGCTCAGCCCATCAACGAGCAGTGTTGTGGCCGGACCAGCCCTTGTGGTTCTTATTATAACTGCAGGATGCCCCTCAGCAATAGCCATCAAGAAACTTTGAAAGAGAAAAAGGTTATTACTTATAAGTCCTGGCAATTACATGTAGTACCCAGGACCACAACAGGGAGGTCTGGAGGTGCAGGGTGGGAGAGGGGACGCCTGAGCATGTGGGCCTGGGGCTCTGCAGTTATTGGGGCAGAGGGTGGGGACCTAGAGTCTCACAGTCGCACTCTTTATTGGTGAACGTAAAACATAAGAATGGGAATGTAAAGCACTGGAAGAGAAAAAACAACTGACCCAAATGGTCAGTTATTTAAATAAACCAAGATCTCTGAAACAGAGGAGCCTGGGGTGGGGGTGGGGGACTGGCAATGTGTTTATTGAGAAAGATGTCTTTGAAGTGGATACCTCGGCCACCGGAGCTGGAGTCAAACACTGGCATTACAAAAAAAGGAAAACCGTCAGGTCTCACACTACAGTGATTGTGGAATCCAGGCGGATTGTGATTTTATTAAATGCTGAAAGATAACGCACTTGTCCCGAAAGTGGCGCTCCGTGCTCCCTCACTGCTCAGGCTTCTACTTGACAATCATGCGTCTTCCGGCTCCGAGTGGATCTGGACATCTGCACTATACTCCTGCGCGTCGGGAGTGAGCCAGCAGGATCAAGAAACAACTCTTTGTTATGAACGAGGGACAGACATTATGCGGTGAGCGGGGTTATGTGTGCTTCAAAAGTGGTTAGGCCGTCTCCTGGGAGGAGCTTTCGTTTTCTGAAGATACAAGATTATTTACAACAGAAGCTCCCTGCCTCTGGCTCTGGGGGGGAGGATGCAGTCTGTTGCTTCAGGAGAGGATGTGCTCAGGGTAATGTGTTACGGCTCCGGTTTTCTGCAAACAGTGTGTTCCTGGAGACCACTGAGGTCCTGCATCTACTGAGCTGATGCCCGCGTGTGCTTAGACAGCGCTTGTCAAAGGCTCACAACTGTTAAACTTAAAATAAAACTGCCCTTATTTCCCCCGCAAAAATAGGTTTGTTCACGACTAGCAGAGAATTGCAATCTAGGCCACCCAAATAAAAGCTAAAACCACAGGTGAACCTGCAGAACAACCGAGGGGAGGCTCTTTTATAGAGGAAGGGGGGGTGGGGTGGGCTGTTAGAAACAGAAAGTCCATTGGGGTAAACTGAGAGCTGGAAGTGTAGTGGACTCTCAGTGGCTAGGCTGTGGCAGTCTCTCATTGGCCGGGCTGTGGCCGTGTCTCATTGGCCGGGCTGTGGCCGTCTCTCATTGGCTGGGCTGTTGCTGGGGGAGGAGGAAACCTTCCTTCTTCTTGCTGGGAGTGCTGAGTGTAGCTATGGCAGCATCCGGGAGCGAGGTGCTTCTCTTCCTGTTGGGTCTGCAGCTGACCGGGAGTGGTCGGAGCTCCTCCTACCTGCCTCCAGACTCCGTTCTTTTTTTTTTTTTAATTTTTTTTTTAAAGATTTTATTTATTTATTTGAGAGAGAAAGAATGAGAGAGAGAGAGCACGAGAGGGAGGAGGGTCAGAGGGAGAAGCAGACCCCCTGCCGAGCAGGGAGCCCGATGCGGGACTCGATCCCGGGACTCCGGGATCATGACCCGAGCCGAAGGCAGTCGCTTAACCAACTGAGCCACCCAGGCGCCCTCCAGACCCCGTTCTAAACGAAGTTTCCTTTTGTTAATTTTCACAACAGTAACAGTAGTTGTTCAATCAAGACGATTTTAGAGTTTTATTTTATTAATGATGAACAAATTGAACTCGTGGCACGTGCCCTTTTACTTTGTTTCCATGTATCTCTGTATTTGAAGAAAACCGCCACTATGCTATAAATAACAAAAAACGCTGCTGGATATGGTCACAATACACGGGAACAGCATTTATTTGTAGAGCACTCTGGCACATTGTCATTGTATCTTCCCAACAGTCTTTTGAGGGACCATGTCTATTTATAGTTAAGAGAGAGTGTCTCTTGTCACCTTCCTCGTGAGTGATGGTTACTGATCCAGGTCTTGTGTTCTGTGCTTTGTGCCTCACTCTTTCCCGTAACAGGAGGGAAAACCTGAATCTTGACTTGGCAGTTTTACTGTTTTGTTACATTTCTCAAGAGCTCTTCCTTAATTAAACAGGATGACATATCCACCTGTCTGGAATGCTATAGTTGGAAATTATTAAGGGAAATGGATGTTTAGCTGTGCTTTGGATCTCTTTTTCTAGTGAATGAGTTGTGGAATGAAAAGTGGATGATATTATCCACTGTAAGGAGAAGGCAGTTGGTGTGTAGAATAACGGTGGGAAGGAAACACTTCGGACCTATACTTTTTCAGTAGTGAATTGGCTCATACAGGCCATTAGACAGTACAGATTATTGCTATCATGTTTTAGATTTTTCAGTAGCAAGAAGGATCTTTCAGTCATTCCAGAAATATATATTGAGTCCCAGATGTATACACACTTCTTAGTTGTGTGCTAGACACACACTCCGGGGAACAAATTGGATTTTGAAGTCCTTGTTCTCAGGAAACCTTTAACCTAGAGGCTAGAAGGGTAGTGTGCAAATGAACACAGAAATGGAGATATGCTTACCATTTACAGTAAGTGCTCAAAGGATAATCTCGTTTCCACCATTTTTGAAACATGGAAGTTAATTTAAAGTGAGAATGGCAGATCTTAACGTTTAAAAAAACCATTCATCTGTCTATGACCCACATTCTTCCAGATTGGAAATTTCTGCCTCATAGTATCTGTCTTTAAAGACAATAGTAACTAACAGACCCATCCCTGGAGACTCTCTTAGGCACATCAGCTTTTCTGAGGTGGGGTGCATGGTGGGATGGCAGGCGATGGGGACAGACCTTAGATTCTTGCCCCAAGGCTAATGAGCCATATTATCTTGAAGAATGTTTAAGGGAACACTAGGGAGTGAGCCAAAGTTCTTTTTGCTTTGGTTCCCTTACTCTGCCCCTTCCCTGATCAAGAACATTGCTCCTGATGCCTTCTGGTTGGGTTGGAGCTGTTTCCCAAGACCATGGTATATGTAGACCCTACTGAAGTTCCAGTTATGCCAGGGTTTAGGAAACCCTCACCTGTGGCCGGGCCAACCCCTGCTGTTCTCTTCATCTGACTCCCAGAGTGTGCCCAGCAGGCTGTTCATGCACGGCCTCACTCCCCAGGAGAGGCTGGCTAACTGGCAGGACCCAGCGGGGAGTGAGGGCATAGTGGGAGACAGAGAGTCACCAGGAGAAAGCAGGGTACTGCAATGCAGGCATGAGCTGGGATGAGAGGAGGGGCAGGTGGGTGAACCACGGACCAGGCAGAGGTTCAAGCCTCAGGGTCCGGGAATCAACTTCTCATGGTCATTCACGCCTCAGTGACAGGCTGGGAAATGGGATCCAAATGGCAAGTGCTTTTTCTTAACAAGAAGAGGATGGACATGCAACCAGCAAAATGAGTTTCTGGTGGCCCAGAGCATGGAAGTATAAGATCACTTTTAAATGGCTTGAGAGCACAACGAATGGTATATAAGCTGTGCCCAAGTCAGGAGGCTGCAGGGTGGAAGACTGTGCAGATGTAAGAAGACAATCTCACTTATTTTAATCTCAGCATTGGTTGGACCCTCCTGTATATGCTGACCTTCATTCGTGTTCCTGGCTTGAGACCGTGATTAGATCATTACTTTGCAATCCAAAAGGAACTGAAAAGATCACTAGGAAATCCCTTCACTTGACAGTTGAGGAAGCCACATCCTGGAGGCTGAGTGGCCGACCAGTGATGAGGCATTGTCCAGTGTCCTTCACGCAAGGCCCGCGCCCATGCTTGGAGACCTGTGAAGAGAGCCTTTAGGTTGATCAAAAGCCTGGAGAAATCGTTTTTGAAGGAAGGTGCAAGAAACAACAACACATTGTGGCCTAACCACATTGTGGTGGTGCCTGATACTCGTATGTATCCAGTGTCCAGTGTACGGGGCAGGGCAGGGCGAGCAAGGGTTCTTTGCACTTTGTTCTAGCTTGTCATTTGGCTTCTGTGTGACCCACTGAACTTTGCTAGTCCTCAAGACCAGCACTCTGTCTACAGCTGCTTCCCTGAGCTTTTGTGGCCCGGATAGGAGATGGTGCCTGTGCCATGTGTGAGCACAGTCGTGGCGTGCGTGGCGGGCACTGGGTGCGTTACTGACATTACTCCTGCTGCCGCTGGTACAACACACTTCCTTTCTGAGCCGGCTGACCCGCAGTGCGTGGTGACAGCTGAGTGGACGGTTGGCCCACAGCCGGCTTTCTGACCATCTCTGTAGCCCACACTTGGAGCAGTGAGGTTTAGGACGTCCCGGGAGACATTTAAGTAATTTGGGGGGCAGGTGTTGTGTTGCTGTTGAGCGTAAGCCTATGTAAACAAGGAGGCTGGGGAGGTTCCATGTTAAGGAAGGCTACTTTGTTTTCAATAACATTTATAAGGATTTTTTTTAATACAGAAAAGAATAAAGGGAAAAACAGAAATGCTCACCATCCCACCCAGATAGCGCAGGAGCATATGCACATGGCTGGAAGATGCAAGTGCCGAAGCCACCTGCCCCTTTGCCGCTGATTCCTCTCCCCAAGGGGACCATGACTGTGGTGGCATGGCTGGCCCCACAGGAATGTTCCTCTGCAGCCACTCAGGGTGTGAGCTGTTAACAGGCTCACTTCTCATCTTTTCCTGACGGTGTGGGTTTGGACCTGAGCAGGTTTTACCCTAAATGCGGCCTCTGGGGGTGCTGGGAGGGCTCACTTCAGCTAGCTCCTGGTTCTGTCTCTTTACGGAGCTTTCCCGAGTTCAGCTGCCTTCCATCCGCTGTTGCTCTCCTGTGGAGGTTCTAGGAATCTGGCCACAAATGGAGGGGTGATGCTCGGGGGACACGGGGTGTTGTGATAGGGCCACATTTGAAACCAGAGTTACATATAAATCCTCTGAAAAGTAAATTTTTTTTCCAAAGGGAAGAAGCAAGCAGTTTGGAATATCACATTTAAGGTATTTTATTCTTTAGTGATCTGTATTTATTCAAAGCCTGTGTACCCCTACCCCAGTCAGGGCTGTTAATTACACGCTTCCTGCTGCAAGGCCTGAGCTCCCCCAACCGGGCCTCACTGGGGAAGTGGGTGCGTGTGGATCACACCACAGTACAGGGGAGGAAACTGAGGCCTAGAGCAGTTCAGGTCACGCAGCAGAAGAGTGGCAGAGCTCGGATTTGAATCCATGCCTGTCTGACCCCCAAGGCTGAGTTATTCTGGTATGGGAAATTTTCAGTTGTTGACATTTTAAAACGTATATGAGTGATAAGAGAAACTGAGCCGAGATCATTAAGGACTAATTCCTTACTACGGGGCTGTACCTTCCATCACTGAACTGTCTCAGATCCGCAGCCTGGACAGAGCACACTGCTGTCACATGCACGGTGTTGGTTGAGGTGAATCCTTTCTGGCGCCCTCGTCCTTCCCAGTGACGGCGTGAAGGACTCAGGACTTGACCCACAAAGGATGGTTTTGTTATCCCCTGTCCTTGGTGCTGCTCATAGTGGAGACATCTGTGGTTATTTCTGCTGGGTGCTGATGAATCAGTGTCACCTTCTGAATAATTGAGCTTTTTGTTGTTGTCTCTTCCTTTGTAGAGACTTAAAGCCTGAGAATATTCTCCTTGATGACCGTGGTAAGTGAGTGAGCTTTCACATCTAAAGCATAACACTTTGTTAAGAGGGACTTGGTTACAGAAAGTTGATGTGGGCTTAGCCCATTGTTGCAGGACAAACAACAACAAAAAAGAAAACTCTTTGGTATGTGTTCTTTGGAAAACATAATAGAGATTACATGGTCATTCCCCTTTATTTAGACAAGAAGCAGAGTTGGTCATAATTTTCAGTTAATAATTACAGTTTTAGAAGCATATTAAAATAAATCCACAATAAGAACATTTTTCTCTCTCATATTTCTTGCTGTTGGTCCATATCTTGATTTTTCCCTTAGAGGTGTATTTCCACCTAGGAGCGCCTAAGAATTTTCTTTTTTAAAAAAATAACAAATGGTTGTTGAATTTTGTCAGTGCTTTTTCTATCAAGATGATTGTATGATGCTCCTTTTTTCTGTTAATATAGTTAATTTTCATATGTTAAACTAACATATGATTTCTGAAATAAATCCAATATGGGCATAATGAGTTATTCTTTACATAGATTGCTAGCTTCTGTTTTCTGACATTTTGAAGGTGAAGCTGGCTCTGTTTTTGAGGGCACTGGGTCTCTATGTCTCTGCAGTGCTGGGAGCACCAGAGTCCTGCTGCGTCTGTGTCCCTGCAGACTCTCCGGGGGCCCAAAAGTCTTGGCTTGGTTCCCAGCTGCTCCCAGCTTCAGCAAGAGTCCCAGGTGGGAGCAGCTGGAGAGCAGCTGTGTGCGCCCCCCTCCCCCAAGTGAACAGCCTCTGGTTTGACCAGGGTTTGCAAATGCTTCTGAGAAAACACTTGGGCCCCTTGAGGCTCACTTCTGATTGGTTCTCCACATAGGGTCTCAGTGCATCTGATCCAGGTGCTGCTGTGGCTCATGAATGCCCTTAAAGTAGAACTTGTGTGCCGTGGCTGGCAGTGGTAGCATGGCCACCACAACCTTTGCCACCCTGTCCCAAAGCACGTGCCAAGTGTCATTTCTGTGGTGCCTACTGTTACTTACTTGTTCTTTAGATACTTGGACCTGGTCACATTCTTGTTAAGAATGGAAAGGAATGACAGAACTTTGTTTTGCTTTTCTTGATTTCAGGAGACTTTTAGTCTTTTTGTTTTCCTACTCTTTTAATTTTAAAAGTGTAATCCTGGCTATACTTTATGACTTATAAATGAATTGATTTTAGGTTTTTTAATATCACTTAAATTACTTAAATTGCTTAAATTACTTATCACTTTATACTTAAAATTCCCAAGAACTAATTTCCACCAGAAACCATAGAACATAAAAGTAACTCTTTCATTTCCCATCTAGACAGCTTGTTGAGGTTTCTGTTTTTGTCTGTAAAGCATAACCTGACATTTGTGGTGAAATTAGGTTTAAAAAGATGATTATCAAGAGAACTACAGACCAATATCTCTGATGAACATAGATACAAAAATCCTCAACAAAATACTAGCAAATTGAATCCAAGAATACATTAAAAAAATCATTCACCACAGTTAAGTGTGATTTACTCCCGGGATGCAAGGGAGGTTCAGTATTCACAAATCAATCAACGTAATATATCACATCAATAAGAGAAAGGATAAAACCACATGATCATTTCAGTAGATGCAGAAAAAGCATTTGACAAAGTACAACATCCATTCATGATAAAAAAAACCCTCAACAAAGTAGGTTGAGAGGGAACATACTTTAATGTAATAAAGGCCATACATGAAAAACCCACAGCTAATATCATCCTCAATGGGGGAAAACTGAGAGCTTTTCCCCTGTCAGGAACAAGACAGGGATGTCCACTCTCACCACTTTTATTCAACATAGTACTAGAAGTCCTAGCCACAGCAATCAGATAAGAAAAAGGAATAAAAGGCATCCAAATTGGTAAAGAAGAAGTAAAACTTTCAGTTTTTGCAGATGACATGATACTGTATACAGAAAACCCTAAGGACTCCACAAAAGAACTGCTAGAGCTGATAAATGAATTCAGTAAGGTTGCAGTATACAAAATCAATGTATAGAAATCCGTTGCATTTCTATACACCAATAATGAAGCAGCAGAAAGAAAAATTAAGAAAACAATCCCATCTGTAGTTATACCAAAAATAATAAAATACCTAGCAATAAGCTCAACCAGGGAAGTGAAAAGCCGGTACTCTGAAAATTTTAAAACACTGACAAAAGAAATTGAAGACGATGTAAACAGATGGAAAGATATTCCATGCTCATGGATTGGAAGAACAGATATTGTTAAAATGTCTAAACTACCGCAAGCAATCTACAGATTTAATGCATTCCCTATCAAAATATCAACAGCATTTTTCACAGAACTAGAAGAAATAATCTTAAAATTTATATGGAACCACAAAGACCCCAAACAGCCAAAGCAATCTTGAAAAAGAAAAACAAAGCTGGAGGTATCACAATTCCAGATTTCAAGATATATTATAAATCTGTAGTGATCAAAACAGTATGGTACTGGCACAAAAATGGACACACAGATCAATAGGATAGAATAGAAAACCCAGAAATAAATCCACAATTATATGTGGATTTATTTAACTAATCTTCAACAGTCTTCAACAAAGGAGGCAAAAATATGCAATGGGAACAAAATGGTCTCTTTGACAAATGGTGTTGGGAAAACTGTACCACTTTCTTATACCATACACAAAAATAAACTCAAAATGGATTAAGGACCTAAATGTTATACCTGAAACCATAAAAGTCCTAGAAGAGAACACAGGCAGTAATTTCTCATGGACATGTTGTTACGATGTCATGGACATTGATGTTATGGACATCATCCATAACAATGTTTTTTTTTAGATATGCCTCCTGAGCAAGGGAAACAAAAGCAAAAATTAAGTCTTGGAATTACATCAAAATAAAATCTTTGTGTAGCAAAGGAAACAATCAACAAAACAAAAAGACAAGCTACTGAATAGGAGGAGATATTTGCAAATGATACATCCAATAAAGAGTTAGTATCCAACATATATGGGGCGCCTGGGTGGCTCAGATGGTTAAGCATCTGCCTTCGGCTCAGGTCATGATCCCAGCATCCTGGGATCAAGTCTCGCATTGGGCTCCCTGCTCCTTGGGAGCCTGCTTCTCCCTCTGCCCCTCTCTCTCTCTCTCTCTCTCTCTCTCTCTGTCTCTCATGAATAAATAAAAATCTTTATTAAAAAAAAAAGAACTTCTAAAACTCAACACCCAAGAGACAAATAATCCGATTAGAAATAGGCAGAAGACATGAGCAGACATTTCTTTTCTTTTTTTTTTTTTTATGAGCAGACATTTCTCCAAAGAAGACACACAGATGGCCAACACACACATGAAAAGATGCTCAACATCTCTCATCATCAGGGAAATGCAAATCAAAACCACAGTGTGATACCACCTCACACCTGTGAGGTGGCTAAAGTCAACAACACAAGAAAGAGCAAGTGTTGGTGAGGATGTGGAGAAAAAGGAACCCTCATGCACTGTTGGTGGGAATGCAAACTGGTGTGGCCACTGTGGAAGACAGTATGGAGCTTCCTCAAAAAATTAAAAATAGAGGGTGCCTGGGTGGCTCAGTTGGTTAAGTGACTGCCTTTGGCTCAGGTCATGATCCCAGGCTCCTGGGATAGAGTCCCGCATCAGGCTCCCTGCTCAGCAGGGAGTTTGCTTCTCCCTCTGACCCTACCCCCTCTCATGCTCTCTCTCTATCTCATTCTCTCTCTCAAATAAATAAATAAAAATCTTTAAAAAAATTAAAAATAGAAATACCATACGATTCAATAATCACACTACTGGGTATTCACCCAAAGAATATGAGAACACTAATTCAAAGGGATACATGCACCCCTATGTTTATTGCAGCATTATTTACAATATCCAAACTATGGAAGCAGCCTGAGGGTCCATCGACTGATGAATGGATAAAGAAGAGGTGATATATATACACACAATGGAATATTACTCAGCCATAAAAAGAATGAAATCTTGCCATTTGCAACGATGTGGATGGATTTAGACATTATAATGCTAAACAAAATAAGTTCGAGAAAGGCAATACCATATGATTTCACTCATATATGGAATTTAAGAAACAAAACAGATGAACAAAGGAAAATAAAAAGAGAGAAACCAAAAGACAGACTCTTAACTCTAGAGAACAAACTGATGGTCACCAGAGGGCGGTGGTGGGGGGATGGGCGAAACAGGTGGCGGGGGTGAAGAACAAACACACTTATCATGATGAGCACTGAGTAATAGACGGGAGTGTTCAATCACTATATTGTACATTCGAAACTAATACAACTCTATATTAACTATACTGGAGTTAAGATAAAGTTTAAAAAAAGGCTGATTAGGGGCGCCTGGGTGGCTCAGTTGGTTAAGTCTTCTGCCTTCAGCTCAGGTCATGATCTCAGCATCCTGGGATCAAGCCCTGTGTCCGGCTCTCTGCTCAGCAGGGAGTCTGCTTCTCCCCCTCATTCTCCCTCTGTGCTTGCTCTCTCTCTCTCTCTCTCTCAAATAAATAAATAAAATCTTTTAAAAAACGCTGATTATCATCTGTTCTAGGTTGTTAGGTGCATTTACTGTTTGTCCCTCCTAAATATGTCAGCCCTCTTTTTTGAAAACTTACAAATTAGGGCGCCTGGGTGGCTCAGTTGGCTGAGCGACTGCCTTCAGCTCAGGTCATGATCCCGGAGTCCTGGGATCGAGTGCCGCATCGGGCTCCCTGCTCAGCGGGGAGTCTGCTTCTCCCTCTGACCCTCCCCCCCTCATGCTCGCTCTCTCTCTCTCTCATTCTCTGTCTGAAATAAATAAATAAAATCTTAAAAATTTTTAAAAAAATAAAAAAGAAAACTTAAAAATTAAGAGGGACTTGGTTTGTGAAATTTAACTGGTAGTTGAGATAAAAAAGGAAGTTCTATCCTGCCTATATTTTCCATAGGAGAGACTTCAGTTTTATGAAATAGGTATATTCCTAAAAAGCAGAATAATCAGTGAATCTTTGTAAAGTCTAGTAGCATTTTATTATTGACAATGATTTTAAAGGAAATCCTATACATCGTATTCTTCTATCTGTAAAATATATATCAAAGATAAGGATACTAATTTTTTTTAACATAAACCCAGTACTATTATTACATCCAAAAGTATTTAACAGTTCCTTGGGGACACCTGTGTGGCTCGGTTGGTTAAGCATCTGACTCTTGATTTTGGCTCAGGTCATAATCTCAGAGTCATGAGATTGAGCCCGGCATCGGGCTCCGTGCTGAGTGCGGAGCCTGCTTCAGATTCTCTCTCTCCTTCTGCCCCTCCCATCAGCTTTAAATCTTCCTTAATTATTCCATAAATGTTTTTATAGTTGTGTATTGAATGTAGCATGAAGTTCATATTACATTTGGTTGATATCTTGTTGAGTTTTTTTAAATTTCATGGGTTCCTCCTCCCTGCTTCTTTATGTCATTTATTTGTTTGTGAAACCAGTGTTATGGGTCAAATTGTGTCTCTCTAAAATTCATGTCATGAAGCCCTAACCCCCAGTACCTTAGAATGTGACTGTATAGCTGACCTTTGAACCATGTGGGGATTAGGGGCACCAACTTTCCACACCATCAAAAATCTGCATATAATTTTTCTTTTCTTTTTTTTAAGAGAGAGAGAGAGTGCAAGCTTGAGAAGGGGAGGTGGAGAGAGAGAGAGTCTTAAGCAGACTCTGCGCTGAGTGCGGAGCTTGATACGGGGCTCGATCTCACAACCTTGAGATCATGACCTGAGCTGAAATCAAGGGTTGGATGCTTAACTGACTGAGTCACCCAGGTGCCCCCACATATAACTTTTCAACTCCCTCAAAACTTAACTACTAATGGCCTACAGTTGACCAGAAGCTTTACTGATGACATAAACAGTCAATGAACACATATTCTGTATGTTTTATATATATATATATATTTTAAAGATTTTATTTGTTTGAGAGAGAGAGAGAATGAGAGACAGAGAGCACGAGAGGGAAGAGGGTCCGAGGGAGAAGCAGACTCCCCGCCGAGCAGGGAGCCCGATGTGGGACTCGATCCCAGGACTCCAGGACCATGACCCGAGCCGAAGGCAGTCGCCCGACCGACCGAGCCACCCAGGCGCCCTCCGTATGTTATATATCTTATATATGGTATCTTACAATAATGTAAGCTAAAGAAAAGATGTTAAGAAAATCATAAAGAAAAAAAAGAAAAGAAAATCATAAAGAAGAGCAAATGCATTTACAGTGCTGTCCATACTGAAAAAAGTGCATGCATAAGTGCACCCATGTAGTTCAAACCCGTGGTGGTCAAGGGTCACCCGTGTTTGGAATGAAGGTCTTTAAAGATGTGATTACAGCTGAATGAGGTCACTGGGGAAAGTCCTAATTTCATATGACTAGTGTTCTTATAGGAGGAGGAGATTAGGGCACAGACATGCACAGAGGCAAGGGGCTGTGAATACACCGGGTGGGAGCCATCGTCGACACACCAGGCAGAGAGGCCTGCCCTCTGGCCCTGGATCTTGGACTTCCAGTCTCCAGGGCTGTGGGCAAATAAGTATCTGTCCTTTCAGCCCCCAGCTGTGGCGCTTTGGTAATGGCAGCCCTGGCAGGCTAGAACACAGACATTTGTCTTTTTTTTTTTTTTTTAAAGATTTTATTTATTTATTTGACAGAGACACAGTGAGAGAGGGAACACAAGCAGGGGGAGCGGGAGAGGGAGAAGTAGGCTTCCCGCCGAGCGGGGAGCCCGATGCGGGGCTCGATCCCAGGACCCTGGGATCATGTCCTGAGCCGAAGGCAGACGCTTAATGCCTGAGCCACCCAGGCGCTCCCACAGACATTTGTCCTGTTGAAGTTCCCGGGTTGTGGATTTGGCTGGATTTAACATGTTCCCTGCCTCCCCTATTCTTCCTGTAAGCCAGTGGTTAAAATCTGGAGGCTGGAATTGGTCCAGGTTTGATTTTTGGTGAGCATACTTGGTGTGTCCTTCCTGTTGTATGACATCAGGAGGCATGTGAGGACTGATCATCTCTCCTTTTATGGTGTTCAGAGTTTCACACCTTGGTCAGCTTGATCTCTCCATTATCCATGCCCCACCAGCTTTTCATTTAATGGATGCAGGATCAGTATCAAGATACAGCATTTCACTGGGGCTGTAAAGTGATGGCATTCTAATTCTGTCATTCCTGGTGCACTTAAATGTTGAGATCCATCTGTAAAAAAGATTTTGTTTACCTCTTTGTTCAGGAAAAGCAGGTGAAATACGTGAGTGCTTCCTTTTATTTCTACTTTTCAGGAGATTGTGTTAGTTCTCTATTGTTCTCCAAGATGATCAAGGAGGTTCTCGTTTTATTCTGTTTTGGTATCATTAATGAACGTATGGATTTTAACACTTTGATAGGGTTTAATCCACTGGAGTAATTATTCTTTATGATATTTTTTGTCCCTTCTTTGGCCAGTGGATGTCCAGTAACCTCTAATGATTTCCTTGTTTTGTGCTATTATTTCTTATTGAAGATGTTCCAGGATGTGCTTGCATGTGTCCTGAGACCTGGATTCGACCATGTCTCCAAGGGGCCTGGTCCTTTGTGCAGAGAGCCCATTATGGGTGCCAGGTGCCCTTGCTGCCCTGCTGGCCATTCTTCCCAGGCCTTCTCTGGGAGAGAACACATCTGTTCTTGTTGTTTTAAAAGAAAATATTCATCATGGAACCATATTGATATTTCTAATTCTCCTTTTACTTCTTCATTTCACATTTGTGTCTTTTTTTCTCCTAATGCTGAAAATATTAGTTCCTAATGACATTAATATGATTACAATACTTTTCTCCACTTTTTAAATATGTAACATAGAGGCTCTACAACACTAAATGGAGATTTTCCTTATTTCTTCATCCAGCTGCCTGTGGATGGACCGGCTTGATCTGCCCAGTAGCGGGCTGTTCCCAGCTCTCCGTTCTTTCAGTTAGTGCTGCAATGCCTGGCACTGTGCACGTGTTATTTCCTGCTTTTTCCAGTGTGTCCTTGGGATAGGCCCCTGGGGGGGTTGTGAGGCTGAAGGATAGGTTCGCATGCAGTTTCGCAGACATTGCCAAATTCCTGGCTTTGGAACTGTGCTGGTGTGTGTGCACACTAGCAGGGTATGCATGCACCTGCTTCCCCAGGGCCCCACTGGCAGAATGGGTTCTCAAACTGAGTCTTCGTCCACTTGTCAGTAGTTTTGCTTTTCATTTCTCAGTGGAGAAAAATCACTTTTTAAAAGAAAAATAAGAAAGGATACTTAAGATTTCACAACATGCCAGTACTCTACTTAAACATAAAATACATAAAAGCTGCCTTATGGAGGAAATCTTCCTGTACGAAAGCAGGAAACTGAGACACACTGATAAATGGCAGAGCTGGGACTCAAACCCAGGTCGTGTGGCTCCAGCATCTGCTCCCATGGCTCCAGCCTCCTGCCTCCCCCAATGCAGGCACGCCGCCGCCAGGAGTAACATGACTCACAGTGCTGGTGTGCTAAGGAAAAGGTCAGTTTTCCTGTCTAAGGCATCATGCAGGCTGTGTTAAAGCAAATTCAGTGCCTCAAATGGCATGTTGTGGATTTTCAGTGTTGAGCACATACTTATTGGTTGGTTCATTCATTTCTTCAGTAAATATTTATTGAGCACCTACTATATGCGGGTACGATATCAGGAGCTGGAGACACATGGCCAACAAGATGAGTGGGGCGTCTGCCTCCAGGGCTGGTTTATCTTTCTAGACTCTCAAAAGAAGGTTTTCTATAATTTGTTATTTTCATACTGAATTTAATAACTATTTAAATCTTTCTATATAAAGGCATTAACACATAACATAGCCTTTTAAGTGAGTTTCCTTGATTTCATTTATTATTTTGCTGTTACAATTTGTTCTTCAGAGAAAAACTCCTTATTATTTGTCTGCTGTTGTTCTTGTATATAAGCCTACTGGTATTCTGACAGAAAGTGTTTATTTTCTATTGTGTAGTTCATGCTCTAGTCATTATAGTTTTATTTATGGATCTGGTAAGTTATAGGAAATTAAATAATAAACACAATGCTTCTATCTTAACAAGTGGTTGTCTATGGTTAAAGGGCTTCCTGATTAGTAACCAGCTATAAATCTAATTTCCTGTTGTGTTAGTGGACCCGAATACTCTGCATAGTATTTTACTAAATGTGGAGAAATTAGATGTAATTTTAGATTTTTTCCCCACTGTTTATTGTCATGAATGTGTCAGCATGCCCCCTGTGGTTTGTAATGTGCTTGAACACATGCAGGGCACATCCGGATCTCAGACCTGGGTTTAGCCATGGAGATCCCGGAAGGGGGGACCATCCGAGGAAGAGTGGGGACCGTCGGCTACATGGGTATGTGAATGGCTACTTCCAGATCCCTGTGCTTTCTCTCTGGATGCTCGCGTCCTCACAGTGCAGAGAAGTTCTAAGCCAGTTGGAGGGAGCACGGGTGGTGTTGGAACTCTGTACGCGACCAGTGTTGGGACCACAGAGGAGTCCTCCTGTCTGCCCTCCTGTCTTACAGAGACCAGGGGTGAGGCCGGCAGAGGTCCTGCAGCAGCTTGAGGGTAGAATCAGGGCAGGACGGGCCCTCACTCTGCTGCTGCCACCATCCTGGGCACACTGGCCTCTCCGGGCCCTTGTGAACTCGTGGTTCCCTGGTTATTGCAAAGCCTCTGTGACTGGGAGGCCCTGGCCTGGGATCAGCTCCCCGCCCGGCCGTGCCAGCCTGACCCTGGCGTGGCCTCTGACATGAGGGACCCCGAGGGCCATGTCTGCCGTCACCTGCTGCGGGGATCAGTGCCCTTGGGGCGCCCGTGGGTGTGGCTCTGCATGTCTGAGGGAGCACCCTCCTCAGGAGGCAGGGTCTTCCCTAGAGGACCAGTTCCCTGTGTGTGTTACTCTGTGGCTGCTCATTTCGTGCCCTGGGGATAGCACAGACTGTTTTCAGTAACCCATTTGTTGAACTATAAGTCACATACCATAAAATCCACCACTCCCAAGTGGACACTTGAGTGGATTTCAGCACGCACACAGAGCTGTGCAACCACCAACCACCAGAAAGAGACCCCAGGCCCATCAGCACCCCTCCAGCCCCGGTCCGGCAGCTCCTCGCCCACTTTCTGTCTCCATGGACTTGTCTCTTCTGCTTGCTCCATATAAATAGGGTCACACACTCTTGGGCTTTCTGTGTCTGTCTTCTGCCCCTTAACACATTTCCAGGGTTCATGTTGTAACAAACATTAAGTTTATAATGTGTTATTTGGAATTAATTACCAGAAAATTTAAAAACCAAAATTTAACTTAAATTTCCCTGTATTTGTTATGTAGCTCCTGAAGTTATCAATAATGAACACTATACATTTAGTCCTGATTGGTGGGGACTTGGCTGTCTGATATATGAAATGATTGAGGGACATTCTCCATTCAGAAAATTCAAAGAGAAAGTCAAGCGAGAGGAGGTGGACCGAAGAGTGAGGAAGGACACCGAGCAGTATTCGGAGAAGTTTTCGGAGGATGCCAAGTCTATCTGCAAGATGGTGGGTCGGGCTCTGGGGAGGTTGGGGTGGAACCCCAGCTCGTTGGGGTCGTTTCCACTAGCAGTCTCCCCACCACACAGCCTCCAGCAGGGAGAGGGCCACGAGTCCTGGCCTCGCCTGGGAAGTGACGTGATTGGGCCTCCAACCAATGGGAGCAAAGCAGAGCAGCGCCTTGTTAGATTTCTCAAAAGGTTCCCCTGAGAGGGAAGAGTGGTGCCAAGGTCACTCATTTCCTGTAAAACTAAAGATCAAAGAGAACTTTGTTTCTTAGGAACAATGAGGTTTTTCTGTCTGCCCACGTTTCTTTCCTCTTTAACTGGCTGCCAGGGATCGTGTCACAATAGACACCCCGACTTGATGGGCCGCCACGCGTCTGCCACCTTCCTGGATGCGTTAAGGGGCCCACGAGGCTGCGTGCGCAGAGGGAGGAAGACAGGAGGACAGAGACTGCGGGGCTGGGGGCAGGCAGGGCAGCGGTCGAACCGTGGGGGGTGGAATCACGGTTGCAGGAGGGTGCGGAAGGGGGACTCGGGGCAAGGTCAGGAGGCTAGAGGCAAGGGTGTAAGCCCTGCTTGGTGGAGCCACGGCCCCTCTCGCCAGAGCTGGAAAGGCTGGGAGGGCGCGGAGAGGAAAGCGGGGCTGGCTAGTCATGAAGAGTCGAGGGGGTGGGAATGGAGGCCAGAGAGAGGCGGGCCGTGGGTCCCCAAACGGAACCAGCAGCCGCCGTACCCGTTACTGAAAGCGGCAGTAACTTAGGTGAGCTGTGGGTGGCTGGAGACACTGATTCTGGTTCCCCTTCCCTCTTGTTGCCATGTGTGGGGTGATGCGTGTTTGTGGTCCTGTCACAAGCAGTGGGACCAGGCTGGCCTGCCCTCCCGCCAGCTCATTCTGCGTGGAGCTGGCCGTGGTTAGCCAGCCCCTCCAGGGTTGACAGCGTTCTGGCCAAGCTGCTATTTGACCAGGTGCTTGCCACCTGCCAGACACTCTGATAAGGGCTGCGGGAATGTAAAAATGGAAGTTGGAAGTAGAGCCTGCCCCTAAGGAGCTCACAGTTCAATGGCAGGCCTAGAACAAACATGAAAAATAACTATGGTGAAAAAGCAGAATTTGATGGGTGCCATAAACAAGAGAGAAACGAGGGCTCAATGGTTTTCAGGATGGAGAGATGCTGTGTTCTGGTAAGGGTACTGGGGAAGGCAGGTGCCTGAGTGAGAACCAAGGTTGGGCCTCAGAGCTCAGGGGCCACACCTCAGCTCCCCGCACTGGCCTTCCCTGTCCAGCCTCTGGTTTCTTGTCTGACGTGTGCATGGTGATAGCGTCGCCCTCACAGGCTCGCCGGGAAGGGGCGATGCAGGAATGCATGTGACCGGCCTGGTGACACACAAATCCTCAGGAGCTCCTGCGAGCGGAGACATCTGGTTCTTGGAGAGTTGGTTCAACCCCGGCAGATGGGGGCTAGAGGAGAGGGCATCTCAGGAGGCAGGGGGCATTTGCAGAGGACAGCGCCTGCGGGGACAGGGCCGGGCCCCGTGCTCAGTGCGCTTGCAGAGGGGGGGCTCACCCCTCACCCATGCAGGCTTATGCATGGCTCCTTGCCCTCTCTGCCTCTCCTGCCCAGCGCCTGCTCCCAGCACGCTGCACCCATGCTGAATGAGTGAGCAGACGTGGAGTGAGGTCAGTGTTGTACTTGTGCTGGAGAGCAGAAGGAAGGGCTGAGGAAAAGCCGGCTCTTTACACTGACCCAGACAGGCGGCCAGAGCAGCGCCTGACATGTGGACACCTGTCTGTAGTTTTGAAAGCTTTTGATGTATTATCTTATCTGACCCTCGGAGTGGACTTCTAAGGGGTTTTCTTAGCCTCACAGTTGAAAAATTAAGAATTCGATTAAAAAAAAAGATTTTATTTTATTTATTTTTAAAGATTTTATTTGAGAGAGAGAATGAGAGAGAGAGAGCACGAGAGGGAAGAGGGTCAGAGGGAGAAGCAGACTCCCCGCTGAGCAGGGAGCCCGTTGCGGGACTCGATCCTGGGACTCCAGGATCATGACCTGAGCCGAAGGCAGTCGCTTAACCAACTGAGCCACCAAGGAGCCCGATTTTATTTATTTTAGAGAGAGAAAGAGAGAGAGAGAGAGAGAGCACGTGCACGCGCATGAGTTGGGGGAGAGGCAGAGGGAGAGAGAATCCCAAGCAGACTCCCCGCTGAGCACAGAGCCCCTGACCCTGAAATCACGGCCTGAGCTGACATCAAGAGTCAGCGGCTTGACCGACTGAGCCGCCCAGGTGCCCCTAAGAGTTTGATTTCTGTGACATGCCATAATGGGATGTCAATGGGCAAACTTGAACTCAGACGTTCTGAGCACAAGTCCAAGGCCATCGGATAGGTGTGTGTCAGCAGCAGGGTTGATAATGGAGTCCTGGAGCCCCTGAGACGCTGGGATTGTATTTGGCATCACACTGAATTCTCAGATCTGTTTTTAATGAGCAAAGCGTACCAAGAATAACTGCACTGAGCACATCTTGTCGAGCCCTTGCCCTGGCGAGGTGTGGGGGCTGCCCCAGTGAGTGGGATTTCCCACAGCCCTGCCTCTGGAGGTGTGGGTCCCGCCAGGAGGGACTGGCCCTGAGTACTTCCCCAAGTGATGGCGTCACACCAGGAGGGACAGGTGTCCTGAGGGAGCATGCTCTGAAGGTAGGAAGCTGGAGCCCGGCTCAGCCAGGCGAAGGGTCTTCTAGACAGAGGGCATAGTGCATGTGCAGACTGTGAGGAGGTGAGCGAGGGAGGGTGTGTGCTGCATCCAGAGTTCACACAGTGAGGGCTGCAGGGGTGTGCGGGCCAGTGCACACATGCCAGACGCAGAATGTGCTCGGCTCTTTGCCTGGGAGTTTGGTTTCTCTTCAGAAGAGCGGTGGGTGCGGGCTATGAGGCAAGGCCAGGGTCAGCAGACTTCTCTGTGAGGGGCCAGATAGTGAGTCATACTTAGGCTGGGCTGGTTCCTTGCACAGCTGTGGAGCCCCACCACTGTAACGAAACAGCATGGGCCGGGCTGTGTTGTGCTAAAACCTCCTTGACAGTGTCAGGCAGCTTCCCGGCCGCAGTCTGGCCATGCTCTAGAGCTCAATCTGTCCTGTTTTGCTTTGAGCACAGCCAAACCTTTCTGACTGATGATAACTGTGGATGAGGGCCCATTTGGTGAAAATTATGAACGTATGAGTAAGGAATACTTTTGAAAGAGATGCTGTCCATTTTAAGAATATACAATTTCTAGAACTTGGTTTGTCAAATTTTTGCCTCATCTGAGCTCCTTAGTGATCTATTTAATGAATAGATTAAAATAGTTTCCAATTATAAACATAACTTAGCATTAAAATGGTATCTGTGAAGTTCTTGACAGTTCCTATTTCTTTCTAAAGAGCCCCCTAATTTTTACATGGCTAAAACTTTTTCCTTAAGGATTTACTTAGCCGACCTTTATTTATTGGTTGCTCAAAGGCTGTTATATTAGTTTCCATTCCTTTTTGAAGCATCGTATATTCTAAACTTGTGAAATCTGAATTAAGGAGGTTTGGTTGAAACTTTGAAATTTGAGTAACTTTGTTTAGATGGAGGCGCTCTTTGCTACCCCTGATTCTTTGCTTATTATTATGGAGACTTTCCGAGTTCTCTCTTCTATCCTAGGAGCTTAAATTGACTCCATTTCTGCCTCTTGCAGTTACTCACCAAGAATCCCAAACAGCGGCTGGGCAGCAAGGCTGGAGCGGCAGAAGTGAAAGCTCACCCCGTGTTCAAGGACATTAATTTCAAGAGGCTGGAAGCAAATATGTTAGATCCGCCTTTCTGTCCTGATGTAAGTACATTGCCCAGGAGCAGGGTGTCCAAGAAAATGGATCCACGGAACCCCATGATTTTCCAGCAGATGCAGAAGCGCTGGTTCAGCCTGGCTGTGCTTCTGCTTGGGTGCCCTCTCCCAGCCCCCGGCCACTCACCACACTGTCCTCACAGGTCCCCACAGGCCTTCCTGCTCAGAGCCCCAGCACCACTGCATGACCTCCTCGTCAGGCCCTGCAAGGCCTTCTGTGTGACAGCATCCCCTTTCTTGTGTCAGTGCCTTTAGTCTGGGAAGCCCTTCCCCTCTCCATGTCTCCTAGGTCTTGGCTGCACACTGCCCACAGGGAGCCCTGGAGGTCACCTGAGCCTCCTGTGAGCCTGCTGTGGGGCCTACTCAGGGGCCATGTCCACATGCTTAGCACAGGGCCTGGCTTGGGTCAGTGCTTGGTGGGAGCACCTGCAGGCAGGAGATTCCTGCTGAGGAAAGCAGAAATGAACGACAGCAGTCTGGGCTGTCTTCTTAACGGTCTGCTACCTGTGCATTCCAGAAAGGTGGAGATAATTCTGCAGGATATGATGGAACTGGGGTGTACAATTAAGACATTTTTAGTTGCACAAGTCAGGACTTACTATGTTTTCATATTCCAGTATGCTGTAGTAGTACCTCCTTCCTTGGAATTAGTTCACGCATTACATGTTTACCGAGTGCCCACCACCTGCTAGACACAGATGGAGGCATTAGGACCCGCAGGGAGCACAAGAAAACCAGGTGTTGCCACTGTGGTGCTCGCTCCAGCCTGCGGACCAGCCGACAACTGAACAGGGATGGCGCGCCCCAGGGACTTGACACGGCTGTGTGGTCTGAGAGGAGCAGGGAAGGCAGTTTTCAGGGAGCAGCGATGACTCCCCTTGCTGTGCTCAGAGGCCTGGGGCAGGGCCTGCCAGGTCGGGGCTCTGGGGCTGACGTTCTGGGTATTCTACTGAATGTGACCAGAGGAACCGTGGGGGCCCGCTGACAAGGGAGTCCCATGGTAACGGGTCAGGGGGCAGGATGGGGTTCTGGGCCTTCAGCCTGGGCTCAGGCCTCCCCAGCCTTCTTCTGGACTGTCTCCTGAGTGGGGCCCCCACTTGCTTCCATGGTCCTGCTGTGTGGGGACTGAATGGGTAGCGGCTGCTCTGAAGTGTGCTGACCAGGGTCCTACGGGATGTCCCTTCTTGGATCGTGCAGGTTCCCGCACGCAGGCAGGGCGTTTCTCAAAACTGCCAGGTGCCTCTTGCATGACCACGGTTTGGCCGGTAGCTGGACTCCGGGGCTTTTTGTTCCCCATTTCCAGGAGCTTAGGTGGCTGGGCTGGAGGGGACCGTGGCCCAGGCTTAGATGCGCCATGCTGGCTTGCCGCTGAGGGCAGCACAGCCAGGGTGGGTCCTGCAGGCCAGGGCTCCTGTCCCAGAGGAGGGGTGGCTGGAGGCCATTAGATGAGCTCTGACAGGAGGTCGAGAAGCGGGACCTGCCCTTGTTCACTTAGACTTTGCGTGGGGCGCTTCACGTGAAGGAGGCCAAGGGTCCCATGGCCCTTCATCCTGCCCCTTCCTGTCACCCATTTCCCACTGCAGGAAAGGGAAAGGTGGGGGCCTCCGGAGGTTTGCGGACCAGAGGGAGTCCACGGGGTTTGTGACTGAGGAGAGCTCCCAAGAGGGAGGGAAAGGCCTCAAATCTGGTGTGAATGCGTCGATTTCACATGCGCTGTGTTCTTAGTAATTAAGGAGACTAAGAATGACTCCAGTCATCCCAGAGGCCAACGCCTCTTTGTTGTTGGTGCATAGCCGCATGCCATTTACTGTAAGGACGTCGTGGATATCGAGCAGTTCTCCACGGTGAGAGGAGTCTACCTGGACACCACGGATGACACGTTCTACAGTCAGTTTGCTACGGGCTGTGTCTCCATCCCCTGGCAGAATGAGGTACTGCCGGTTTATACTGGGTACAGTGCCAGGAGAAAAAAATTGTGTGTGCGCCTGTGTGTGTGTGTGTGTGTGCGTGTGTGTGTGTGTGTGTGTGTGTGTGTGTGTGTGTGTGTGTTTGGAGGTAAGATTATGCGAGGCAGCTGCCCTGCTCCCTGCACAGGAGGGGGACAGTTCACCATTGGGGTCCCACTTTCAGAGTGGGCCTGGCCAGCGCCCGGTCCTTACCTGCTCTGGGGGTGCACTCGGAGGGAGGAGGAGGAGGCTGTGTTCCCCACCCCAAGCATGGGAACGGGAGTGGCCCCCGCCTGCTGAGCTGTGTGTTGGGCGGGGAGTGGCTGACTGACCTCGCAGAGTCTCTCCCCTTCTCTGTCCTGCTCTTGTGTGGACGCAGATGATCGAATCGGGTTGTTTTAAGGACATCAATGAAGAGGAGCCTGAAGAAGACATGGTGTTGAATATAGAAGAGAAAACGTATCCCAGACCGAAGAGAGGCTTCTTCTACAGACTCTTCAGGAGAGGGGTAAGGGTAACAAGCATTTTGTTATGTTGGTTTTTTTTTTTTTTTTGTATGGGATGTGTTAAAAGAAAAGAAATATTTCACCAAGGTAAAAAACTTTCTTTTCTCAGATTTCTTATTAAGATATTTCACATAATTTAAGAGCTCTAGCCCTATGGTGTGATTTGAGCCCCACCAGAAAAATCCTCACTATGTCGTTTGCTGTTGGTACGAAGACTCTGTTCTGACGCGCAAAGGCAAACAGGCTCGCTGACATGCAGCCACAGATCCGTCCTTCAGCGAGGAGGCACGCGAGCTTGCTCAGAACTGAGTGTCATGTAGACTGGTCGTGGAGCAACCACGTCATGTAGCTCTCCACCCTCCCGCTCCTACTTGGCCACTGCTCCCTCGCGGGCTGCTCCCACACAGGACGCACAAGAGTGTGCTGAGAGACTCCTGGGTGCCATGATACTTAGAATATTTTTCCTGGTCAAGTTTTCCTCCTTGGACTAGTGTATCACCTTGCTTCATACCCTGTCCCTTCTCAAAGACTTTATTCAGAGGTTGTCCACTAACATTCGAGTCCATCTTTGTTCAGTATGAAAAACAAGCCTTAGGTGGGAAAGGTCTGTCAGGGCATGTCCACCAGGACTACATTTCCTCGGAGAACCGGGGCCAGGCGTGAGTTAGCGCCGTGGGTCTCCCGGGGAGCCGGTCTCTCTGTGCAGAAAGTCCTGCCTGGACACGCTCCACACGCAGGCCCGCCCCGTGCAGGGGGAGCCCGGGCCTCACTCCCTTGCAGTACTCAGCTCGGGTCATGCAATTGCATTGAGTGTGCAACAGAGAAAGCGAATCTGAGACGCTGTGTGTGTGTGTGTGTCTGCGTGTTTGTGTGTGAACTGAGCATCCTCCGTACCGGGAGAGGAAGTGTGGAACTCAGCCTTAATGTCAGTGCCCCTGTCCTGTGGTTGTAAACTCTCGCGTCCACCACAGGAGAGTGGAGTGGGCGTGCGTTAGGTAAGTGACTGATCCCGCCGCTCTGCCGTGTTGCAGGGCTGCATTAGCGGTGGCCCCAGCGAGAAGGAAGAGTTGCCCGCAAATCTGTGACCACTCACTGCAGAGCCCGACCCAGCACCAAGGAGCCTGTGCTTAGCGTTTCATCCCGTCCCTGAGCCGCAATAAACACATGACACAGCTTAACACGAGCCGTGCGTCTGCAGATGTCTCTATATTCATACCTGAATCGTGTGTTCACCAGAGCTGGGTTGAAGAAAAAGGCACTTGAGGACTGTTCTGATGCCCAGAAGCCCCGTGTGGACATCTTGTGGCAGGGGCCCAAGGCCCCATGTGTGCCCACAGAAAGGGGAGAAGAGTGGGCGTGGACATCAGCTCAACAGTGTCCAGAGCCAAGGGTCGTGTTCCTCACCCCAGAGCGTCCTCTGGTGCCCACCAAGGTGGGAGGCAGGGGTGCCCCCTTTCCCCAGAAAGTCTTTGCCTTTCTGCATCCACACGGACATCCGCTTACTTGCCAAGATTCTCCTGTGTGAGGAGTGCGTGTTCCTGTGCACGCGCGTAAAGAGGGTGTGGGCAGGACTCCGGGCCGGGGCTTGGCTGTCGGCCGCTGCTTCCCCAACTGCGGCAGCCTGGGAGTCTCCAGGACTGTGCGGTGCCTTTGGGCCTGAAGCACAGGGGAGGGCGGGGCTGGGAGAGGCCTGTGCTTGGGCCGAGGGCGACAAGCCCCCTCCACGCTTAGCAGTTTAGGAGCTCACTTCCCACACAGGCCAAGGGATGTCGGGGTTCCAGGGTCAGTAATCCTTCCCTCTGCCGGGACTGCCCCAAGAGGAAGGTGGCCCCTTCCCCGTGGTGGGAACATGGGCTCTGTTGCCTGGGGAGGGGAGCTGGCGCCCATAGGCCTTGTGAAGACCATGGGGGGCATGCAGATTCTGGGGGGAGGTAGCCCCGAGGCACCGAAGCGGGGCTCCCTCCCCTATCCGCACGTGCGAGGCCTGCAGCAGGGGCTGGGTGAGAAACCAGGGGCCAGGCCTCTGTGACTCTCACCAAACAGCAAGGACTTGGTCTGGATCCGGAGACCCCGCCACATGGCTGTGTGCAGGAGAGTGAGCCGGGGTCAGCCGCGTGCCCGGGTTCAGTGTCGCTGTCCTGCAGCTGTGTGTCCCCAGGCACCTGAACCCAGACGGTGCTTCCGGGAGTGCCGGTGACGTGTGCATGCATGTTCATGGCTGTCTGGAACACAGCAGCCCTGGGGCCGCGCTTCAGAGGAAAGCACCCCGGCCGTGTCCTGCGAGACCAGTGGAGGCTGATCCTCAGCTTGCTTTGTATCCGGGTGGGGAGAGGGAGGAGTGACCTTGGGGTCCGGGGCCTTTATTTTAGGGATGGCTTCTCTTCAGATTGGGGCCCTCATCTTGGTTTGAGGACAGCAGGAGGTGGGGGACGGAGGCCCAAGGCCTTCATAAAGCATTTAGTAGAGTGTTTGGTATGTGCTACCCACTCAGTAAATCCGTTAATAATTGTGGAAGAGTAATGCGTGCTCATCGTAAACGATGCAGGACGGTTTAAAGAAAATAGAAATCACCTTTATTCCTACAACCTGCTTATATTCTGAGACCTTTTAGACCTTCTGTTATCAGTGTGGACATAGGGGCAGTGGTGCGCTTGTCTGCCCCATCCCTGCCCGGTCACCATGGGGTGGAGGGCCCCTGCCCGCAAAGCCCTGGCAGGGAGGGAGCCTGGGGGCCTGTCTGTGCCTGTGGGGCACAGCTCCGGAAACCAGTTAAGTCCTTTGTCCCCCCCCTTTTTTTCTGCTTAAGCTAGTCTGAGTTGAGCGCCCCCATGCCTGAGGGAAGCATCCTGACTGGGACAGCAAATCTGGGAAAGGATTTTATAAACACGGAACTTCACATATTGATATGTCATTGTCTTCCTCCTCTGGTTATAAGCAAGCACATATATATTAAGGAGAGTTTTGAAATTAAAGCGTACACAATGGAAAATTCATCTTTAATAGCCACTATCCAAAGATAATCCCTATCAGCATTTTATTCTATATTTATGTAATCTGTATTTATTTCTTCCCATGTCATTTAATATCTGTCTCAATCTTTTCTGCACATTTAGGACATCATTTATCAAACGATCCAAACAATTGTTGCTTCCAGCTTCCTTGTTATTATAAACACCCATGGGATGGACAGCCCTGTACCTACATCTTTGTGCACATATATGATAATATTTTTAGGATAGATTTGTAGCGGGGAATCCCTTGGTTAAACTGTATGAACAGGGGCCCCTGGGTGGCTCAGTCGTTAAGCTTCTGCCTTCAGCTTGGGTCGTGATCCCGGGGTCCTGGGATTGAGCCCCACATCAGGCTCCTTGCTCAGTGGGGAACCTGCTTCTCCCTCTCCCTCTCCCTCTGTGATCTATCTTGCTCTTGTTCTCTCTCATATAAATAAATGAAATTAAAAAAAAATAAAATGTATGAACAACTGGAGTAAACCCTATAAGAAAGAGCTAAAGGGATTAAAAGTGGCTCTGTCTGGCAAGCGTTTCTCCTGGGACGGGCAGCAGTGGGGGCCGGAGGAGAGCTGTTTTCTTTATAAGCGCTGTCTGACTTGTCCTTTCGACCATGTCTGTGTATTATTAAGATAAAAATAAACATCGCATTGTGAAATTGTTTGTTTTCCCCAAATAAAGCACAATTACACTCTAAAAAAGATGTGTGGACATTTTAAAAGAATATATATTATATACCCATGTGAACAAATTGCCCTTCTGAAAATTTTAAAAAATTTCCTCTCCAGCCAAAAATGTCTAACAGTTCCCTGTTAGTTTCACCAAAAACTAGATTTTTCTTTTGGTGAAGAGTTTCATTAGAAACAAAGTGTTTCTTTTTCTTTCTTTTTTTTCCTATGGTAAAATATACATAAAATTTACCCTCTTAACATTGTTAAGTGCCCAGTTCAGTGGCATTAAGTACATTCATGTGGCCGTGCAGCCATCTCCACTGTCTGTCTCCAGAACTGATCTTGTGAATCTGGCACTGTCCTCACTAAACACCAACTGTCCGTTCTCCCCCCGGAGAGGAACTTCACGTATTGATATGTCATTGTTTTGTACTAAGTATTTGAAACCTGGTGTGTATTTTCCACCTAACAGCACATCTCAATGCAGAGTCATTACCTTTGTTCAAATGCTTGATAGCCACGTGTGGCCGAAGCGTGGGGCTATGCTCCCTGTCATCATGTGTGTTTACGGGGGCTCGAAGGGAACAGGGAACACCTGGCTGGCCATGCAGTACTGGCTGACTTCAGGCTCTGGGCAGTGGCTTTGCTGCTAGAAAGAACATCCTGATCCCAGACATCTTTCACCAGGGATCGAGCATTCCAGAACTTCCAGAACGGGTATCAGCCAGCCTTTTGAGCCCTTCCTGCTGGGCAGCCCACTGCTACATCACTGATCGACTGGGATCCCCAGGGTCACTGCCAAGAGGCAGGCTCATCTCTCCGTACATACCGACAAGGTACAGTGAAACTACAGAGAGCCGAAGACCCCGAGAAGATGTTAAAAGCAGACAGAGGGGCAAAAAAGACACATCACGCTCAGAGGAGTGGCCAAGAAATCAACAACAGACTTCTCAACAGCCAGAATGAAAAGCAGAAGACAGTGAAGTCCAGATCTTTCATCTGCCGCAGAAAGTTATCTGCCAACCTTGAATTCTATACCCAACCAAAAATCCATTGAGAATGAAGATAAATATTTTTTCAGATAAACTGAAACAGAGATTTCAGCAATAAAAGGCCCACTAAAAGTAACTCTATAGGGTGTTTTCCGGGCAGAAGAAAATGATCCCAGATGGAAGATCGGAGACGTAGGAGGGAACGAGGAGTAAGAAAAACAGTAAACATGCAGTCAATTTGAACAAACGTTGAGTGTGCAAACCAACAATTACTGTGTCTGTGTTTTCTGCGGTCCACGTGTGTATCCTTACGTAGAACTAAAATACACAGCAATGACACTCTCAAATGGAAGAAGCTTCAGGGGAGACGGGCAGGAGCCACCAAGGCACCCTTGGGAGCTTGTGGCCCGCTCACCCTGTTCCCTGTGACTCTGCCGCACGCCCCACAGGCTCCTACCTGCTTTGGGATTCGGAGTGGGTGCCCGCCCCCAGCTGCAGTTTACCCCATTTGTGGGGGGGGGCGTTGGGGGCTTTAAATATCTCCCTCTCTCCCTGTGCAGGACCATTACAAGTGTGTTGCTAGGCTTTCATTTTTAGCTCCCCACCCAAACCTATTGTTTAACATTTCCCCCCCCTAAATAGTAAAAGTTTGTTGCAGAAGATTTGAAAAATACAGAAAGACATAAGGATTAATATATAAATCACCTCTGCCTGTTTTTAAGGCTTTGGGGACACCAGGCCAAACTGCCCACTCAGCTGTGTTCATCTTTAATGGCTCTGATTTGTGACAGTCCCTTTCTATCAGGCTCTCTGGTAAGATTTCCTGTCAGGTTTATAGTAAGTTCTGGGCAGATGACTTTCCTCCTGCCCTGGCTGAAGCAGTCACGAGCTGTTGTGGGCAAATGAGGTCTCATGACTCAGCCTCTCTGGACTGGTTACAGTTTGGTTTAGGAGCGTATAAACAGAGTGATCCGAAGCACCGGTAGCTTACACACAACAGAATTGTATTTCTCTCTCACAGTCTCCTCAGGCCAGGCGGGGGCCGCACCTCCACCCTGGCTGCTCCCAGCTCTGTCCTGCCAGGATGTGCTTTTCACCCTTGTGACCCAAAATGACTTCTCAAGCACCAACCAGTATATCCCCATTCCAGGCAGCGAGAGGAAGAAGGTGTGCCCCTTCCTTCTAAGGACACTTTCCAGAACTAACACCCATCACTTGTGCTTACATCTCACTGGCCAGAACTTTTTGAGTCACATGGCTACCGCCAGCTAAAAGGAAGGATGGGAAATGTCTTTTAACTAAGTGAAAAAGTGCCCAGGTAAAACGTCCTATTGCTGAAGGCCAGAGTGGCCATTAGGAGGCAAGAGTACTACTTGTTGTGATGACCGATTTGTGCACCCCCCAATTATATGCTGAGTCCTAACCCCCAGCATTTTGGATTATGTATTTGGAGATGGGGCCTTTACAGAGGTGATCAAGGTAAAATGAGGTCTTCCGAGTGGGCCCTAATCCAATATGACCCGTGGGTGACCTTACAGGACCCAGACACACACACAGAGTATGTGAGGACAAGGGAGAAGACAGCCGTCTACAGGCCAGAGGGAGAGGGCTCCGGAGAACCAACCTGCCCACGCCCGGATCTCGGACTTCCAGCCTCCAGGACTGGGAGAGGATACATCTCTGTGGTTTGAGCGGCCCAGTCCGTGCAGCTTTGTTACAAGCAGCCCCAGCAAACTTACCTTTTGCTGGGTAACGAGCCACCTCCCGGCTTATCACCGCACAGCACTGCACGGCCGCCGTGGGTCAGGAGTCCGGGTACAGCCTCACCGCAAAGCCTGCAATCAGGTAAAAGCTGCCCCTCACCTGAAAGCTTGACCAGGCAAGGACCCACTTCCAAGCACACGCGGTATTGGCAGGAATCCATTCTTTGTGGCCTTTGGACTGAAAGCCGCCCGTTTCTCACTGACTTAGCCACGTGGCCTCTGGAACACACACATAGGCCTGCTTCATGAGCGTGTACAGGCCAAGAAAGTAACAGAGCCAGCAAGACGGAAGACTCCATCTTTTGTAACCTAATCCCAGGAGCGCCACTTTGGCCTTATTTAGTTGGTTACAAGCAAGGGACCAGGATCAGGACACACTCAAGGGGAGGGGGCTATTCAAGGGCATGAATAGCATCGATATCAGGAGGGGTCACCGGGGGCCTCTGCGGACCACAGCCCCTGACAGCCTGGGGCCCGGCCATTGTGGGCTGCTGTGCCTGAGGCATCAGGGAACGGGGACCTCGAGGCTGGTGGCAATTACCTGATGTCGCCTCCCCGAAGGGAGCCCTGTCGCTATCCCCTCAGGGGCAATGCTTCTGTGGTGCTGCTGGGCTTCCCTTTATCCCACCGCTTGGGACGATGGACCACGGCGAGAGAAGGTGGAGTTGTGGCTTATGGGCCCGGAGGAGGGCGCTGCCCTGAGTGGGATCCGGAAGATTCATATTGCATACATCACCTGCACCCCCCCCCCCACCGTCGGCAGCTCTCTCTGGGGCCAACCCTCTCCCTGCCGGGCGGGCGGGACGGCTGCCCCTCGATGCCCGACCGTCTTCTGTGGTCCTCTGCTGGCTCACTGACCTCCCTCCAGGGGGTGAGGCTTTGGAGGCCAGGACCCTTCTCCCGGGCCTGCCCCACCCTAAGCGCGAGGTGCCCTACAGACCTCTGGAACGGGGGTCCTCTCCTTGAAGGGGACCCGTTAGGGTCGGGCAGTCATTCCTGTGGGTGGCGCCTCGGGGGTCAAAGCTGCTTCTTGTTGCCCCAGCCACGGCCTCTGCGGGCAGCAGGCACTGACCCGGCAGGTTTTTGCCCCCATGCCGCCCTAGGCCCTCCCTTGCCCTCCGCTCCCCCTCGGGCGGCTGACTCAGCCGGGGGCGGGGCCTGGGCTCCCCTCCTCCCGGAGGGGCACTCCGGGGCTGGGCCCGGCGCACGCACTCCGCCTTTCCTCCCCGCAGGGAGGGCCCGGCGGTCCGGGTGAGCCCCTCCCTCAGCCCGCGCCTCGCTGGGGGTCTCCGGCTCCCAGCCCACCGCCGGTCCTCCTTGCTGCCCCAGGCCGCGGCGACAGGGGTCCCAGCGCAGGGGGCCCCTCCCTGACGCACCACGCCCCCGCCCTCTGCCCCGCCCTCTGCCCCGCCCCTCCCCGCCCGGGGCAGGTGCTTCCCCGCCGCGCCCCGCCCCCTTCTGCCCCGTCCCTTGCCCCGCCCCCACCCACCACCCCGCCCTCTGCCCCGCCCCTCCCCGCCCGGGGCAGGTGCTTCCCCGCCGCGCCCCGCCCCCTTCTGCCCCGTCCCTTGCCCCGCCCCCACCCACCACCCCGTCCTCTGCCCCGCCGCGCCCCGCCCCTCCAGCCTTGCCCTCTGCCCCGCCCCAGTCCTCTGCTCATCCCCTCCCGCCGCAGGTGTTTTCCTCGCCGCGCCTCCTGTCCCGCTTCCCACCCTCCGCTCCGCCCTCTGCCCTGCCGCGCCCCCTGCCCCGCCTCCCATCCTCCGCTCCGCCCCCTACCCCGCCCCGCCCCTTGCCCCGCCCTCGGCCCGCCCCCGGCCCGCCCCCACGCGAGAGTGGTGCTGTGATCTCAGCGGTGAGGCGGCCCTGGGAGGCCAGCCGGGGGGGCGGGGGTTGGGCCGGCGCCTCGGCCGGCCATTGGCAGAGGTGGCCGCCACTGGCTGTCAATCCCGCTGGCCCGGCCTGGCCCCGCCCCGCCGGCGCAGCGTCGGGGGACGCACGGCCGCGGGGGCTGCCGGGACGGGTCCAAGATGGCCGGGCGCCTCGGTTCAGCTCCTGTACGCGGCCTCGAGTCCCATTCATTGCCGCGCTGCTGAGCGGCGCCGCGGGTCGGCTCGAGGGCTCGGGGGCCTGTCCCTGCGGGGCGGGAGGTCGCCATGGCGACCCTAGAAAAGCTGATGAAGGCCTTCGAATCCCTCAAGTCCTTTCAGCAGCAACAGCAGCAGCAGCAGCAGCAGCCTCCGCCGCCGCCTCAGCCTGTTCAGGCGCTGCCGCAGGCGCAGCCGCCGCTGCCTCAGCCGCAGCCGCCGCCGCCCCCGCCGCCCCCGCCGCCCCCCGGCCCGGCCGTGGCCGAGGAGCCACTGCATCGACCGTGAGTACGGCCCGTTGCAGCTCCCGGCCCAGCGACGGCCGGGGGCGGCGGCGCCCCTGCAGACCCCGGCCCCGCGGCCCCCCGAACTCAGGGCGCGCACTGCCGCCCTTCCTGCGGCGAGACCCCGTCCCGTGGCCATGCCCGGGTCCCCTGGCGTGGGTCTGCGCCGCTCCGCAGGCGGGCACGGCGTCGCCGGCCTCCCTGAGGCCACCGAGGCGGGCACGGCCCCAGCCCTCTGCCTTTCCCGGCCTGCGAAGTTAGGGGAGGAACTTGCTGCTTTGTATTTGCCAGAAGCGGGCTGTGCCGTGAGCAGAACTTGGAGGAGCCGAGACCGCCACTTCCCTTCCGGCTGGTCGTCCCTGAGAGGGAGGAGCGCGGGGGCACAGGACATTCGCGGCGAGCATGGGAGCCGGAGCGATGGGGGGAGAGTGGTGACATCATGCCTTTGGGCCGCCGGGGGTGGGGAGGCCGCGGGAGTGCGGGCCCGGCCCAGCGGGAATTCTGTTCCGCGCGCCCTTTGCATAGCCGGTGCCTCAAGCAGTCTTCCCAGATTCTCGAGGCACGTAGCTTAGCTCGGGAATCGCACTGGTAGCCTCAGGAAGAGACCCGCTTGTGTCAGCTCAAGTTGGTCTGCAGACCCTTGAGTTGTGGTTGCCGAGTAAGCGGGGAGCTGCTTAGAAGGTCATTATTAAGGAGTGAGAAATAATAAAATTGACGTGACTATTAGGAGGGGTCGGCTGAAGTTTCTTGCCTGTTTTCAGTTGGACGTAAAAACCAGCCGTTGCCGAGGGAGAGGTTAATTGCTGCGGGATGAAGGATGTGCATTACACCAGCACTGTGGTCCAGCTTGCCTGCGGTCCCCATGGGCGGCTCCTGCTTCCTTCTTTGGACACGTCCTGCTACTGTTTGAAAGCTAGGGGTCTCTGTTGCTTGTGCTTGGGGACCATACCTTCCCGCAGAACCCAAGTACTTTCCCCGCCAAAGTCTCCGCGAGGCTTTCCCCCTCGGGGCGTTGCGTTTTCCATCAGGATGTGCACATGGTAGCATTTAATGAGGACAGTTTTCAAGGGGCAGCCCCTTTAAGGAGCTTCCTCTCAGTTTTAGTAATGTTTTCTTACTCGTTATGTTTCTGACGTGATCCTTGCTGTGTCCTGAGAGTTTAATTAGAAAATGAGGATTCCAGGAGTAGTGTTGACTTATATGTTAGGATAAAATTTTAGAAATAAATTAATTTTTATTTTAATAGGTGAAAAACCTTCTTGGATGTATAGAGAAAAACATTTTTTTTTGGAGATTTTATTTATTTATTTGAGAGAGAGATATGGTGAGAGAGAGCACAAACGGGGGAGTGGCAGGCCGAGAGGCAGAGGGAGAAGCAGGCTCCCCACTGAGCAGGGAGCCCGATGTGGGGTTTGATCCCAGGACCCTGGGATCATGACCCGAGCCGAAGGCAGATGCTTAACCGACTGTGCCACCCAGGCGCCCAAGAATAAAACATTTTTTAAAAACAATTTGACTTATTTCTACAGCAAGTAATTTATAATCATAATTCATTGCAGACTTTTCTTGTAGTGCTTCTCCAGGAGGTAGATGTCATGCAAGTTCACACATTGCCTGGCTCTTGTGTAACAGGAAGCACTAAGCAGGGCTCTGGTGGGAAGAGAGACCTTACTGCTGTCACTGTCTGTGGGCTTGTTCAAACACTGGGTCAGTCTAAACATCTGCCATCTGTTTCTTATGCTGATTTGACGAACCTGAATTTGCTTATCTTCAAAATATGGGTACAAAGAGGTTTCTTTCTAAAGCTGCCTTGACAAAAGTAGATAGATGTTGTTTTATTACTTTATTTTAAGGTATTGTGTGATTGACTTATTTTAAAAGTGTAATCTATTATTTTCGTGTAAGTAGTGCACTCACATGATGCAAACTCTAAAATTACAAAAAGGTAGTAATTAAAATGTCTCTCTCCCATTCCTTTTTCCTGAGTACCTTATTCCCAGAGGCAAGCTCTATTATACTTTTCCTTGTGTATCCTAACAGATATAAACCATGCATATATGAAGATAGATTTTAAGTTATTTAAAACAGAAGTATTTCAGAATAGTAACTTCTAAAGTTTTTTAGCATGCTCTGAAATCAACTACATTGGCCTAATTGTAGTTATTTTAAGTAAAATGCATAAATCATATTTGTTGGAACTTTGCTGTTGAGAAAGCAGGTATTCATTAATTTGAGTAACAAACTCTGCTTACAAGTTTGGATCTTGGCATTTCTGTTCAGGTGCTTCAGCTGAAAAATCCATTCGCCAAAGTAGGATTGTCCAAAAACAATTTAGAAAGTATCTGTTCTATTTTTATGGTTCTCTGGTGTGTGGCGCTGCAGTGTCACAGCCATGCGTGGGCCTCAGTTGAAGTATCTTGAGTGCCTGCTCGATGCTCAGCATGTAGGATGCAGGGGTGCTGGGTGGGACCGGCTACCGTCTCAGCAGGGCTGGCATGCAGGGGGATGCCGGAGAGGGGGACGGTCCTACCTGTAATTATGAGGCCATGACATTTGCGTTTGGTACTTTCTTACTGTCCATCAGATTCCCACGTGGTTTCCCCCTGACTTTAATTCTTCATTCATCGATAAGTATTTACTGAACATCTAAATTATGCCTCTGTGGTAATAGCTGCAGGGCTGCAGCAGTCAACAGTTAAAGCTCTGCCCTCGTGAAGTTTTCATTTCAGTGAGGGACATGGACAATAAACCAGATGGATAAGCAAAATACAGAGTATGTTAGAGAGTGATAAATGAAGGAGGAATAGCAAAGCAGGGGAAGGAACTAGGAAATGTCAGCATTGACAAAGTGTTGACGTCTTAGATAGGGTGTCCAGGGAAGGGCCATTGAGATTGTGGCTTTTGAGTAAATACCTGGAGAGGGTCAGAGATAGAGCTGTGAAGGTGTATGGAGGAGGGGCATTCCAGGCAGGGGAAGAGGTCCAAAGGCCCCCTGTTTGAGGAATACCAAGGAGGTCGGTTTGGTTGGTTGAAGTAGTGAGAGGGAGACTCTTAGTAGGGGGTGGGCTCAGAGAGGGAGCGGAGTGCCACACCAGATGAGCCGGCCCTCCCTTGTAGGTGGATTAAAGACATGGGCATCTTTTCTAGGTGCGATGGGAAGTCATTGCAGGGTTTGGTGGGAGGAGTGGCAGGATTTGAGTTCCATTTTACAGTGAATACGGGTTGAGAACAGAGTGAAGGGGAGCAGAGGCGGAAGCAGGAAACCAGTTAGAAGCTGTTAAAGTGGTCCGGTGAGAGATGGGGGCGGATTCTGTCGTGATGCTGTCAGTGGCAGGGTGAAAAGTGACTGAAGGTAGAACCAACAGGACTTGTTCCTCTCTGCCAAGTGTGAGGTGATTTAGCTGAGGTTGATGTTCTCATCAGGATATATTTGGCTGCAAATAACGGGAAACCCTGCTGCAGTAGCTCAAACAGGTGAGAGTTCATTCTAAGGCAGGGTGAGTCTGTGTGAGGAGGCTGAACAATGAGATGAGGGACCTGGCCCCTTCTTTCTAACTTCCTTTCTTCTCCCTCCCTTCCCCCCTCCCACCCTTCGTCCCCTTCCCAACACCCAACATGGGGCTCGCACTCAGGACCCCAAGATCAAGAGTCGCTCACTGTACTGACTGAGCCACCAGGTGCCCCAGTCTTTCTTCTACTTAGTTTGTAAGCCCTTGTCCTTATTCTTTCCCATTTTTTAAAGTTGAGTTATTTTTTTATTGTAGAATTGAAACAATTTTTTATGTATTCTGGACTAGACCCTTATCAGATACATGATTTTTAAAACATTCTTCCTTTCTGTGGATTGTCTCTTCATTTTCTTGGTAGTGTCCTTGTAAAGCACAAAAGTTTTCAATTTTGATGAAATCCAGTTTTCTATTTTGTCTTTGGTTGCTGTGCTTTTAGGTGTTGTAGCTATGAAACTGTTGCCTAATTCAAGGTCACAGACATGTACTATTCCTGTGTTTTCTTCTAAGAATTTTAGAGTTTACATTTACATCTGATCCATTTTGAGTTAATTTTTATATATGGCGTAAGGTTAGGGTCCTTCTTCATTCTTTTGCGTGTGGATGTCGAGTTGTCCCAGCACCATTTATTGAAAAGATCCTTCTTTCCCCGTTGAATATATTGGCACCCTTGTTAAAAATTAATAGCCCATACATATATGGATTTATTTCTGGACTTTCAATTCTTTTTTTTTTTAAGATTTTATTTATTTGACAGAGAGAGAGAGAGGGAGAGTGAGCAAGAGAGCACAAACAGGGGGAGCAGCAGAGGGAGAGAGAGAAGCAGGCTCCCTGCTGAGCAGGGAGCCCGATGTGGGGCTCGACTTCAGGATCCTGGAATCATGACCTGAGCCGAAGGCAGCTGCTTAACCAACTGAGCCACCCAGGTGCCTCGAGCATTACGTTATTTTATTTTTTTAATCTTATTTATTTTTTTTTAAAGATTTTATTTATTTGAGAGAGAGTGAGCACAAGCTGGGTGAGGGGCAGAAGGAGAAGCAGACTCCCACTGAGCGCAGAGCCGGGTCACGGGGCTTGATCCCAGGACCCCAGGATCATGACCTGAGCTGAAGTCAGATGCTTAACTGACTGAGCCACCCAGGCGCCCCTGGACTTTTTATTTTTTTTATTTTACTATGTTATGTTAATCACCATACATCATCATCATCATTAGTTTTTGATTTCCTGGACTTTTAATTGGTCTAAATGTCTGTCTTCTACCAATACTATACAGTCTTGATTACTATAGTTTTTTTTTTAATCACAATTTCAAATCATGAAATTTGAGTCCTCGAACTTTGTCCTTAAGATAGTTGTGGCTATCGCTGGGCTCTGTGTGTTTCTATATGGTTGTAAGATCAGATTGTCAGATTGCGCAAAGAAGCCAGCTAGGATTCTGATAGGGATGGCATTGGATCTGTAGATCGATTTGGGGGTATTGGCACCTTAACAATGTTAAGTCTTCTGATTTATGAACGTTGGCAAAGGTTTTATGTAAAGGGTCAGAGAGGGGGCCATTTTTAGGCTTTGTGGGCCCAGTGCCTCTGTCACAGCTACTCACCTTGGTGGTAGAATTAAAGCAGCCAGAGGCAGTACGTAAACAGGTGAGCGTGGCTGTGTTCCAGTAACATTTTATTGATGACTTTGAAATTTGAATTTCATGTAATTTTCATATGTCACGAACTATTATTATTATTATCATCATCAACCATTTAAAGATGTGAAAACACTTAGCTTGCAAACCAGCCCAAAATAGGCAGGCTGTAGCTTGCCCATCCCTAGAGTAAATATGATCGGACCACTTTTGTGAAGCATTTCTTTTCTGGTTACTTTCTATTAACTAGTTTAAAAAATTATAAAAGTTACACATATATATCGTAAAACATTTCCAAACAGCACAGAAGATCTATCCTAGTCTCGTTCCCTAAAAATAACAATTATTAAACTTATTTTGTCTTCTCTGATTTTTTAATGCATATCCAGGCATTTAAATGTGTCTCAGTTTTTGTTTGCATGACTGAGATCACCCTGTATTTCTCAAAGAGCAGTATATCATGGATATTCCGCTATATATCATATATGTTCCATAGCGGTGTATATATATATAAAATTCTTAATTGCTGTATAATAGTGTAGAATTTCTTATTTATTTATTTGGAGGTGAAATTCACAGTACATAAAATGAACCATTTTGAAGTGTATAATTCAGTGACAGTTCATACATGGACAATAATTTTTTTTAAAAGAAGGACTTGGAACTGTAATGGCAGGGGTTTCACATTGTCCTGACTTTCAAGTGGACTGCTGACATATTCTCTCCACCTGAGAGCGTCCCCACCCCTGTTAGCTCTAGTTCCTGAAGGTGAGCCAGCCATCTGACCTTGGAGTGGTCCACCCTCAAGACATTTGGTCTTATTCAGGCAAGAAGGAAAAAATAAAACACCGTACAAGACACTGGTCAATGTGCTGAACTGAATCAGCTCGGGTGCTAAATATGTGTTAGAGATACGATCTGCCATAGATCCTTGCTGCTCAAAGTGTGGTCTCAGGCCAGCAGTTTGCTGTCATTGTGAGCGTATAAGGAGTACAGACTCTTTCCCCCACCTGAGATGTACCAAATCAGAGTCTGCATTTTGACAAGCTCTGTGAGCAATCTGTGTGCACACTAAAAGTTTGAAAAGCCCCGCTGTAGATGGTCAGGTTCTGTTAACAACACTGTCAGCATTTGTGAGGGAAGACTTGGGCTGTTTGTGTATGTCCAGGTATAGCTGAGGCAATGTCACTTCTCTGTCCCAGGGCCATCGAGCATTTGTGTAGCCCCAAAGTGGGCTGTGACCCTGACACATGAGCCACAGTGGGCTTGAAGAGCTCCCAGTGGGAATGGGGACTTAAGTGGGGACTGGACTTGATGACTTGGAAGGAGCCCTTTCAACCAAGTGCTGGTTTTGTGCCAGGCCGTGTTCTGGGCCCTGGGGTTACAGCAGTGAGCAAGACCAGTAGTGATGAATACTATGGAGAAAACAAAACAGAATAAGGGGGAGAAGGAGTGTGCAATTTTATTTAGGGCATAAGTGCACCGAGAAGGTTCTACTGGAGCAGAGTGGAGGGAGCAAGTTGTTTGGATATCTGGAAGTAGAGATCCAGGGAGAGAACAGAAAACAGTGTGCGTTCATATTTGAGGAATAGTAAGGAGGCCAGTAGCGGAAACAAAATGAAGGGCAGAAATAGACAAGGTTAGAGAGGTGGGAGATTAGAGATGAGGGTCAACCGAATGGGACTTTGTGCACAGTGTAATAAGGACTTTGGACTTTACTCTGCCCAGGTGCATACTTGTGTGGTAAAACAAGTGATCTGATTTATGTTTCTAAATGATCACTTTGACAGCACCAAATGCTGGCACAGCCGAAACTGGGTCGTCACTTAATCATTGCTGGTGGGCATAGAAAATAGTATGGCTACTCTGGAAAACAGTTTGGCAGTTTTTTATAGAAGAGAATGTGCAATTACTGTTTGACCTGGCAGTTGTACTCCTGAGCATTTATCCCAGAGAACTGAAAAATTCTGTTCCCGTAAGAACTTGTACATAGGTGTTTATGGTAGCTTTATTCATAATAGCCAAAATGTGGAATCAGCTCTGATGTCCTTCGACAGGTGAATGGTTAAGCTGCTGCTGCTGGTTAAGCAGCTTCGATGTCCTTCGACAGGTGAATGGTTAAGCTGCTGCTGCTGGTTAAGCAGCTTCGATGTCCTTCGACAGGTGAATGGTTAAGCTGCTGCTGCTGGTTAAGCAGCTTCGATGTCCTTCGACAGGTGAATGGTTAAGCTGCTGCTGCTGGTTAAGCAGCTTCGATGTCCTTCGACAGGTGAATGGTTAAGCTGCTGCTGATGGTTAAGCTGCTTTGATGTCCTTCGACAGGTGAATGGTTAAGCTGCTCCGGATACCTGCCACAACATAGGTAACTCCTAAGGAAATCATGCCAGTGAAAACAGCCAGTCCTGAAAGGCTACAAACTCTTTAATATGTAATATTTTTGAAAGGACATGGTTTTAGGAAATGAGACTGGATGAGAGGTTGCCAGGGTTAGGGAGAGTGTGGTGGGTAGAGGGTGGGGGGGGTGGCGCTGTGGCTCTAAGAGGGGCCCTTGTGGTGATGGAAATGTTCTATGTCTGTGGTGGATCCATAAACTTACACAGCTCATAAAATTGTATAGAACTAAACACATACACATAATGAAGAAAAGACTTTTTTCATTTAGCTTAACAGATTGGTTTTTTGAAATGCACCTTTTTTTAGGTAGTGATTATTACTGTATTTGGTTAGATCACCAGTAAGAAAGACTATTTTTTTATTTTTTACTTTTTAAAAATATTTATTGTAGAGAGAAAGAGAGAGCAAGTGGGGCAGGGTGGGGGAAGTCGAGGGACAAGCAGACTCCATGCTGAGCGCAGAGCCCAATGGGAGGTTGATCTTACTATCCTGAGATCATGACCTGAGCCAAAATCAAGAATTTGGACACTTACCTGACTGAGCCACCCAGGCGCTCCAAGAAAGATTTTATTTTAATGGTCTTTTCTATGACACGGACTGTAGATTGGGGAAATCTTAGTCCTTGGTCCCCCTAATCAAACAGCACTTTTATTTTTAAATTAGGTATGATACATAATTCCAGAATGATTTTTGGTGTCCCATTCCTTCTTAAAATCTGTCTGAAGGAGCCCTAATGCTTTAGGAGCACTCACATTAGTACCGTACTTGCTGCAAGTGAAGTGGCCGGAGGCGGGGGCAGTGGGGAGGCTTCGGTCCTGCTCGCTGGCTGGGCTGTGCAGGTTCCACCGGAAGGTGAGTGTTCAGAGCCCAAAAAGCGCAAGGCAAGCAGCGTTTTTCCAAGTTCCTGTGGAGTCCAGGCCTTTCCCCTGCCAGCCCTCCACCTGGAACTACATTTTTTAACAATAAGAATTTAGATGAGAGCTTGAATTCCCATTCTTAGAATTCATTCTTCGGTAATTAATGTGGTTCTAGCATGCTTTTGTGGCCTGGCCTTTTTTAGGTGCCTCCTTGCAAATGTGTGTTTCTGTGCACATTGCTTCAGCACGGAAGAGGGGCTGACTGAAGTTTGCGTTTTGAAGGTGAAGTTAACATGATTGCATTTACCCAAGTTGGAAGAGTCCGGACTGCTTACCCTGTTGATCGAGTTCCTGCTCAGAAAAGGCAGTTCCCTTTTGTCCTTAATTTCCATACTTACTTTTCATGTAGAACAAGCCAGTTTGACATATCGGTTCATCAGTTGGAGTTAAATTCCATGGGGGAATGAAGTGGTTGTGGTTTTCTTAAGTTTCCAAGTTTGCTTATTGGACAAAATAAGATAGCAAGGAGGTATTTCAAGCAGAGACCATAGACTATACAGGAACTGAGTTTGAAGATGCACGACCTAAACTACTGAGTTATTCCGAGTGGCTAGAGTTGCCTGAAGGTTGGAGAATGTGGACGACTGGAAAGTAGCCTGAGGCCATGTTCTAATGGGCCTGGTTAGACTGCGTTTGGCAGCGGGCACCACGGGGCGGTAGCGTGTGCTGTGTGCATTGTGTTGGTGTGCTTGTCGCTTTCAGTGGGTAATACTGGAATGATTGTTTTTCCCCTTTTCTGATAGTTTTTGTGAATGTCTCTTCGTTGGGGTGTCTGAGGGTAAAGTTCGATCCCACGCTTTAAAATATGGATATTCTTCAGTGTGATAAAAGAGGGGGTGCTTTTTACAGGATTAAGTTACACTTGTCTGCCTTTTTAAGCAGGCATTTTTCAGAGTTTGATTCTGATGTAGTAAAATTGTGTAGTTCTTTAATGATGTGTCAATTTCACACGTTTAGCCATGTCGGCAATGACAATGGATTTGAGAAAAACAGAGCAAAATTAAAGTATTTGGTAGCAATCAGATGGTTTGTGTTTATGCTTCTCACACAAAACAAGTACTTACTAATTATTGTTTGAATTTCAATGGCTTGTTTAGCACCATTGAAAACTGCCTGCAGAATTTTGTGATTCTTGGGCTATCGATTTTTGTGTGGAAAAGGTTCAAATTTCATCATTGCTAGGAAGTGATTGTGAATCAGGTAAGAAGAGAAACTTGAAATATGTGTGCTTTCTTCTTAGCTGTAAGATAGAAAGTATACTGTCCTCTTTTCATAATAAGGATCATGGAAGCTGCTGCTAAGAGACCTGTGATTGGCTGTCTAGAGTGTGGCAGGTGGGATTGCACAGGCTCCGTTTCCCATAGCCTTTGAGCTCCAGTAGGGATCACGCCAAGGCTGCCTTTTTTTTTTTTTTTAGTAGCTTTGCTGTTTCTACTTTTTTTTTTTTTCCATCTCTTGGTTCCAGAAACTCAGGTTCAAAGTAATTATCATTTATCTTCTGAATCCTATCTGAAAGACTGACTCAACTTTTGAGCCCATTTTAATGTGTATTTTACTTATTCTTCTACAGACAATGTTGATTTATCCATTTCCTTATCGGCTCTTTATGAACATCTGTGAAGTGCAGGCGTTGTGCTGAGTGCTAGTAACGGAGGTGCTGTGGCCCTTGCTCTTAGTCTGTCATCCTGGGAAGGCGACTTCTGGAGCAGTCATTACCAGAGTGGCCTGGAGGCTGGCTTGCGGGGTGGGGGACGGAGCCCCAGGGGAGCCCCAGGGGAATAGGGCAGGCTTTCCCCACCGGGAGCGCCACAAGGAGGAGGAGCGAGAGGGAAATAGACAACAGAAGAATGTATTTTTATTTTCTTGGGTGAGATTCATATTCCGTCTTTGACTTTTTGCTCGTTTCATGCACATTTACTCAGGTTCTGGCAAGGCTGGTCTTCTTGAAATCAGGTGCAGGCCTGACAGCTGTGCTGTTTGCTGCTCACTGTACTCTTTTGGTTTAGCCCATACATGAAGAGGGAGGCAAAGTTCCTGTTAGGGCTGGTATTTGTATCTATTGCTCTGGAAAGGTAAATGTTCCACTGGCCTGGCCGTTCTCCATCAGGCGTGTGTGTAATTACTGTGAAGCTGGTGACTTTTTCTGGTACCCTGGTATGTGAATTCAGTTCCTTTAAGGCCTTGGGCAGATTTTCACTTTGGAAATCAAAAGGTAATGGATAGGTAAGTTAGTTTGCTTCCTAAATGCTTAAAATGGTCAATGTTCTTTAATTTTCTTGATGGTGGTCTTACACTGGGCAAATTAATTCTAAGCTTTTGTAATGGAGAAATTAATCTGGCAGTTTAAAGAAGAGAACATTTTAATTCTCAGAGCACTTTCTTCTTAAAATCAAGGTGCCGTTTACAAAGAGCACAGTGTACCCTGTTTAGTGTACTTCTGTAAGCTTTGACAAATGCATGTAACTACTACACAGTAGGGGTTTAGCCCAGTGTTCTCACCCCCCAAGCTTCCCCTACCTCTTTGCGCCACTCCTCTCTCCAGCCCCTGTAAATTACTGATCACTTTCTGTTCCTGTAGTTTGTCTCTTCCAGAGCATCACAGAGATGGAATCCACCACTATGTAGTCTTGAATCTGGTACATTGAGATTCACCTTGTGTGTAGTAGTGGTTTTGCTCCTTTTTATTGCCAAGCAGTATTCTGTGGTCTGGTTGTGGGGGTTGGTTTGTCCGTCTACCGGGTGAAGGATATTTAGGTTGTTTCCATTATAGTGCTTTTGAAGTGGGTGGCTCCTGAGGATGGGAGGTGAGAACCCTCTGCTTCTTGTGGTCACTTAGGGACTCAGGCTCCTCCCATCCTGTTGGTTCTGTTGGTTCAATCTTCTTGTCTTTATCTGTACAATCAAAAACTGGGTGTTAGGCACGTTTGCTCTAGTTCGAGGGACTAGAATACCCAGGATAAGCTGCTGAGGCAGATACTCCATATATCACTTCCATTCCCATTTTATCTGTGAGAATGAAGGCGTGTGTCTTTCCCTACCTACAGGGAGGCTAAGCAATGGAACTTCTAACTGGGGGGCATGTGTCCAAGAAGGAAAGATTGGTGTTTGGGTGGATGACTAGGAGGCAGTCTGCAGTATTAACTTACTAGTAAAAGTCCTCTTTAGGAAAGAGACCAGTGGGAAAGACATACTCACCAGACCCTGTAATGATGGTCTCTAATAATTGGCCAGTCATTGGGAAGCCTCCTCTCTACTTGCTATGAAGGCTTCTCGCTCAGGCCCTGATTCTTTTCTTGTTCGAAACCCCTGCCTGTTCTTTTTGGCTCCTGGCTTCCCCCTTTGGAGGTTTGTCCTTGCCCCTTTTCTGCTCCAGCCACGTCTGAAGTGCCTTTTGGAGGCGTTGCCTTTGTTGGATGGTATAGTTTGTAATAGCCTGTTCCTTCAGATCCACTTTTTGGACCCTGAGGGTTGCATTGGGGACTTAACAGTCACAGGTGTTCGCAGATTAGACCCCTACCCCTTTGGTAATATAATTCCCTCAAAAACTAGTAGTCTTCTGGTTTCGCTGTTTCTAGTTAGTATGAGGTACTGGTAACCACACTCAAATTCTTCTCTGAATGTAGTTCTTCAGCCGGGTTTAATTTTTGGCTTCCTCTTTGGATCATCCCTCTGTCCCTTGTTTTGAAGGTGCATATCTCAAAGGTGTCTGAAGCTGCATGTTTGGGTGGGAAGCAAGCACCTTTACTCTGATCTTGAGCGGGCTGTTTGTCTCCTTGTGTTGCCCCAGAAGTCCTTACAGGAGGCTTCTTCCAAGCTTGTCTGGGGGTGTAGAAGTGGTCAGTCTCTCCACCAAGAACATGAGGTCTGCCATCAGTTACAATGTGATTTTGAGCAGTAGAGGCAACTTGGTATGAAGGGTAGGGATGATGCTGTGTTTCATTGAATCATGTGCCCCCTCCGTCGGTGTGATCTTGGGCGAGTCACTGCACTGCAGTTTCTCCTCTAAAATGGGAAAAATAGGTGCATCAGTGACATCACCCAACTTTTCTATGGAGTGGTGTAGTTTAGGAAGCCTTTAGTTGAGCTCATTTGTGCCTCCCCCAGCTGACCCCACTCTGCCCCCCAGCATGGAGTATGCGGTTTCTTCCTGGTGGTCCGGAAGTGCTATGGAATGAATGAATGATATGTGGAAATTGGTGGAGTGGATAATTCAATACATGTTCACTTTTCCTTGTTTTTTCTTTTAGAAAGAAAGAACTCTCAGCCACCAAGAAAGACCGCGTGAACCATTGTCTGACAATATGTGAAAACATAGTGGCACAGTCACTCAGGTAATTGCACTTTGAACTTTCTAGTAAAAATTAAGACTATATTTTTGTTCCTAATGGGCTAGAATATTCTTTGTCTCCCCAGTTCTCTTAAGACATTTAGAGGCCCATTTTCTCATATTTCTGGCTATAGCTATATGGAGTCATATTTCCTTTTTGTAGCTTAATGAACAATAGTTGTAACCATTATGATAATTGAACAGGGTGTTTATATTTAGTTAGCACTCTTGGTAACTGTGACCACTGAAAAATCTTCTGTTTGATATTTTTACATTGTGGCAGTAATCGGAACAGACAGGAGACTGTCCAGTGACATGTCTTGTGTTTGCTTCTCATTGGCACCCTGCTGCTGTTCGGGTGCGCCCAGCAGTGGCTGGCGCCTGCCTACCTGCGCTTGAGGGTCTGCGGGGTCCTGGGCGGCGGACCTTAGGCCAGTCTCCCTTGCTTCCTCATTCTTTTTTTTTTTTTTTTAATATTTTTTATTTATTTATTTGAGAGAGAGAGAGAATGAGAGAGAGTACGAGAGGGAAGAGGGTCAGAGGGAGAAGCGGACTCCCCGCTGAGCAGGGAGCCTGATGTGGGACTCGATCCCGGGACTCCAGGTTCATGACCTGAGCCGAAGGCAGTGACTCAACCAACTGAGCCACCCAGGCACCCGCTTCCTCATTCTTTTGTGGTGAACTCGTGGCATCTTCTTTTGTATCTTTGCTAAGTCTCCTCATTCTCTTTGCTTTCGGTTGTCTGTCTTTCTAACCACTGTTCCTAGTGGCTGTGGAGGATAAATATTTCAGGCCTGTTTCTAGGGCCTGAGTAGGAGACAGATGTGCCTGAGGTTTCTGAATTCTGTTACCTTGTTGGATGTGGTGAAACACTTCTCTCCTTGCTTTTCTTTCTTTTGGAACAATTCACGTTATTGTCCCTGCTTGGAAGCTGGAAAGAGCTCTCTATAATCTGTTAGAATAATAATCTTGATTTTAGTACTGACAGAAACTTAGTGACTCACTTATTTTTAATGGCACCTTGCATTTGTATTTTATATTTTCAAAGTGATTTCGCATACAATAGTTCATTTTAGCTGAACTTGTTTCATCGTTTGGGAAATGTGGTAGGTGATTTCTGTTTCTAATTTGTAGAAATGTGGGAAGCAAATGAAATAACAAATGAGAGTATGTGCTGAAAATAAAAATTATAAGTTAGCATGCTATTGTAGATAACAACACTGTGATAAAAGTAGGGAAAAAAAGGTTTGAATTCCATCTCTGCTCCTTATAAGCCAGCTGATTTTGGATAAATTTAACTTCTTTCAGCATTTGTGAACTGTAAGTCCTGATTTTTAGGGTTCTTATGAGATTGGGTGACACTGCATCCCTGTTTGTTAGCCACGTGGGAGCAAGAGCTCTATAGGGTTGTGACGAGTCTTGTCCAGAGCTACCAGGTGTCACTGTTTTCATGTGAAGTGACTTAGATCCCTGACAAACATTTGCTCTCCTGCTGCCCTAGCAGAGTTTTGCCCATCTGACCTCCAGCATCCGGGAGTCCAGGAACATTTCACTGTGAAAGCTTAAGGACCCAAAAGATGAGCTGTCTTCCACTTGGAATGCTTGCTGCTCTGTACTTACTCTGTTTCTTTTGCTCATTCTCAGTGGAATTGATGGAATGTCAGCTTAGATTTTCATATTAGTAAAGTATGTTGGGATATCTTAGGATTAGTTTGCGGCTCAGTTTGCCATCTTAAATCAAAATAGTAGCTGTTAGTGGTTTTCACAGTAGTGTATTTCTTCTGTTTTTATGGAGTAATGCTGATAGTCATGCTTCTTGTTCTACAGAGGGACATGTTGATGGGATATTTTATTGATCCAGAGAGGTCGTCTTTGGTGTCATCAGACCAAAGAATAATTTAGTTTTAAGATACTTTCCATACTTTGCAGGAATTTCAGAGTGTAGAGCTCAAGTAGATATTTTATATATGTATATAGTGTTTTATCAAATCTTTCTTATACCTGGTATTTCCTGTGATCTCTCCTTGAATATAACTAAAGCTTTGGTACATTTCTGTAGCTTCTGTGATATACTAACTTTGTCTCCAGTGGGGTTATTTCAGTGGTAGCTTCTGGAGTTTTTAATGTGGGAAGTCATCTAAAACTTCATGGATAGTGTGACTATTAGTGTACTTCAGCTCCCAATTTGGTGGTCTAACCTACTAGTTCCTAAATATGGATGAGAGTCAAGATCATCCAGAAAATTTGTCAAAAATACAGTAATGAAGATACCTCACTATCCTCTTTCCCAAACACACTTATATTTTCTGTTCAGGTGTAGTCTGGGGATTTGTTTTTAACAAACCTCCACTTAGGAATACCTTGGGAACCCTTATCTAAGCGTGTGCACCTTGATAAAGTGGTTGGGTAAAAATAAATATACAGAAATCCATAGGTTTCCCACATATTAGCGTAGGTTAGTCAGAAAATATCAGGGTTCAAGATCCAATTCACAGTGCCACCAACATATAGAATTTCAAGGAACTGACAAGAAATACACAGAAAACGTGGACTGCTGTTGGCTTTCCTGAAAGGTATAGATGACTACTTTCCTTCCTAAATGGAAGACTTTTTATTACAAAGCTGAGTTTTCTCTAAATTAATCCATAAATTTAAATAGCCTTGGTCAGAATTCTAGTAGGGGTATTTTTGAACTTGTTCACCTGCAAGAATAAATACATGAGTGTTGCAAAGAAAATCAGAAACATCAGCAGTGTGGTGAGAGGTGATGTACACAATGTTAAATTAGTTGTTAGACATTAAAGGTTTGGGATAGAAAGTTAGGAGAGTGTATGTGTGCATCTGTGTGTGTGAATTTATGGTAAAGATAACATTTCGTATCCATAGGGAAGCGATAGGTTATTGAACCAAATGACTCGAGGAAAATTATGTCTGTGCTGCATATTGCAAACAGATTTAATGTCAGGTTAATTACTTAAATGTAAAAAAAATGAAATTATTATTAAAAATAGGATGTTTGATCTTAGGCGGAGGAAGACTAATAATATAAAGGAAAACATTGTTTTGACTGGAATACAGTTCAGTGTGTCAGACTCCACCTTAATCAAACTTGAAAGTAAATTCAACTTGGGGTAGTATTGACAGCATATATATCGAGGGTTTAATAGCTGTATAAAGAGCAATTATAAATCATTAAGGAAAAGACTGTCAGCCTAATAGGGAGATAGGCAAAGAACATGACCATGTGGTTCAGGAAGTAAGAAGTATGTGTGGGCCAGTAAACCTGACAGCTTATACGTAGTTTTTGTTTCCTGTGGGAAAATATTCACATTTACTAGTCATCAGGGGAAAGAGACCAAAGCAAAAACAAGAATAGCTTCCATCTGTCAAATTCACAAACATTAAGAAATACAAAGGATTTTTGTCAGAAGTGATAAAACCTTCTTAAAAAAGGCAGTTTGGCAAAAATATCAAGCTTCAGATTTTCGTCTTTGTGGCAGTCTCACCTGAGGACGTTATCCTCGGGAAAGTGTGTGACAATGTCAGCGCAGTGCTGTTCATCCCATTAGAAAATTAAAAATAATCTTAATTTTAATTTAATTTAATCAACTTACCAGTTGGGGAATTGAAAAAGTAAGATACATTTATAGAAGGGAATGTTAGTTAACTTTGTAAAAGGTGATTGTTAGAAGTGTGTATTTGTGACCAGAAGATTTATTAACACTATGTTAACAACTTAAATTTAAAATATCAAGAAAGATATTTGCTCTGGTAAGATAAATACCAAAGAGAGATTTACTTTCCTGTCTAAGACAGTTGATAATGGACAAAATATATATGACAATGGTTTTCAAGACATCAGGCAAAGAGCAACAGCAGTCCTCGAAAAATGGAAAAGTGTGGGAGCCATGACTGCCCCCCCCCGTTACTGTGTGGAGGGAGTTATGTGGGGAGGGGAAACACAGGCAGAGCCGTGGGGTGCATGGTTGAAGAGACAGACAGAGCTGCCAGCTAGAGCCAACTGGCGAGAATCCCGAAGAAGAGAGCGCTGCACAGACTGATCCCTGGAGCCTGCGGAGGGAGGGATTCTTGAGTCTTTAGCTCCTATGGAAGTGCAGGTGCTTATAAGGATAAAACTTAGGGCTGGGGTAGGATCACCTAGAAGGATGAGAAGGAACACTTGCTGGAACACTTGGTGGAAGAGCTCCTGTTCACACCAGCCGCAGTGGACAAGTATCCTTCCTGGGCCTTGGCTGGAGGATGCAGCAGGGTTTGCCCTCACGATGGGGGCTAACTTAGCCCTAAACTAAGATGTTATTCTGGTCCTGCCTGATAAAGCTTACAGGCAAAACCCAAGATCATACTCTTTCATAGTAACATTATTGCATCTCAGAGCAAAGTTCAAGAGTGTTTATAGGAATTCAGAAGTATATAGGGCCCAACGAGGTAAAAATTAGAAGATCCGGTGTCCAGTCAAAACTTTTCAGGAGTGCAAATAAACAGGAAAATAAAATTCGTAGTGGTCAGTTGAAACTGACTCAGAAATTGCACAGATGGTTAAAAAAAATAACCATGAAAACAGTTACTTTATGTATTTGAGAAGCTAGAGAAAAGACGGAATGTGTTACATAGACAAGACATTAAAAAGAGCTGCGTTGAACAAAGGTGAGAGTGGCTGCAGATTTCTTGCTGGAAAAACCATACGCGCCAGCAGTCAGTGGGGTGTCATTTGTAAAGTCTTGAAAACACCCTGCGCTGCATAGCCAGTCAGTCTGTCTCTCAAAAACAGAGGTGAAGTAGACATGCAAAAGCTGAAATAATTTATGTCCAGCAGGCAGCCACTCTAAGAAATAGTGCAGAGTGTTTCCAGTAGAAGGAAAGTAAGATGAGAGAGGAATCTGGACCCACCCAGAGGATCGGAGAGCAGGGACATGGTAACGTGGCGCCATGTGACTAGAAGACATGCCTCCTCATTTTCCATCTCTTTAAAAGTTAATGGATGGCTTGCAGCAAAATTAATAACCACGTGTTTTGGGGCTTTATGATATGTGGAAGTAGAATGTGTGACAACACTAGTATAAGGGCTGGCAGTAGCTTGTGTTCGACCGAATAGTGCCCCTGTCCCCAGAGACAGCAGGCCCTGATCCCTGGAATCCTGTGTAAATGTACCTCGAAGGGAAAGGATCTTCCCAGATGTGATTAAGTTAAGGATCGTGAGATGGAGAGATTATCCCGAGTTGTCCGGGGGACCCTAAATGTAGCCACATGTGTGTCCTTATGAGAAGGAGGCACAGGGAGGTCACACACGCACACACACACATACAGTACACACCACACACCCCCCCACACCACACACACAACACACACCACATATACACACACCACATCACACAGACACACACATACCACACACACACCACACACACCACACACACACCCCCCCCACATCACACAGGTGCATACCACACACACCACATACACCACCCACAGACACATACACACATGCACATACACACACGCACACACACAGAAGCGTGTGTGCGGCAATGTGAAGATGGAGCAGAGACAGGCTTGGAGGTCAGGCCACAGGCCAGGGGGTGCTGGCCACCACCACACTGGAAGAGGCAAGGAGCCCTTCTCCTTTGCAGTCTCTCGAGGGCAGTACCTTGATGTTTGGCCCAGTGATACTGATTTCGGCCTTCTGGCCTCCAGAACAGCGAGAGGGTGAACACCTGTGGTTTTCATCCACCCAGTTTCTAGTAGTCGGTTACAGCAGCCCCAGGAAATGAACCCAGTACTGTTGTTAGTTTCTCATGTTGTATGTGAAGTGCTGTGACGCCATTAAGGCAGACTGGGATAAGTTAAAGATGTATCCTATAAACAAGGCAACAGTTGAAAGCACAACAAAAAGTTATAGCTAATAAACCAAAAAAGGAGATAAAATGGGGTCATACAAATACTCAACCCAAAAGAAAGCAGAAATAGGGAAAAAGGCAAAGAGCACCTGGGGTCAGAAGGAAAGAAATGGTGTGATGGTAGCTTTAAATCCACTTAACATCAATAATGACATTAAACATAAGAGACAGGTTTCTTCAGATCTGATGAAAAACCAAGACCTCATATATTCTGCCTATAGTAAACCCATTTTCAGTATAAAGGTGCAAATAGCTTAAAAGTGAAAAATAAAAAGAGGCTGACCATGCTAGCACTGATCAGAGGGAAGCCAGGGTGCTTGTGTTAATATCAGACGGTGGATTTTAAACAAAAGCTATTACCAGAAATAGGATGGTCACTTTTATAATGATAAAGACATCAGTTCATCAAGGGGGCACAGCAGCCCTAAATGTTTAAGTCGCTAAGCACAGAGCTTCAAAAATACCTGAAGCAAAACTTGATTGAACTGCAAGGAGAAACAGACAAATCCACAATTATAGTCCGATTTCAGCAGCCTCTCTCAAACATTCTTAGAGCAGCAGACGTAAAATCTGGATCTGGAAGACTTGAACAACAGTACCCATCCCTGTGGCCTGGTTGTCATTTATAGACACTCCACCCAGAACAACAGAAGACACGCTCTTCTCAGATGCTCACAGCACACTTGCCAAGGGAGACCACACGCTGGGCCATACAACAGGTCTCTAAATATAAAAGGATTCATACAAGTATGCTTTCTGACCTCGATGGCATCGAATTGGAATCTGTTCCAGAAAGATAGTCTGGAACACAAGTAACACATTTCCATGAGCCATGGGTCACAGAGAAAGTCAAAGGGGAAATCTGAAAGTATTCTGAATTGACTGAAAATAAAAACCAAGGACGTCGAAAGTTGAGGTACGCCACTGCAGTGTGTCCAGGGGAGGGTTATAGCACTCGGTGCCTGTCATAGAAAAAAAAAGAAAGGTCTCAAAGCAGTGACCTCCGCTTCCATTTCAGGAAACTTGATAAACAAGAGCAGATGAAACCCAGATTTAGCAGAAGAATGGACATAAAGATAAGAGCAGAAGTTATAGAAAACAGAGAAGTCTATAGAAGCTCAATAAAGCCAGAAGTGAGTTCTTTGAGAGTGTCCGTAAGATTCATCAGACTGACCAGGCAAGAAAGAGTGAAGTCACACATTACAAGTGTCTGGAGTGAGGGAGATGAGTTTAGTATGGGTTCTGTAGATATTAACAGGATTATAAGGGAGAATTAGGAACAACTTTGTGCAGTAAATTTGACAGTTTAGGTGACGTGGACAGACATGAAAGACATTTCTAAAGCTCTCTCAGGAAGAAATCTGTCACCTCATTAGTACTGTGTCAGTTTTATTAATAAAATTAAAATTTAAAAATCAATATTCAATCTAGTTATTGGAGAACTTTTAAGCATGGTTAGAAATGGTATATGAACCTACTTTTTTCTTTTAATTGAGACATGACTGACCTGTGACACTAAGTTTGCATATACAGCGTGTTGGTTTGACGCGTGGCCACAGTAGTCTTAGCTGACCCCTTTATCAAGTCACATAGTTCCTGTTTCTGTTCTGTGTTGACAGCAGTTAAGATTCAGTCTCTTAGCAGCTTTGAAGTTCATAATACCGTATTATTGATCATAGTCACTATGTTGTGCATTAGATCTTCAGAACTTATTTATTACTTGCAAGTGAACCTAGTTTTATCTGTGGGTTTTATCAAGCCTAAACACAGATAACTGCTGGTGAAAATTTTGTGTTTGAATTGAGATGTACTATAAAAAAGATTGTTATATATATCAATAATTTCTTCATATTGATTAAATGTTGACATACCATATTTTGGCTATATTGGATTAAATGAAATATTGTTTTTTAAAGAACTTATTTATTTATTTGTCAGAGAGAGAGCATGCGCACAAGCAAGGAAAGCTGCAGGCAGAGGGAGAAGCAGGCTCCCCACTGAGCAGGGAGCCCAATGCCGGACTCGATCCCAGGATCCTGGGATCATGACCTGAGCAGAAGGCAGACGCTTAACCACTGAGCTACCCAGGTGTCCCTAAATGAAATATATTATTAAAATTAATTTTACCTGTTTCTTTTTATTTTTGATGTATCCATTAGAAAGCATAAGATCAGACATGTAGCTCACGCTGTGGTTCTGTAGCCAAGCGCTGCTTGGGGTGGCATTTGAATGCTGTACCCGCATCTGAGAGGCCTTTCTTGCTAGTGGGAGGTCTGACATGCTGCTGGGCGTTTTGTTTCTTGCTTGTATTTGTCGATCATTGCTAAGGTGGTCCTTTGTTTCTCTTAGGCTTTGGCTCTTCTGACCATTGGTAGGAATTAGGATGTAGTGGGAAAGGGAGAGGACCCCCATTTCAGAGTATTCCAGGTTGAGATCATGAAACAGCAGTTGGATTTTGAGGTTTCAAAAATAACAGCATTATACAGGGGCCGTGTTACTGACTTGCAGTTCTTCATGGTGCTGTGAAATCAGTTCCTCGAACGTGGCCCGCCAGCCTGTCTCTGTCTCGACAGTGGTCAGCCACATGGATCGTGACAGCCCAGACAGGCTCTCTCAGTCAAACATGGTAAAGTCACTTGCAAGCATTACATAGACTCTAGTCTTTGTAGGACTGAGCTAGAGGAACAAAACCAGAGCCTGGCTGTGATCGTGTGTAGTCTGCAGTGCGATATGGTTATGCTTTGGAACACATTGAAAGCAAGATTTAAAAGGAGTGAAAAAGTTATATTGGTATACTGTGTTCAGGATTCCAAGCATATTGTAAGTAAGAGTAAAAGTAACCTGTTGGCAGAGAGCAGATGGCTATCTGGGAGGGAAGCAGTGTCTTTTTTCCCCTCTTTTTTTTATTGAGTTTCATTACATATAAAACAGTTTTTTTTTTTAAAGATTTATTTATTCATGAGAGTCAGAGAGAGAGAGAGAGAGAGAGAGGCAGAGGCAGAGGCAGAGGGAGAAGCAGGCTCCCTGCTTAGCAGGGAGCCCAATGCGGGACTCGATCCCAGGACCCTGGGATCATGACCTGAGCCAAAGGCAGACACTTAACCATCTGAGCCACCCAGGCGCCCCAAAACAGTTCTTTTTAAGATTTTTTTAATGAAACCTTTAAAAAAATGAAATTGTGTTGCAAGTACATTCTTTTTTTTTAAATAAACTTTTACATTTTAGAATAGTTTTAGATTTACAGAAAAATTGTGAAGACGGTATAGAGAGTTCCTCTGTACCCTACATCCAGTTACCCCAAGTATTAGCATCTTATGTTACTGTGGTGTGTTTTTCACAGTTAATGAATCAGTATTAATATACTTATTAACCTTCATTTTTATGTAATGTTGCTTTTCTGTTCCAGAATCCCATATAGGATGCCAGATACCTCATTGCATTTCGGTATCATGTCTTCGTAGCTTCCTCTTGGCTGTGACAGTCTCTCCCTCTCTCTCTCTCTCTCTCTTTTTTTTACTTAGAAATTCTCCAGAATTTCAGAAACTTCTGGGCATCGCTATGGAACTTTTTCTGCTGTGCAGTGATGATGCAGAGTCGGATGTCCGGATGGTGGCTGACGAGTGCCTCAACAGAGTCATAAAGGTAAGACCCTGTGAGCCGTGCTCTCCGAGCAGGACTTGTGGCTGAGAGAAGAGGCTGTAACGTAACTTCCTTCTGTTTTGAGTAGCACAGTCTGTCCGGATGTTTGTGCTTGCTGCATTTGGTGGGTGCTTTGGCGGGTCTCTCGTATCTGCCCGCGTGCTTGCTACCCCTGCTCAATCAGAAGGCAGTGCGTTCCCTGGAAGCCTGTGCAGTGCATAGGTCACGTGGGCGCTGCTGGTGGCCCTGGGTGTTCTTGGGGAAGATGTCACTAAGGCACCAACTTTTGTTTGGGCAGAGCCTAGAGCAGCCACGAGGCCCTGGGGAGGCAGGGGACAGGTAAATGGAATCCATCTATGGTTTCTCTGTGGTGTCTCTAGCCTCTCTTCCTTTTTCTGCTTTCCCTGCCCTTGCGGAGACCTGGTCAGGAGACGGGGCTTCTGTAACAGGCTAGCTGGGGCTGATGTGGCGGGGCTTGGCGGAAGGAGTTCCCAGGGAAGGACGGCAGAGTCAGAAAGCCAAAGCGCTTGGGCCACAGGTGAGCTGGGGGTGGAGAGAGGGCTCTGCTGAGAGAGACTGACTTTGTGGCCAAGACCACCAGAGCTTTAAGCTCCTGTTTTCTGCTGCCCTTGAAGATAAAGGCCTTCTTGCATAGTTCTTATTGTATTGGAAAACTGTCCTTGTTTTTCTCATTCTGCCCTTCTCCTACTTTGTGTCCCCAGTGCATCCTGGTCACCTTCTAGGCCACCTTTGCATTTGTGACTGGGCCTTTTGGGTTGTGTGTGCAGACTCAGTTAGCACTCCCACTGTCAGTGCGCCAACTCTGTGGTTAGCACTGTAAGTCTCTCCAGATGTTTTTCTCCTTGTTTCTTTCTCTGCAGGGATCCTTGTTTATTGGACCTTTCTAGTTTTCTTATTTTTCCCCTGCGGCTTCCAATTCCACCCCTGAAATTTAGATAAGTCTTGGAGAAGAGCCTACATCTCTTCATTTTCCTTGCAGGCTTTTTCCTCATTTGGCCGGATAAACCAAGGACTACAAGCTAATGTAGATCAGTTGAATATTTCCCTTCTCATTAGGATCTCGATAAAGAAAACTGTTCTTTGGAGTCCTTCTCAGGACTTTCTCTGGACAGTGGTCACATTTTACACTGGCCAAGCAGTTACCCGTCCTTTCTCCTTCATGGGCCCAGCCTTCTTCAGAAAGAGGATCACCCCCTCCTGCCACGTTCAAGGAGGTTGAGACCCTCTGCCAGGCAGATAGAGCATACATGGATTTTGGAGCCAAGGGGACCTGTGTTTGAATCTTGCCTCTGTCCCCTACTAACCGAACAACTTTGGGAAATGTACTTAATTCTGTGAGCCTAAGTTTCCTTACCTACAAAGGGAGTCAGACAAAGTTTGGTGGTGTGTGTGAGCGTGAGTGTGAGGATCAAAGGCGGTGATGTGCTTAGCACCATCCTGGTCACTCACTGGTCCTCCAAGTGGTAACAAGTATTATTAATAATGAGATTTAATTAATTAATTAATTTATTTTTAAAGATTTTATTTATTTATTTGACAGCACAAGCAGGGGGAGCAGCAGATAGAGGCAGACGGAGAAGCAGACTCCCCGCTGAGCAGGGAGCCTGATGCGGGGCTCGATCCCAGGACCCTGGGATCATGACCTGAGCTGAAGGCAGACGCTTAACCAACTGAGCCCCCTGGGCGCCCCAATAATGAGATTCTTACTTCTCACCCAAAGGGAGTGAGGGGCATAGGAGAACACCAGCTGCGTTCCCTCTTCTGTCACGGAGACTCCACAGTCTCCTGTCGTCCAGGAACCCTTCCCTTCTGGCAGCGTGTTGTTACTTGGCTAACCACGCTTTCCAGGCTCCTCTAGCCACGGCATCCTGGCCCGCTCAGTCAGGAGCAGCCTTAATCTGTAGGTAGCCTCCTGGTCCTCTCCTTCTGCCTGCACTTCCTGCTTTTGCTTGCACCTCATCTTCAACAGCAACATATGGCCAGTGGCCAGTTAACCTTCCTCTCCATGCCAGGTAACCGGTTAGTGATACTCACCTGCATGTGGGGTCCCACAGCATATTTACAGATGGCCTTTTTCAGTTGTGTTTACTTCTCTCCAGGCCTAAATATCCTTGCTTGCTTTATTTATTCCGGCTGGCAGGACCGGGCTGGGCTTAGAATTTCTGACTTTTCAGTTCTTGAACTTGATGCTTAGACTCAGAGTACCTAAAGAGGGTACGACGCCTTGCTTCGTGGCGAGAGGGGGATTCAGAAGGGCAGAGGGAATAGTTTGACCCCAAATTGCTCTGATATTGGCCATTGGACATGTAGGCTTTGCTCTGTTTTTCAGCCTGTCGTCGTCTTCTTTTTTTTTCTTTTTTTTAAGATTTTATTTATTTATTTATTTGACAGAGAGAGAGCAGGAGAGCACAAGCAGTGGGAGTGGCAGAGGCAGAGGGAGAAGCAGGCCTCCCGCGGAGCGGGGAGCCCGATGCGGGGCTCGATCCCAGGACCCTGGGACCATGACCTGAGCTGAAGGCAGATGCTTAATGACTGAGCCACCCAGGCGCCCCTAAGCCTGTCTTCTTTCGTGACCTATTTCCAAGAACTGCTGAATAGTTTGGTGTGTGTGGTGGTTGTCGGCCGTGACCCTGGGTCGTAACCTAAGACCTGGTTGTCTTTCTGGCCGTCCGTGTCCTATTTCCCTTGTATCAGGCCTCCCAGTGCAGAGATTCTAGTTGCTCCTCTTATGGTCCCGGACGTGAAGATGAGGTCATTCTCGACCTCTTTTTCCTGCTTGAAGGTGGGCATGGTGGGGTTTGGCTATACTTAGATCTGTGCTTCCTCAGATGCTCTAGTCTTCAGGTTCAGGAGGCTGGAGCCAGATCAGGGTCTGGCTAGATTTGCTTTCATTGTGGCAGAGGAAGGACAGGCTTGGGAGAGTGTGGATGGCCCTTGGCTCAGATGTCAGGGAGGGGCAGGGATACAGACATGGTCACTTGGGAGTCAGGTCCTAGACTTTTGTCTTCTGTTGAGTGTTGTTATATGCTTCTGATGAGACCAGACTCATGGCCCAAGCAAATGGGACATGTTGGTTTTCATTTATATAGGAAAATGCAGTGGGGATCTGATTCAGCCTGACAGTGTGCTCCTGCCTCATGTAATTTATGGTCTCAGGTGGGGAAGCACGTTTGTACAGAAATCATTCAATACATGGCACAAACTCTTAAGTTCTGAGAGACGCTGACAAGTCATCATGGCACTCTGGAGACTGAGGTATCTTCTGTCTGGTAAGGCAGAAAAGGCTGCCTGGAGGTGGTGGCTAGTAGGTGAGTGAGGAGATTAGGGGCCCTCTTAAACAGTGCAGCACCCTGCCTCTCCGGGGCTCCAGGAAGCCTCTGAAGGCTCACAGAGGAGGGTGGCTCCGGTGTGTGCTTCTGGTTTTATTTGCAAAGTAGCATCTTACTATATGTTTGTTCATTTTGGTATGCTCACTTACAGATTTAGTACAAACTGAAATGGAGGAGTTAGGATTTACAAGTTTCTGAGATACTCTTATACTTCAGAAGCTCCCCAAATATGACTCTGCTTTTGATTTTCAAGCTCACTGAACCAGTAGGTGAACCCATGTGAGTTACTAAGAGCAGCTCAGGTTGTAGACATCATAAGCTCTATATCACATGAAAGAAGCTTGGTTTGAGGCTTGGTTACGTCTTTCCTCTCTTCTTGGTGGACAGGCCATTGGCAGTACCATTTCAGAGGAGAGGGTTCCCATGGGCGAGAGTGGGGGCCAGGAATCTTTCCTCTCCCTTCCTTCCATCTTGAGAAGCCCTCTCTAACATGGACTCTGCCTCTGGTGGTGGTTGCCTCTGGCTGTTCTTACTGGGTTGAAGTTGGCCTGGTGGCCGTTAGTTTTGGTTTGGTCCCTAAGTGAGCGGGGATGGGGGCAAGAAAGGTGTTGTGAGGAGCACAAGACTCCTCACCCTCCTTCGGGTTCTGAGCCACAGGGCTGGGAGCATCTGTGCGTTGAGGGAAAACCTTCAGAAAGGACAGGGGTTCTCCCCGCCGGAGCGAGGGTCTCTGGTCTTAAAAGTATGCTCACTGCCTTGCTGGCGTCACAGACTTCAGGCCATTGTTAGTGTGGGGCCATCCAGCAGCGTGCACTTTAATGAAGAAGGAAAACTTTCAGGTGTTTTCTCCTCTCATTGCATATTAAAGTTTTAATATAAGAGCATTAGAATGAATTTGAACCATCTACCATTGGATTTAAGTATCATGTGGTATTTGATTGTACATCAAGTTAAATTCTTTCCCTTCTATTTTTTTATTCAAGTGAGTGACCTGTGTCTAGTTTATTCAGTGACTTCCTGTATATATGTGCTTCTTTCTTAATGAGCAGGTTCTTAGTTTAGTTGCTGCTACATTCCACTTTGCCCCCAAGTTGAAATTTTAGTTGCCTTTTAGTTTCTCCCAGGCTGGTGGAGTGAGTCTTATGTGAACGGCTCTCTTGTGTTTTGTTGCAGGCCCTGATGGACTCCAATCTTCCGAGGCTACAGTTAGAACTCTATAAGGAAATCAAAAAGGTAGGCTTGGATTTTCTGTTATTGAGCAAATGGTACTGCTTCCCTGGATTGAGCAGTGTTTGTGAAATCTTGTCTTTTGTTTACTAAGTGGGAATGTTAGGCGGAAATGCTGTTGGTAAAGTAGACTTCACTGCTTTATTTTCCTTCACAAGGTTCCTCTTCATTATTTATGAGATGGGATGAGAATTAAGTTTTATGTCTTTGTAATTGAAGCCCTGAGACCATGATGCTTCTGCAGCAGTTACACATTTATGTGGCCTTGTGTCTAAACATAGAAATAAACGATCACATAAATGCTCTTGTTTCTATGAAGTCCTTTTGGAGTAGCGTCAGTGACTCTTAAATGTAACTCACCACTCTCAACCCACTCAGAACGGTGCTCCCCGGAGCCTGCGTGCCGCCTTGTGGAGGTTTGCTGAACTGGCTCACCTGGTCCGGCCTCAGAAGTGCAGGTAAGTTGTGCGCTCTGGATTATTATTACTGTCTGTTGATGGGGAGCCAGCTCCTGTGGCTTCTTTCCCTTCTTTCCCTTCTTTCCCGGCTCTCGTGTCACTGGCTCAGAGGTCTTCTCTGAGCTCTGTCTGATGCTGTTCGCGTCTGCCCCCCAAGTCGCGGTTGGGGTTTCTTGGCTTGTCTTCCTTTCGTAGCACTTCTCGCTCTCAGAAATACTCGGGGATGCTGTCAGTGTTTTTGTTCATTTTCTGTTGGCCCCCCTCCCCAAGAGACAGAGGTGTGTGCCCCACGACAGCGGGGGTCTTCCCTGTCTGTCCTCTCTGCTGCAGCCCGGCCCTGAGGGCCGTGTCTGCACGTGCTGGTTGCTGAAAAGATACTTGTCACATGGTCGAAAGTTGAGAACCAGACTCATCGTTGCTTATAGAACAGTGTGCCTTTGTCTCTCACATGAGTTAAAACTATGACTATTAAACTGTGAATAAAGTTTGACTGGTGGGAACAGTCTGTCCTCAATGGATTGAGAATCAGAAGAAGACCCCAGTTTTCATCTGTACCTTCCTTCTCCTTAACCGGCAAACCTGATGTCCATAGACCCTTGGCTGTGTGCCTGAGGAACACATACTAAACATATAGGTGGAGGGGCTGAAACTCTCACTGTTAAAAAGAAACAGTGATTTATCACACTGAGTTTGAGTTTAATAAGAATCTTAAGTGGCTGCCATAGAGATACATCACTAAGGAAACTTCTTTTTATATAACCTTTTTCTTTTACTATCCTTATGTTGAAAATTTTGTTATACTTCTGAAACAGCACATCCCAAGTTCTCCACATAGCAGCCAGAGTGACCTTAAAAAATGTGATTGGGTCATGTCATTCCCTTACGTAAACTTTTTACTCATTTCCCAGAGCTGTTCAGATAAAATCCAGATTCTTTACCCAGGGAGATCTTGCCTCCAGTGACCACCATCATCTCAGACACTCTCAGTTGACTCATTGGCCTGATTTTGCTTCTTCAAAAAGTCAGGCAGGTTTCTCTTGTTTGTCATGCCTGGTTTATTTTTTTTCTGGCAAAACAGTCATCTCCTTAAGCCAGCCTAGCTTTCCTGCTATAGTCCCAGGTGTAGACCTGCTTGTCTCCGCCAAGAGAAGGCGCCTGTCATGTTAGTCCCGTGTTTGTTGAGGGGACTCATGTGGTTTCAGCCTTCTGCCCAGTGACTGGCTTCTCCTGCATCCTGCACTGTCTGCACTTCCTCTCTGGAGGGCCCGGTCTTACCTGTAAGGCCTTATTTTGTTTGTACACTTAAAAATATTTCCTTGTATCGCTCCTTTTTCAAGAAAACTTTTTCATTTCTTTTTTTAACTGTTTTCTTATCTGTTGTTTTCTAATTTAAAATATGAATATTTTACTATTATAATTTACTACAAACAGTTTTTAAAACAAGCTTTTGAGAGTCCTCTGTGATCATAGGAGAAATGAAAGATAAGTGTCTCCCACATTTGAAGTTGGTCTGCATTTTATCCCTCCAGTTCTTTTTGCCGAAATTTGTCTACTTTCTGTTAAGGACTGTTATGCATATAAAAACTGGCTCTTCCCTAACAGGTACTAAATAATTGCTTATGTTTCTCACTAAAGTAGACCTGGAAGAATAACTCCTGTTCCTTTCACATGTGCAGGCCTTACTTGGTAAACCTTTTGCCTTGCCTGACTCGAATAAGCAAGAGACCTGAGGAATCTGTTCAGGAGACCTTGGCTGCAGCTGTACCCAAAATTATGGCTTCTTTTGGCAATTTTGCAAATGACAATGAAATTAAGGTATGATTATTACCTCAAGTCACAAACATGAATGAGTCTTGTGGGCAGTTAGGGCTTTTGGACAGGCGGTCATTTGGGAGTGCTTCTTGAGTTATACTGTGCTTCATGATTTAGATGAAAATCTTTTTAATTATTTTGAGGCACACCAAGAGCTTCTTTCTACTTCTGCTTTCTTACCATGTGGTGAGGAGTTAAGTAGGGAGAGGGTATATAGATGCAAGTTCAAAAGGTGATTTTCCAGAACAGATTGATTTTTGGTGTATTAGACTGACTCGTTAACCTAGCTTGGGAAAGGTGACTGTCCCAGGAGTGCAGGCAGGCTCAGTGATGATGGCCTTGTGGCTGGTGGGGACCACTTGCCTTCCTGTTTGTTCTGTGCCTCAACAAGCAAAACAACCTCCCCACCCACGTTTGTGTTTTGTTTTTAATGTCCAGAAATTGTGACCCTGCCATATAGTCTGAAGATTATAGACTCTTGACTTCCTCCTTTTTGTGGGTCAGTCCTTTGTTAGCGTTTCTTTTGGTATTTCCCCCCGCATTTCTAGATAGCAAGCTCTATAGCACGTATCTTATAGCAATGTACTGCTAGTTTTTGTTTTTTTGTTTTAATTTTTTTTACTATGAAAGATAAATTTGACCCTAACCTGGCTCCCAGCTTCTTACTCTAGTTATATTGGGATTCAGTGTGACGTTATCATGTCCAAGGAATAGTCACAACTAGTTATGATCTGTCCTTGTATTCTATTTCTTTTTTGAACTTTTTGGTTTTTTGGGATTTAATAATTGCCCCTTTTTTATTTTGCTTGTTATTCTTTGGCCATTTATGTCTTCTCATACCTTCAAACAGCTTTGTAAAATGTGTCCCAATGCAATTCTCCACATGACAGAGAGTTCATTGGGTCCGTTTTCTCCACCAGAGTCCTCTGTCCTAGAATTCTCCAGCTGTTTGCCCCAGTCTGGTCCAGATGCTCTTTAGGTCTGAGGACTTTGCTGTCCTCCTAGGAATTGTTTTTGCTGCTCTCCTGTTGGATGCCTGATTTCTAGATGCCCTATCTTTACCTTTCTAGGCATACTCCCTTATTGTGATGGAATTTTGTTATGTTTTATTTCTATTTTCCTTTTCTTTTTTCTGTACTTTATAGATGTCCATCTGTATGTTGAGTTTTTGTTCTTGCTGTTTTATTTTTAATTTCTAAGAGCTCCTTCTTGTGTTCAGAATGTTTTTGTTTTCTGGCATCCTCTCCTTGTTTCGTGAATACACTCCTTATCTTCTGAGGATATTAATTACAGTTTTCTTGACAACTTTCTTTGACTTCTTCATTGTCCGTTTCTTCTGACTTCCTCTGTACTCTCTGTTCTGGTCTTTCACTTTTATGTTGGCAGTTTTCCATTTAGATTTGAATGAGACTCTAAAAAGCGTATTGGAAGCAAGTGTGTGGCAGGGTCTGTCCCATGGTGGGCTTCATGAGGTGTGATGGATGGTGAGCCTCCTTTTCCACTGACACTGCATCAGTCTCAGTGAGTCTTTTCCTCTTGAGGTGGTCGGTATCCCTAGAGGAAGGTTCCTCATTCTCCTGCTTGGAGGGGTAAGCCTGCTGCGTTTGTCCTGGGATAGAGGGGGCGAGCGGTCTCATGGGTCAGAGTGCACACTCTTCCTTCATTTGTCTCTTTTCTGTCCGTGCCTCCTGTCTGACCTCGGCTATGCCAGCATCTCTGGGGATTATCCCCTAGTCTTTGTGGGAGGTGGGAAGCTAAGGCAACGTCCTGGGCTGCCCCGGGTGACAGAAGACCCGGGGCTGAGTGGCCGGCAGTGTGCACAGGGGCAGACAGGCTGCTTTCAGATGTTTCTGGGGCCTCCCAAGCCCGAGCTGTTCCTGCAGTTCTGTGGCTTGAGGGAGCTTGCCTTTCGTTAGTGGCCCTCAGACCCCCCCACCCCCCGCTCCCAGAAAAGCGCACCTGCGAGCACCTTCCTGTGGGCGGCAGGGCAGGCAGTCGGCGCTTGTGCACCTCCCAGCGGAGTTTGCACCTCTCGTCTGCTCTCGCCCCGTCCGGTTCCTTTGGTCCTTGGAAGTCGATGCTTTTTAAAACTTGTGCACATGACTTTAGGGGAGTGTCTGGGTGGCAGAGGTTGATTCACACACCTAACACGACACGTTTGCTCCGAAGTCTCCTCACCTCAGGTGCATTTTCATTCTCAGGGTGACCTGTCAGAGACTGAGACTCCTCCTGAGGCTTGTTTTGCTCCCGTGTAGGCAGCACAGAGAGTACTGCCGTGCCCCTTGGTGAACCGTCACGAAGCGGAGTAGGGCGTTGCCCGGGAGCCCCTTGTGCCCGCCCCCGGCACTGCTCCTTCTCTTCCCCGGGGCGACCGCTGACCTGGCTTCTGAAGCCATGGGGACTCTTGTTAAATTTGACAGATGTAGAGGTGTGCAGCATGCATTCTTTTTGTCTCATTTTCTTTGTTGCTGCACATTAAGTCAGTGAGAGTCTCATGTCATCGGTGCGTTAACTGATGCAGATTTTATACTTGCGGGGCATGCCACTCTGCGAACACACCATGGTTTATCATTTATTGTAGCTGAGCGTCTGGCCGTTTCTTAGTGGCCATTGCGAACGCTGCTGCTGCGCCCGCTTTTGTGTGTGTCGTTTGGAGCACAGGTACAACCCGCCGTTGTGGATCCTAGACCGGGCCTTGCTGCGTCGCAGGGACATGTGTTTCATCTTCGGTAGATGCTGCCGAGTGTCCGCCCCTGCTCACACCTGTGTCCGTGACGTGCGAGAGCCCCATGGCTCTGCCTCCTCCTGGACCTCACTGCTGCAGGCCCCTTCAAGTTTAGCCATTCTCATGACTGTGCCCTGGTGTCGTATTTTGATTTTAATTTCTGTTTCCATCCCCTATAGTACTCTGGGCTCTAAAGTTGCATGATTTTGCATCTTTTCCCTTTTGAAATACTCTTAAAAATATGTCCTACACATGTACTGAAAAGTGAAGATGTCTGCCCTTAAATCTAGCACACTTCCTCCCCGTTATGAGAAGAGCCTGCCTGTGGTCTGGGTACCTCCTGCCAGCTGCCTTCTCAGCACTGTGGGATTTGAATCTGAGAAGGCTCCCTCAGACTCCGAGATTCGGTTTTATTATTCCAAACTGTTGAAGTTCACCGTGGGCTCACTCTTTATAATAATGCTCAGCTTTCACTGTGCCTGTAAGTGTGGACTGATACGGAATGATTCGTGCTAGTTCAATGACGTATGTATGTGTGTTTTCACTCAGACGAGTTACTTTAAGGTGCCAGTATCTTTTCTCAGAGTTAAGAAGGTTTGTCTGAGGTAAGTTGACTGGGTTCTCCTGGTGGTGTCTGCAGGAAGAACTGGAGGCCACAAACCATGGGGGACGTCCTGGGGCTGAGGGTCTGGTCCTCTGCCTTTCTGGCTCCAGAGATCTAGTCTGTAAGTTCACCAAGAATGGATGAGCCTCTGAGAACCAGCTGGTGCTAACCATACTGTTAAGAAGGAGCTTCTTCATAAGTCAGATGCCAGTCTGTTAACGTGCTGCTCGTTTGCCTGGGTTCAGGGCTCAGTGGTGGTGCCCTGATGGTATCCCCAGCCCAGATAGCTTTGCTCAATGAATGCTGAACAGTAACGGGGACCAAATTGTTGCTCAGAGTGGGGTCTAGAGTGATGGAAATGGGTGTTCTTATATAAGCTAGTTCCCAAACTCAGGAAGCTAGATGGTCATGCCTTTTCTTTTTTTTTTTAAGATTTATTTATGAGAGAGAGTGCATGTGATGGGGGGTGGGGGTGGCAAGCAGAGGGAGAGAGAGAGAGAGAGAGAGAGAGAAGCAGACTCCCCACTGGCAGGGAGCCCAATGCAGGGGCTCAGTCTCCCGACCAGGAGATCACGACCTAAGCCAAAACCAAGAGTTGGGCACTCAACCGAGCCATCCAGGCGCCCCACGCCTTTTCATTCTTTGGATATTTTTGTTAAGATTTAAATGGCCATTGTTGGAATTCTAGCATGATCTACTTTGGGTTATCCTGGAGGTTCTGTGACAAAATCTTCTCTCCTTAGGAAAATACTCGTGGGCGCTCCGCTGCTGCGGTTCAGCTCATTAGCACTTTCCAGACCAGAGAGCATCTCTTAATGGTATTAACAGCACATCCGCAAGCCGTCTCAGGCTGGGATGTGGCTGCACTCGGCTACTACACTTTTCTCCTTGACTTCATTATTTGGGTTTGATTTTTTTTTTTTTTTTTTTACTGTCTTTATTTTACATGGCGTCCTTTACTGACCCCATACCCAAAGGTGTGGGTGCACCTTTTCTAGAAGCTCAGGTTTTCACTCTTGGGTAGAGGACATAGATACTGAGCAAGTCCTTACAGTAAGGAAGTAAATAGACTCCTTCTGCAAACCGCTTTGGAATATCCCAAATTTGGGGTGCTTTTACTTAGCTGTAGGAAAGTCCAATTGGTCATAACCTATACTCTATAAGAATTTGGAGTAATTTTATGAAATAACATGATAAGCTTCATAGGAGTTTTGTCTTTTATCTACTTGGATTTTTGTTGCCCTAGGTTCTATTAAAGGCTTTCATAGCAAATCTGAAGTCAAGCTCCCCGACCATTCGGCGGACGGCGGCTGGCTCAGCGGTGAGCATCTGCCAGCACTCGAGAAGGACGCAGTATTTTTATAGCTGGCTACTAAATGTGCTCTTAGGTAAGAGGTAGTTGTATGAGTGATTTTCCCCACGGTGTGCTGGAGTCTCTAGCATTTACCTGAGACACATCTTTTAAATTCTTTTAAAATCAGGCAATGCCTTAGCTCCCAGCCCAGGCCCTTTGGTGCTGGCCGACTAGTGAATGGGAACTGTGTTGAGGCTGCCACGAGCCCATGTTGGATGTTGTGACGGTTAGGACAAGGGGCCTCCTCTGTGCAGGAGGGTGGGCGCCCCTTGCCCTAGGACAGCTGGCCCCCGTGCAGCAGACTGCACAGCTGTGTGTGGGCTCTGAGTGTAGTGAGGCTCTGAGGCCCGAAGCGGAGCCTGGGGTCCTTGCAGGTTCTCTGCTGATGGTTTCTCCCATCCGTGGAGTTGTTTATGGCAGTCAGCGCTAGCAAGGGCGGAGGGGAGCATGTGGATGTTTGATATGAAAGAACTGCCTGACACTCATATGCACTCGAACTCCCTCTAACGGGCTTGCTCAGCTAAGGATGTGAAGGTTATTAAAGCCTTTCCTAGATTTTGGCCTAAAGATGAGATACCTGTGTATTTTCCCACAGTAATGTTTGTGCCATCTGTATCCCTCACTGCCAACCTCATAACACCGTTCTACTCTGGGTCTCTTCTTTTAAACAAATTAAGCCCTGAATCCCTCAGCAGATGATGATGTTAACAGATCTCATTGCTCCCTTACAGGTTTGCTGGTCCCTGTTGAGGGTGAACATTCTACCCTTCTGATTCTTGGAGTGCTGCTCACACTGAGATACCTGGTGCCCTTGCTGCAACAGCAGGTCAAGGACACGAGCCTGAAAGGCAGCTTTGGGGTGACACGGAAAGAACTGGAAGTCTCCCCCTCGACAGAGCAGCTTATCCAGGTAGGAGCCACGTGCTTTGCCCTGGTGCCTGTACATAAATAATGGACATTCGAAGAATCAAAACACATGGAAGAGAAATGGCAGAACCAAGGGCTAAGAGCTTGGTCTTTGCAGCTGGACCACCTGGTTCAGATCCTGGGTCATGACCCCTAGCCACATGACCTCTGGATGGCAGTGACATCAGAGTGCAATGAAGGTAATCTCTCATAAGGTTACCGAGAATGTTACATATACCCCTTAGGCTCCTGCCTGGCACAGAGAATAATCTTACCCTGTTTGTAAAACCAGGACTCAAGAGATGGGTTCCTCTATTCAGTAAGTATTTATTGAGCACCCACTGTGTGCTGGGCACCAGGACAGGTGCTGGGGATACATTGGTGATCATTTTGGGTATCGTGTCTGCCCCTGGAACCTGTGGTCTGGTACACTAGGGTATACACCAGGGAGTTAGGGACACAGTCCGTTGGAGTATAGGAACGGTATGTCAAAGCTTCTCTTTCCAATCCAGAGAAACCCCGTATACATTCTAATACAGTGTGATCTGCATCTGACTTCAGTGATGGACTTCATTTCTTTGCAGCTTGCTCGTCCAGATTACTTTCTCAACCTTGAAACAGTACAGCTACATTTTAAGCAATTGGATTTTGTGAACTTGGCTTAAAATGTTAGGGTTTTCCCATATTGAATGTACTGGATGCTGCCAAAGCCCTTACCCTTTCTATAAGTCACATGCCACTTGGCACATACAGGAGTTGAGACAACAATCTGGGGTCCTGAGAGGGCTGCCTTGGCTCTGTTTTCTATATGGGCGACATTGTAGTTCATAGGTATTTCAGTCAAGGGGACTTAGGAGTTGTGTCCTTTGCCTAAATTTTGTAGGGTACAAGATTGTAAGTGGCTTAAAATAATTCTTACATAGAAATCATGAATTGAAGATGATTTAATTATTTAAGCATTGAGTCAGGTAATACTTGCAAAGTGCTTAGAATCCTTCCTGGTGCGTGGTGAGGCCCCGGGATTGTGGGTGGATGGGGGGTAACCAAGCAGGAGTGGGCTCTAAGAATCTCTGGGGGTGACCGTTCTCTGCTCCAACCAGGTGCCCTTCAGCTGTCCCCCGGAATACAAGCAATAGCATTCTCATGAGATAGGGCACTGAATGATAGTGCCCTCACAAAAAACATTACTGGATGTTTTAGTGAGTAAGACAGGTGGTCTAGTGGTAATAATACATTTAAAAAATAGGTTATCTCATCCTTACCTTGTCTGTCTGTTTTACTTTTTATTATGGAGATTTCCAGACATACAGCAGTAGACAGAATAGCATTGTAAGCTGCCTTCAGTAATTATCACCTGTGTTAATAATTGTCAACTCAGGGCCAATTATGGTTCACTTATAATCCCACTTCTCTCTTTTTGTATTATTTTGGAGCAAATCCCAGTCGTATTAATTTATCTGTAAGCATTCTGCTATGTATCCCTGTAGGTGAGAACTCATCTTTGTTTTTAAACCTTGATGACAATGGCATTGTCGCATCTTTTTTTTTTTTTATAAACATATTTTTTCCTGGAGAGCTGGCTTTTTAGCATTTATGAGCACCATCTTTTTTTTTTTTTTTTTTAAAGATTTTATTTATTTATTCATGAGAAACAGAGACAGAGGCAGAGACAGAGGGAGAAGCAGGCCAGGGACCCCGGGATCATGACCCGAGCCGAGGGCAGATGCTTAACCCACTGAGCCACCCAGGCGCCCCTTGTCACATCTGAAAAAAAGGAACATTTTCTGCACATCAAATACCCTCTCACCCTCTGTCAGGTGTTTCCTCTTTTGGAATCAGTATGCAAATAAGATTGGAGTTCATTTTTTTTTTAAGATTTTATTTATTTATTTGAGACACAGAGATACAGAGAGAGAGAGGGAGAGAGAGCATGAGTTAGGGGTGGAGGCAGAGGGAGAAGCAGGCTCCCTGCTGAGTGAGGAGCCCCATATGGGGCTCGATTCCAGGACCCTGGCATCATGACCTGAGCCGAAGGCAGACGCTTAACCATCTGAGCCACCCGGGGGCCCCTGGAGTTCATTTGTTGGAGAAACAGGTTGTCCTGTGGAATTCCTGGCTGTCGGATGTATTACTTGCCATCGCATTGTGTAAATTAACATATTTCTTTGTCTCTATATTTCCTATAAATTGGTAACAAGCTAGAGTCTTGTCAGATTTAGTGTACATTTTATAATGTACATGATATCTGAGTTCTGTAGTACTTATATAACGTTTTTTAAAAAGATTTTATTTGAGAGAGAGTGTGAGCGAGAGAGAGAGAGAGAGAACACGCACAGGGGTGGAGGAGGGGCAGAGGGAGAAGCAGGCTCCTCGCTGAGCAGGGAGCCTGACTCAGGGCTCGATCCCAGGACCCCAGGATCACGACCTCAGCTGAAGGCAGATGCCTAACCGACTAAGCCATCCAGGCACCCCTATAATATTTTAAAATAAATACATAAGTATTAGGATTACATACTCAGAATTTTCTTCTGATGTTTTAAGAAAAAGCCTGCTTAGTCAGGAAATTTTGGAGACCATTGGTCTATTGGGATAAGCAAGCAAGCAATCACTAGATGGTGTGGTAAGGTGGTGGGTGGGGGGTGCTGTAGGGGCACAAAGCGGGGATCCCCTGTCTGATCAAGGTCAGGGAGGCATACTGGAGAAGTACGAGCTGATGCTGATGGGTGAGTGGGATTTGACCAGACACAGGGAGTTGGGGGAAGTTTTACAGACAGACTACAGCCTTTACCCAATCTGAGGAGTGAGCATGAGGGCGCATGCAGCATGTGAGCACACGTGTGCAGACGGGTGCTGGTGTGGGTCCTGTGAAGGGCTCGGGGCTTCTCGTAGGTTAGCAGGCGTGCTGGTGCAAGACCAGAGAAGGGCACAGCAGCCTTGTTTCTGTAGTGGGCCAGCTGTTGAGCTGCACCAGCAGAGCAGAAAAGCAGCCACAGACGATCCACAGAGGTGGTTGCGCTCCAAGAAAACTGTACAGAAAAGGTGTTGGGCCAGATTTGGCCACGGACTGTGGTTTGCAGACCTGCAGCTCCTGTTCTGATAGGGGCTACCCTCAGAAGAACGAGGCGTCAACGATTCAAAGAAGCTGCCTCAGAGACTTTCACTTTTTTTTTTATACCCTTCTAGACTGTTCTTTTTTTTTTTTACACATATATTACTTTTATGATATTAAAGGTAGGGCTGCCCAACTTACCAAATAAACATACAGGGTGTCAGTTAAATTTGAATTGCAGAGAAATCATGAGTAATTTTGTGGTGCAGGTATGCCTGAGATTGCACAGGACATAGTTAGGCTGCAAAATTATTTATCTGAAATTCAAATCTAACTGGGTGCTTAGTACTTTATTGGGCAATGCTACCGAAATGGAAAAAGAGGGGCGCCCCGCTGGCTCAGTCTCAGTCTGAAGAGCCCGTGACTCTTGATCTCAGAGTCATGAGTTCCAGCCCCATGCTGGGTGTAGAGATTATGGAAAAAAAAAAAAAAATGGGGCACCTGGGTGGCTCAATCAGTTAAGCGTCTGCCTTCAGCTCAGGTTATGATCCTGGGGTCCTGGGATCGAGCCCGTGTTGGGCTCCCTGCTTAGCAGGGATTCTGCTTCTCCCTTTCTTTCTGTCCCTTCTGCCCACTCTCCCTCTCTCCCTCTCTCTCTCTCTCTCTCTCCCTCTCTCTCTCTCTCTCTCTCTCTCTCTCAAATAAGTAAATAGAATCTTTAAAAAAATAAAAATAAAATAAAAAAAATACAAGGAAAAAGAGTGCATCCAGTGTGTTCATATAACGTAATATAGTATTACAAGCACCAGTAAAATTTGACCCAATGCCTTTTTGCTATGTTGGGAAACTTTTTCCGTGGTGCTCAGGGCAGTGTTTCTTACACTCTGTGTAGGAGACCAGCTGTACTCGCCAGGTATGGGAGCCTTATTCTCCGTTTCCTCATCACCAGTTAGGCAGACGATGGTCTTGATTAGCATGCTGCTGCGCTTGTGGGAGTGCTGTCCTTATTTGTAAGGAATTCACCTCACAGCGGACGAAGTCGCAGGCACTTGGAAAACATCACGGAAGTCATGATGGAGACATTTCTCGAGGCAGAAATTGAGGCACAGATTTTGCTAACATAAGACTCAAACACGAAAACCGTGAATCCCCGGACACGTTTTAAAAACCATGGCGATAACGCTCGTACCTCTGCTTCCAGGTTTATGAGCTGACCTTGCACTACACTCAGCACCAAGACCACAATGCCGTGACCGGTGCGCTGGAGCTCCTGCAGCAGCTGTTCAGGACGCCGCCACCCGAGCTCCTGCAGGCCCTGAGCACGCCGGGCGGCGGGCCGCTCACCGCCGCACACCGCCAGCCCGGCTGCCGGAGCCGTAGCGGCAGCATCGTGGAGCTGCTAGGTGCGTTCCCTGCTGCGGGACCCTGTGCCACGCTGGCTCCCTCGTGGAACCCAGGGCCGCCACTGCGCCGCGCAGGGCGCGGCTCAGCTCCTCAGACACCCAGTCTGTAGGCGGGAGGACGGGAGGGTGGCGAGGTTAGGTGACAACATGAGGCCTGCCTCTGAAGCTGGCTTCTCCACTCTGACCCGGCCACCTCCCCGTGGTATCTCATCCATCGTGAAACGAAAATTTGAGGGAAAGTATTTGCAGGACCCTCGTGCTGCTGGGCCAGAGATGTGATCTTCAGGTCCTCTGGGGATTTTAGAGTTCCTTTCTGCCCCTGAGGCCCTTTTTTGCTGTCCTCACTGACTCTAGGACACCCCCTCCTCTCCCCCGCCACTGCTCTTCTTTATGCTTTTGGGGACTGGGCCCTCATCCCTCCACAGGGTGCTGCCCTGCCGCCTGACCACTGGTTTTCCTCCAGTCCCTTGAGAACTGGAGTAAGTGGGATCCCTGAAGCATGGCCTTTAGAGCTGGCTTTGGCCCAGAGGAGGCTTCTGGGGCCTCTGTGGACCGCAGGCCTCCCCTGAGCTGATTTAGTACAGCATGGCCTTTACTCAGCGGCATTGGCGACCTAGAGATGTCGCTGCTGCCTCGTTTGAACATGAATGTTTGCCTGAGCCACGAGCAGAAAATGAGGGTGTGCCTGTCCACGTCTTGTGTACTCCAGAACCCTTTTCTCTGTGGAATGCATGCCACACAAATGCTTGCTGGAAATACTAATGACTAATGATTGTTTACAAGGAAAATTTATATTTGATTAGTAGTTGACCAAGCAATTTGAGATTTCTAACGTTTTTTAATTTGACTTTTTAAATGCCCGTTATTTGAGCTTCTGTGACATTTTAGGCCGTGTCTTTAGAACTGTGTATTGGGTGTTGGTGTGATTCTCGTGTGTCAGGATTCAGGTGTTGCAGTGTGGTGTTTAAGCACCACCTGTGGAAATACGTTTGTTCACACACTCTGTAGTTTTAAAGTTGAATCACGCTTTTTGAAGATTTGCAAATGTCTTCTGCATTTTAGCTGCTTGTTACCTTACTTTCATCTGTCATTTTCTGTGATTTACAGCTGGAGGGGGTTCTTCATGCAGCCCTGTCCTTTCAAGAAAACAAAAAGGTGATTATTTCAGAAATCAGAGTCTCATGTTGAGTCTCACTGCTTTTTCTGTATTTCTGTAATGCTGTCAACTGTGCTCATACCTCTTCTCCACGGAGCGATTGTATGTATAAATGTAGCTGGGGGCCGGAATGGTTCTGTAGGGCGGTTTTTAAAAATTGCTTGTGAATCAAAATGACTTTGACAGAAATTTCTAATGCTTTAGGTCAGGGGTCAGCAAACTTTTTCTGTAAAGGGCCTATTTTAGCCTTGTGGGCCTTCCTGCCTCCTCTCTATTCGGCTGTCTTGTGGCAGAAGGCAGCCACGGGTCATGCTCAGCTCACGGCTGTGGCTTCCTTCCCCTGAAACTGCATTTCCAGAAATAGGGCTGCCCTAGTTTGCCTGCTCCTTGCCTTAGAGACTGTGTTATGTTTCGTAAAGGTAACTTAACCTTTCCTATGAATTCTGTGTAACATTAGTCAGGAATGATGTTTGGTTAATTATTTGGTTAATTTGGGATGATGATAATTTTTCAGCCATATTTAGCTATGCACATGCCAGAACATTCTGATAACAATTTATTTTTATTAAAGGGTTTCTGATCTCTAATCGGATAGTTTTAGGACACATGAACACTTTTTCACCCCACCAATTGTTTTCTTTTCCGGTCTGGATTTCCATAGGAAAGAATTGCTGCCATTTTCTATTTTGAAATCTTAAAAGATGAATCTTTTTAAGAATTTATTGAGGTATAATCGATATACAACATAAGAATATTTTTTTGTGTCATGAGTTGAGGGTTTGGGAGCCTAATGCCTAGTATTACTCGCAGTATTGAATGGAACCTTAACAGGACTAATATTCTGGCCTTGACTGGGTTAAGTAAACATTTCCTAGAACCTAGAATCCATCATATTTGAGCCTTCATAGTGTAGAATTTTAATCAAGTGTGAGATTTTGGTGAAACACTGAGGTTGTTTGAAGGCCACCGGCTTCCAGGCAAAGTCGGTCTTTCTGTTCCTGAAGCAGGAAGGGACCATGACTGAGGTGCCTTGTTGCTTAGCCGCCTTCCTGGGCGGTCCACCGTTGAGATGAGCTGTTCCTTCTGGGTAGGAAGCTGGTATGTCCTCAATATCTTTTTTGTGTTTTTAGTGGTTTTTTTTGTTTTGTTTTCCTTTTGCATCGAGAGCTGCACTTTTAAGCTTTTTTTTGTTATAGTTGCAAAAGTCCTTTTTTTCTCCACGTGAGATCTTGCAGATCTGTGAGAGAACAGCAGAGTTGATGTTGGATGTGGGATGAGGGCAGGGACTGGTGTGGTGGCCTGGTGGCCCTTTTGGTGGCAGCTGGGACCTTGCACCTCTTGAGGGGGGCTCCTTGGAACAGGGGGGCAAATCCTGATTCTGAGGACAGAGACTGCTCTCATTAACCCCTCACGCGCAGGGTGGATTTTACTTGCTTTCTCAGGGCCAGCCACTTGTTCTGTAAGGGACGACCCTGTTACTTAGATAAGCCAACTTGCTGTGTTAATTTTATCTAGATTTTGGGTTTCCTTTGCTTTTTCTTTGCCTTTTTTCCCCCTTTAATGTCACATCAGTATAGATTTCTGGAAGTTGTCACACCTATGACCTATTCCTTGGAAAGTAGTGAAGTTAGACATTGGAAATGGCCAATAATTATTTCTAGAGTGTCATTTAGTGACCTTTACGTGTAAAGTAACCATAATGATAACTGTCATGATATAATTAGTCCAATTAAATCATGTTAAGACTTTTCCTTTTTTCTTATCAATATAACATAAATTGATATAATTTGGAAACCAAGAACTGTAAAATATATTTTTACAACTCTGTAAAAGATGAACTATTACTCCATCTTCCCAGATCATGCAGTGCTCAGTTCTGATTATTGCCATAGAGTCTGGCAGCTTAAAGGAGAACAGAGTAGAAGTGACCTGTAGGGTGACAGTTCTGTGTATGAACTCTTTCTCTTTTTAAGTTTTTATTTTGATTCTGGTTGGCTAGCATGCAGTGTTACATTAGTTTCAGGTGCCCAGCAGTTAGGTGTACACTCTGATTGCCATCGAAAATACGATGTGACTGTCCTAAGGGCTAATAGAATTGGTTCTAGCCATAGCTTACAATCTTTAAGATCAAATAGTAATATAAATTATCCAACATTAATACAGATCTAAGTCAGTAAATACTTATTAATTATTAAAATACTTGGTGTTATAGTTTGAGAATCATTGCTTTTAACTTTGTGCTGTATAGGTTTATTGATTTTAATAATATCTAAATATAATACCTTGGCATTCTTTGCACACTAGCACACTAGGGGTATAAAAATACTTTATATTTACCGTATGAGAGAGTGAATTAAATGTGCTTGTGATTTTCCACTTAGAATGTGCATCTGTTTGATTTTTGAAGTCCTTCCTATAGCAAGCTTAAGGATTCTTGCTACATCATTTCCTAGGGAAAGTGCTCTTCGGAGAAGCAGCGGCCTTGGAGGATGACTCCGAGTCCAGGTCGGAGGGCAGCAGCCCCGCCTTCACAGGTAGCTCTCAGGGAGGGGCAGTGGTGCCCCCTCCCTTTTTTCTGGCCCCTTCCCTGCCCCTCTCCTGCCCCTTATGAGGGACTGTGCCCCTGGGGACAGCAGTGAAGCCAGCTTGCTCAAATGGTGGCTAATTCTCACTCTTTTTAGAACATTTACTTTGAAACGTGTGTGTGTGTGTGTGTGTGTGTGTGTGTGTGTTTTCTTGCATCAAATATTTGCTCTTTTCCTTGACTTAGGCTCTTTTAAAATTAGGTTTATGCTCCCTGAGCGTAAGTCTTCTTATGTAGTAGGGGGTGGTAGATAAGTGTCTCATGAATTACATGGGTTATGAGGGGAAAATGGGGTTAAAAATTGTCTGTGGATAGCTTAACTAGAAAGAAATTTACATTTCTTTTCTTTTCTTTTCTTTTTTTAAGATTTAATTTATTTATTTGACAGAGAGAATACAAGCAGGGGGAGCAGCAGGGAGAGGGAGAGGGAGAAGTAGATTCCCCACTGAGCAGAGAGCCCAATGTGGGGCTCGATCCCAGGACCCTGGGATCATGACCTGAGCTGAAGGCAGACGCTTCACCGACTGAGCCACTTAGGCGCCCCAGAAATTTACATTTCTTTACAGATTTTTTATTCACTTTATGCGAGAGAAGTATTGATTAATATGCTAATAATTGGATTAAATGAGAGTGGTTTGGACTGTATAATCCTATCCAAAAGAATATTTTTAGACAACTGAAAATAAGACTAAAGTATTTGGGAAGGAGAATGAATAATTCTGGTGGTGATTATTTATTCACTTTTGTAAAACAAATTTTTTTTTTAAATTATAGAAGTAAAAAAAGAAAAACAAAATTACAGCTCTCAACAACATTATAAAGCTCAAGTGCTCACTGACCCAGTGGTCTCTAGGCGAGACTGCTAACACCTTGGTGTAGATCTTCTTGTAGTGATTTTTATGTAGTGTGTGGCTTTTTTAAATGAGAATTTAAAAACCAAACTAGGAAAACATGCTGCAAATTTGCCCGACAGGAGGGTAGGACCGGCAGCTTAGAGGTCTTGAACAGGGTCTGGGGAGAAGGAAAGCCCACATCAGAGAGATGGTGACTTTCTGTCGTTTCTGAGCATGGCCTTCTGAACGAGTGCACCCGACCAGGCTTGTGCCTGACCCGGCTGCCTGTGGATCGCAGAATCTTTCTGTGCTGCTCCAAGCTGAAGCTGGAGCCATTGCTCAAGGACTTGAAGTGGTATTGTTACCGAGCATACTTCAATTTTTACAGTGGAATACCATTTGAGAATATTCATATATATAGCATTTAAAAAATATCTACTGATAATCCTTATTTTATGACTGTGACATGGTAATAGAGTAAAAGGTGAGTCAAGAATACAGTAAAAAGCAATTTCAGTAATATTTGAAGGATGCACTCTTGTCTTGCTTTTGAAATTTAGTAGTTCATATTTTCACTGTATTTCATGATTTTTTTCCAGTTAAAACATTTGGTGACAGTGAATTTTGGGGTATTTTTTAAGCATTTGACCCCTGTTGAAAGTTTTCCTGGCCCTTTGAGGAATGAGTGTTTCTTTGTCTTCAGCCTCAGTCAAGGGTGAGATTGGTGGCGAGCTGGCTGCCTCTTCCGGGGTCTCCACTCCTGGCTCTGCCAGTTCAGCCACCGACTCTGTGGGCCATGACATCATCACCGAGCAGCCCCGGTCACAGCACACGCTGCAGCCAGACTCGGTGGATCTGACCGGCTGTGACCTGGCGAGTGCTGCCACCGATGGGGATGAGGAGGACATCCTGAGCCACAGCTCCAGCCAGATCAGTGCGGTCCCGTCCGACCCGGCCATGGACCTGAACGATGGCACCCAGGCCTCCTCCCCAGTCAGCGACAGCTCCCAGACCACCACCGAGGGGCCTGATTCGGCTGTGACCCCTTCAGACAGTTCTGAAATTGTAAGTGGGTGGGGAGGGCTCTCACCTGCAGGCGCAGACCTAGACCCTCCTGCTCATTTCCCTCTTCCCATCTGACCCATTAATAAGAGAGCAGAGGTCACCAGCTCAGGTCATTAATGGGGAGGTCAACCCCATCTGAGACCCTCCCTGAAGGCAATGGCCGAGTGTCATTTGTGTTGAACATGGAGGGCAGAAATTAGGTTAGTTGATGATATGAACTTTGCTAAAATTGAATGCATTTTAGATTCTTTAAGAACTTGGTTGGGCATAGATTAAATCATTTAAAAAATCCATAAGGAGCCTATTTATTAACAGATCTGTGGTCTTAATGCATTGCAATTAAAAAATTAATATTGTGTATTTAACATTTTTTTTTGGCTTTTCAAAACCTACAACATATCCCGTCTTATAGAGCATGGATTTAAGTATTTCTGGTCTCTGAGCTAGTGGACAAGAAGCTCCTTAAGGATGGTCTAATCACCAAGTTTGGTAAAAGTGATAGAGAATTTAACACTCCGTTTTTTTAAAAAACAATTCGTACTATTAAGTGTTCTGTTACCATTGAATAGATTTTGTTAAGAACGTTTTTGTTTTGGTTTGGTTTGGTTTTTGGGTTTTTTTATGTGGATGAATGCAGAAGCATTGAATGACAAATCATGAGATAAAACACTTGTGTGTCCCTGTTGAGCGGTTGTCATGTGGATTCAGTTTCCGATGGCCACGTGGATTTATACCTCCTCACGTGGAGAAGTGGGCTCACGGTTGGGGTTTTTAACTAGAAGACCTGGAGAAGGGTAGGACCCGTAATTGGAATAGTGGGAGGGGATTTTCAGTGAGGAAAGCGTGAACAAACTAGCCGGCACGCAGGGGAAGAGAAGGTTGGGGAGGGTGCTGGCTTAAGTTGGGGGGGGGGATTCTGCTGTGTGTTTATTGCACCAGCTTCCATGGGGGATCTTGCCTCTTCACAATGGATGATTTCTGGTGGATTTGTTAGAAATAGGAATGAAAGGCCATAGGAAACTCTGAAAACTTTTTTGGTCTTTTGAAATCACCCCGTTGTTCACTGGGTAACAGTGCTGGGAATGGGGCCTCTGCAGGTCTCTCTGGCCTGTAGAGAGTGAACATCTTCCCTTGGTAATACCCACATTGGTGGAGTTCTTTTCTGGTTTATGGGATGCTTCCATGTCTGTTAGGTAATCATTAATTATTTGCTGAACAAGTGTATTGAGCATCTATTAAGTTCCAGGGATTGTTCATAAGCTGGGGATGAAGTAGAGGGCACAATGTACAAAACTGCTCACATGAAGCTAATGTTCTAGAGTTGGAGTCATGAAACTCCTTCCCTGTTGGGCTGGACAGCAAAGATCTGTGGCTTTCTAAGCCACACAGCCTCTGGCACATGCTCCTCTGCCCCTGTGGTGTGAAAGCAGCCATTGACTATGTGTAAATGAACTAGCTTTCCAGTAAAACTTTATTTACAAAAACAGGTGGTGAGCCAGGTTTGGCCATTAGGCCATGGCTTAACTACCCCTATTCTGGAGTGTGTGCATATGTGTGGGGGGGGCAGATAATAAACCAGTAATCAATCAATAAGTAAACAAATATATAGTCAGATGGTGATGAGTGCCATAGAGAAAAAGAAACAAGTGAAGGGGTTAGGGGATTTCCTCATGAGACAGCCCAGTGTGATGGCTGAGGGACTGCTGCTGGGAGCCACCTGGATGAGAATTTTGGCTTGGCCATTTCCCAGCTGTGTAGCCTGGAGCGCTTGTGTCTCTCTTTGCCTCCGTTTTCTTATCCACACGTGAGGGTAGCAGTACTTGCACTGTAAGGGGGATGAGACATATAAAGTGTTTTTTGATTCTGCGTGGGGTGTAGTAAAATATTCAAAAAGTATTGCTTTTATTATGGTAAAATTTTTCATTTTAATATATATTTTTAACTGAGGTAAGGTTTTTTGGGTAAACTGATTGGGAGAGTGGAGGAAATCATTCCTTTCTTGGTTGATTTTGAACATGCGGCTTGATGTTTTTTATTGAACTCTAAGGATTTGGAATGACTTTTTAAAAATGATACAGAATTTATTTCAGTTACTGGTAGTGTATTGAGGTTCCATCACTCAGTTTTTCAAGTAAATTACATGAGATTTCAAGTGAATGTGAAAAGTTTTGCAATATGGAATCATAATCCAAGTTTATGGCCAGGTATATGATATATTGTGTCCAAAACTGAGTTGATTTAGTTCTAGCAGTTTAGAAGCTAACCTAGTGTAGTGTTGTGTTTTTCTAAAAGATTTTCCTCATTGTTGACTTACTGTAAAACTTGCTTGTGAAGATAAAGATTTTTGTTTAGATTTTTTTTTTTTTTAATATCACAAGGAGAAATTTTCAGGTTGGAATTTCTTTGGCATTTTTATAGTCGTAAAGCTCTTTGTAACGTAATAGCAATGTGTGATCAGTGAAGCTTGATCATTGACGTGCATGCATCTCCGTGCATTTCAGGAAATGACCTTTGTGTGAGTACGTGAGAGTATGTGAGATGTGGTCCATGTGATTTCTGGCTTTGCCTTTGCCTTTCTGTGTCGGAGAGCCTGTCCCTCGGTGATGTCCCTTCAGAGCCCTCACCAGCCCCTCTTGAACTGTGCAGGTGTTAGATGGTGCCGACAGCCAGCATTCGGGGATGCAGATCGGACAGCCACCCGACGAGGATGAGGAAGCCACGGGCATTCTTCCGGATGAAGACGCGGATGCTTTCCGAAGCTCTTCAGTTGGTACGCAGACTTAAGCAGTGTGCTGTGGGATGGTCTTGTTTTCAACCCTGACATCTCAATTTTACCTTAGCTTCCAAGGAGAAATCTTTGGGTATCTTTGTTTTCTGAGTTGTAAATAGCAAATGAGGAAGGTCAGTTGAGGAATGACTGTCCTTGTTCTTGATCTAAATCCTGTAGTTCCATATGGACTTTGTATAAATAAGAATATTGGTTTTTTTTTTTTTTTGATTGGAAACTTGTCACTCCATCTCGATTTCTCTGATTTTGAAGCCCTGCGGCAAGCACATTTATTGAAAAGTATGGGCCACAGCAGGCAGCCCTCTGACAGCAGTATAGATAAATTTGTCTCCAGAGATGAAGCTGCCGAACCAGGAGATCAAGAAAACAAGGTGAGACATTTAAGCACGAGACCACTCGGCATTCTGAGTTCGTGTGAGTGTTTAAAATCACTCTGGTTACCGGGCGCCTGGGTGGCTCAGTCGGTTGGACGACTGCCTTCGGCTCAGGTCATGATCCTGGAGTCCCAGGATCGAGTCCCGCATCGGGCTCCCTGCTCGGCAGGGAGTCTGCTTCTCCCTCTGACCCTCCCCCCTCTCGTGCTCTCTCTCTCTCTCTCTCTCTCTCATGCTCTCTCTCAAATAAATAAAATCTTTAAAAAAAAAAACAACTCTGGCTACTGTCCGTGTGCCTTGCTTCTAGCTTTCCCATCTCTGAGCTGCTCAGCTATTTCCCCTTAAATAGTGACCCCCTTCCTAGGTGTGCTCTTCTTTTCTGCCACTCCAGGTACTACCCAAATCCTTGAGAATTGCCTGAAGTTCTGCTTCCTTGAGAGTCCTTCCCAGACAAATCTGCCTTACACTGATTGCTACCCCACCTGATTTCTTGGGCCATTCATTTGACGATCATGCGTCGTCTTGCAGCATTTCTTGTTTTTGTTCATTGAATGATGCATTATTTGTTTATGGAGGTAAAGTACATATGAAGTTAGCTGTTATGACTGTTGTGGAATGGATAGCTCAGTGGCCATCACCACCCTCCATCTCCAGAACTCTTTTCCTCTTCCCAGATTGAAACTCTGTCCCCCTTAACCACTAACTCCCCATTCCTCCCTCCTCCCAGCTGCTGGCTCCCACCACCTACTTTGTGTCTCTGTGGATGTGACTACCCCAGGAAGCGCATACAGGTGGAACCATGCAGTGTTCTTTTGTGACTGGCTTATTTCACTGGGTATAATGTCCTCAGGGTTCATCTGTGTTATAGCAGGTGTCAGGATTCCCTTGCTCTCTGACACTGAATAATATCCCACTGTGCAGATGGACTCCATTTTGGTTTTCTGTTCATCCGTTGATGGGCAGTTGGGTTACTTCTGTCTTTTGGCTGCTGTGAACATGGGGATACAGGCATCTCTTCAAGACCCTGCTCTCAGTTCTTTTGGGTATACACCCAGAAGTGGAATTTCAGGGTCCTCTGGTAGTTCTAGTTTTAGGTTTTTTTGAGGACCCTCCGCACCGTTTTCCACAGGGGCTGCACCAGTTTGTGTTCCCACCGGCCGTGCACAGGGTTCCAGTTTCCCCACGTCCTCTCCAAGGCTTGTCATTTTCTGGCTTTATTTGAGCGTAGCCATCCTATTGGGAGTAAGGTTGTATATCACTGTGGTTTTGACCTGCGTTTTCCTAGTGATGAGTGATGTGGGACATCTTTTCCCATGCTTACTGGTGATTTGTATGTTGTCTTTGGAGAAATGTCTGTTCAAGTCCTTTGCTCAGTTTTTAATCAGGTTTGGGCTTTTTTGTTGTTGTTGACTTATCCATTGAACTGCTGTAAGTGTCTTGTCTTCCCTTAATTTTAAATTCCTTGAGGGCAGGAAACAGTTTTTTGTACTTAGTTCCTCTGTAGATGCTCAGTCATCCTGTAGCTTCCGCACTTCCTCCCAGGTCCCGCTCCAGCCAGGTCTGCTCCCTCTCAGCTCTGGGCATTTCCAGGGCTCTTGCTTGCGCTTAAGTAGCTTCCCCTTGTCCTATAGATGGTGGCTCATGCTGTCCTTTGCCGAGCAGCCTCTCCGGAGTGCCGGCTCCCAGCTGCCCTGTCTCCAGAGTGCCCTCCCTGCACACTGAGCTCATCCCTGCCACCGCCCACGTGGCCCTGCGGCTTAGCTGCCTCTGACCGCACTCTGATTCTGCTCCACCGTGGTCTGTGAGGCCAGGCTTGTGTGTGACAAAGATGGGCATCTCTGTGTCCCCAGCACCTGGCATAATTGCTGCTCTGGACCTGTTTGTTAAACACACTAGTGAGTGAGTGTATGGGTTCCTTGATCCTAAGACAAACAAGCGTCACTTTCTTTGTTGTAGCCTTGCCGGATCAAAGGTGACGTAGGACAGTCTACCGACGACGAATCTGTTCCTCTTGTCCATTGTGTCCGCCTTCTCTCTGCTTCATTTTTGCTGACTGGGGAAAAAAATGGTAAGTGTAGAAAGGCAGGTACAGGTGGAACGTGAGGAATGGCACGGAGGGCACTGGGAGAAGGAAGGGAAAGTGGGGCGTCGGAGGGGGATGAGCCACGAGAGACGACGGACTCCGGGAAACAAACTGAGGGTTCCAGAGGGGCGGGGGGCTGGTGAGCCTGGTGCCGGGCATTAAGGAGGCACGTACTGCAGGGAGCACTGGGTGTCGTACGCATCAGAAACTAATGAGGTATTGTAGGGTGATTAACATAACATAATAAAATTAAAACAGACAAACAGAAAAAACAACAACAAAGAAGAAAGGCAGGGACAGAGCTGAAGGAAATACTGAGGTCTCAGGGTCAGCTTGGTGACTGATTCGTGCCTCATTGCCGTGGCAGAGGGAGGGCCTAGAGTCTGGGCCGAGCGGCGGCTTTCGCTGACTGATGGGAGAAGGGAGGGGCTGATGGGGGAGCAGGGTTGGTGGGTCTGCTTTTGTTTCTGTGGAAACTACATGTTGGCTGCTTTGAAGGTGACCTCGGTGGTTTCCTTGCAGTGCTGGTTCCGGACAGGGACGTGAGGGTCAGCGTGAAGGCGCTGGCGCTCAGCTGTGTGGGGGCAGCCGTGGCCCTTCATCCTGAGTCTTTCTTCAGCAAACTTTATAAAGTACCTCTTGACACCATGGAGTACCCTGGTATGTTACAAGTTCACGGCTTGTCCCTCATGTTTAATCCTTCAAAAACTATGTCAAACTGTCTTGGCTGTTTTAGTTTAGAGTAGTACGTGTTTTGAGTTAACTTGTGGTATTTCTGAACTGAGTTGTAGCTCCATATAAAACACATAAATAGTAACGTTTTTGCTTTTTGGACTCCCTGTCGATGCAGTTGTTTCCTTTAAACACACATGATGAGACAATAGATATGTGGGAATGTAAGAGCCACTTTACATACATATTGGATTTATACCAAAAGCACAAATTGCGTATAATCAAAATTGCTTTGGGTCACACTCTGTGGGGCCAGATGTTCACACTCAGAGACAAGCGGGACCCGAGGGCGAGCAGAACAGCAGCAGATCCGGCCCCTGTAGCACACACGCTGGGACACTCTCTCCTGTTGGAATAAATGGGGGTGGGGCTGCACTTCTAAAATAACCCTCCCATTCCCTCCCTTTCTTTGGGCGAGGGAACACATTTGTGCTTTTGAATTCATATTAGGTAAGTGTGGACTAGTTTGAGTTTCTCTAGTCTGTTTTTTTTTTGAAGTGAAATCTTGGAATTTTGATTATTGGCCTGCAGCCTGGAATTATAATCCAGAACATTGATTGTGTTGAAGTGGTATCAGAGCTGTGATGAATCTAGAATCTTTAAACCCCACAATATTTTCTTTACCACTCATGGCTGTCACATTCAAGTCTCTTCTGGATTTGGATTGCCTCCTCACCCTTTTTTTTTTCTTCCCTGAGAATGAAGCTTTTATTCTGAGATAAAAAATTGATGGTAGGGGCTTGTACAGTGGCTGGGCATTTCTCTCCACAGAGGAGCAGTACGTGTCAGACATCCTGAACTACATCGACCACGGAGACCCCCAGGTCAGAGGAGCCACGGCCGTTCTCTGTGGGACCCTCATTGCCTCCATCCTCAGCAGATCCCGCTTCCAAGTGGGAGACTGGATGAGCACCATCAGGACCCTGACAGGTAACAGCAGAGTTTTCAGGGTATCTTCTAGGTAGAATGCCCAAGTTCAAGGTTACATAAAGGCACTTGCTGTTTGCTCTTCTGGTCAGGAAATACATTTTCTCTGGCGGACTGCATTCCTTTGCTGCAGAAAACTCTGAAGGATGAATCTTCTGTGACTTGCAAGCTGGCTTGTACAGCTGTGAGGGTAAGCACGATCTTCTGTGGGAATCGGTTCTCTGGTTAGTGGGGATCTTACCATTGTGATAACTAAAATTGGGCTTAATACTAAATAGTGCTAGACGTTCTAAAACTGTAAACAATAGTAAACGTGCATGTGTCCATCACTCCGCTGCAGAAAGAAAGCATCACCAGTAAAGGTTTATTTAATAGAGTGTGGTGTAAGTTTCAGTACTCAGTGTTTCTTTGAAATGTTCCTTTTCCTAAAGGGTCTATTTAGAAATATACTTTGCCAACACGAAGGGTAAAACCTGTTGAATTAAACACCACTGGCGCTCTCGGGCCCACAGGGCGGAGTCAAGGGGAGTCTCGAGGTTATTTAGTGACCTCTGTGTTGTGTCCCTGCAGTGCCTCCAGCCTTCACGCGGCAGCGTGGTGAACCTCTATAGATTAGCTGATCAGTAAATCACAACTGGCCGATCAACAACAGCAAAAATTAACCCGTAAAAATCAAAGCAAAAACCCAACAGTTGTGAAATGAATAGGATACCGTCCCTTTTGAAAATTTCATGGCCAGAATTGTTCCTTAGTTCCAAATGTGCGCCAGGTTTCAGTCAGTCTGTTTCTCCAGGGGCACAGCAGGTTGCTGGCCCCGAGTCAGCCCCCATCTGCTGTATAGAAGTGCCCACGTGTGCACTGAGGGGTGGGAAGGGCGTGGCCACGGGGGCTATGCCGTTGTTGGGGGGCTGCGGCGTACACGGCCGCTTAGCAAAGGGCACGGGTCCCCTGTCGGACCGGGTCTGAGACTTGTTTTAGAATGGAGTCGTTTACCCCGATCCATGGTCGTGAAATTGGTGTCTGGGAGTAGAGGCCGTGCCCACGACAGCAGAGGAAGAAGGAAAGTGATGTGGAAGGGACACATTCAGTTTTAAACTTGAGTTAATGCCATTTCTGAGAGATGTGGGAAAAATGCAGCATCCCTGCTGTGGTTAGAAGAAGAGGAAACGGGTATATGGAGGCGTTATGTCATAACTGTCAGGAGGCAGTGATGGCACGGGGTTGACCCCGACGCCATCCCGCGATGGCCTTGTCTTCCAGCACTGTGTCATGAGTCTCTGCAGCAGTAGCTATAGTGAATTGGGATTACAGCTGATCACCGACATGCTGACCTTGAGGGATAGTTCCTACTGGCTGGTGAGGACAGAACTTTTGGAAACTCTTGCAGAGATTGACTTTAGGTAAGTGATGAATCAGGTTCCTTAGGTCTGTAAACCCAAGCTGCTGGGAGTTCGAGCCAGGAATTGAAAGGCCTGGGTCAGTTGCTCCTAGTACTGATTCGTGATGGTCGTCGAGTAACCTGTGAGTTGGGAATCTGGGTGGCGTGGAGAGCTGATGCTGGTTTCCTCCTCAGCTTGCTCTGTGCTTGCAGTTTTAAAATACGGGCAGAGGAGTAGATCTTTCTGGTGGTCTCAGTCATCTGAGCATCCTGGATGGCGGGAACAAGAGAACTCAGACTTCTGTCACCCCTGCTTGTGTGTATAAAAGGAATGTCGTCCTCCTTATACCGAACTTAGGTCAGACAGCCCGTCTGTGCGGTTGCAATTAAAAATAACTTGATGCCTTCTGCATTTTCTAGGAATAAGTTTGGTTTAAGATGTTTTCTTTCAGTGCTCTCTTTTAGAAGGGGAAATTTCTTTTATTACCCAGGCATTTGGGTGTTTTTCAAGCCGCTATTGTAGAGTGCTCGTTATGTGCCAGGCTCAGGGCTAGTGCCCTGAGTGGTTAGTGGTTAGTTTCTTTTTACCTCAGAACATCTCCGTGAATGAGGGGTTCCTCTCAGCTCCGCCCGCTGGGAAGGACCCTGGGGAGGGGGCAAGGAACCTGCCCGAGGCCATGCGGGGCTCCCCACAGTCCATCCGCACTCACCTTCCCTGGTGGCTGAGCTCACTCTGAGGCCACTTGGAGTCTCTCACAGTAATAGACAGTGATATGTATTTTGAAGAAAACGGTTTACTGAGTCTGAAATGAGGATGGGAATATGAACTCTACTTACTTAAAAACCTTCGTCCTTCTGTGGGTCTGACGAGGTGTTCTCTCTCCGGCCTTCTCGGTGGCTGGCCCAGCCCCCTCTGGAGCAGCCGCCTTCTGTGTCCTGTGTGTCAGGGTCGTGCAGGCCGACGGTGGGTGTCTGTGGACTCACTAAATTGTTTCGTGTTAAAAATGTTCTTTTGTTAGGTTGGTGAGCTTTTTGGAGGCAAAAGCAGAAAACCTGCACAGAGGGGCCCATCATTACACAGGGGTAAGCAGTTCATTGTTGTGAGGCCGTGTCGTAATTTCTAGGAGTTGCGCTTTCCCGGGGTGTGGTTCTCCTCTGAGCGCGCTCTGTTCTAGATCGACTGTGCGATTCACGTCTTGACAGTCGTGTTTGTTGTGTGTGAATTTAAGTCTGGTGATCGTGAGTTCTTCCTCACTGGCCTTCCAGAGTATCTTACCTGAAATTGGGTTAAAGACAGACGTCATATCTAGTTTTTTTATCCTTCTCTCTGAAGCTTTTAAAACTGCAAGAACGAGTGTTGCATGACGTCGTCATCTATCTGCTCGGGGACGAGGACCCCAGGGTGCGGCACGTTGCCGCAGCAGCTTTGATGAGGTATTTACCACGCATTTTCTCTCTTTGCTCACTTTCGTGGTGGAAGTGCTAGGTGGTAGGAGGAGGGGAGCTGGGTCATCTAGGGAGTAGGTCAGCTTTCCCAGATCCTGGCGCTCACTTTCAGCTCCTCTGAAACTATCAGACAAGATACTATTTACCGCCCAGGAGTCAGAAGTGAGGGTGAAAACAGGGCTAGCCTCCTGCTGTAAAAGTGATGCGCTTTCACTGTCAGAAGTTTGGAATATAGAGAAGAGCACGAAGAAGAAAATAGAAGTCTCCTTCAGTTCTGTCACTGGAGATAATCACTGTGAACATGTTGAGGTATATCCTGTGTACGAGTCTCTTCAGAACTAGGACCAAGTGTACGTGTAATTTTGTAATCTGATCATTTCCACGTAATATCTTATTACATCTTCCTGCTGTGAAGGAAGTGCTGTAAAAAAAACCTGTGGCCACCAGTGATGTCTAGGGCCGCACCCTGTGCGCAGATATGTTCATATGTTTGTACTGAAGTGCATGACGTGTCATACAGAGTGAGATCAGTGAAGGCTATGCATGCTGTTTCAGAAAGAGAAATTGTAGTTAGTGACCAGTAGTTTATTCTTGTAGTTGCGATAAACTTTCATGTAAATATTATTTGATTGGGTGCTAAGTTTTCTTTGACTTAGATAATGATAATGCTCATGAATACGGTTATACACAAATGTTTTTGTGTACATTTTTTTCCTTAGAATTAATTCCTGGAAGTTGAGTTACTAGGCCAAGCTTTCTGATGTTGTTGTTGCTTTTTTTTTTTTTTTAATTTTTCATAGCTTTACTGAAGTAATGCTTTTATATCCCTTAACATTCACCCATTTTAAGTGTACGATTTAATGATTAGTAGTAAACTTACAGATTTGTGTAGCCATCACCACGATCCCAGTTTTAGAACATTTCCATTACCCCAGAAAGCTTCCTTGTGCCCACATGCAATCACGAATCCACTTCCTTTTCTGGACATGTTATATAAAGGGGATCATACAGTAGATGGACTTTTGCCTCTGGCTTTTCCCCCTTAGTTTTCAGGGTTTGTCCATCCTGTCATGTGTGCCCGGAGTGCGTTCCTTTTATTGCCTTGTACATAGTTCTCCATTACAGGGGCGACACTGTCTTTTCTTTACCCAGTCACCAGATGATTGATATTACTTCCACTTTTTTGGCTACTATGGATTGTGCTGGCTGAACATTTGCCCACAAGATGTCGTGTGGACATATGTTCTCATTTCTTTTGGGTCAGTACCTAGAAGTGGATTTCTTATGGGTTTTGGTACTTCCTGTGAAATTGCTGTCCAGAAACATACCAGTCTCTACTTCTTAATGACCAGAATATGATTGTGCCCGATTCTTCTCACCAAAAAAAATTTCAAAAAAATTAAATACCTGTCAATTGTTGAGGCAGAAATTGGCATTTCTTTTTAAAATAACTTATCTTTTAAAAGTAATAACACATGTTTGCTGAGCAAAATTTAGGGAAAATATAAAATAGGAAATAAAAATCTCTGTGATCAAACTACTCAAAACCAAAGTTCCATTTTGATGTATATCTTTTTTTTTTTTTAAAGATTTCTTATTTATTTATTTGACAGACAGCGAGAGAGGGAACACAAGCAGGGGGAGTGGGAGAAGGAGGAGCAGGCTTCCTGCTGAGTAGGGAGCTCGATGCGGGGCTCGAGCCCTGGACCCTGGGATCATGACCTGAGCTGAAGGCAGATGCTTAGTGACAGAGCCACCCAGGCGCCCTTGATGTATATCTTTTCTGTTTTCAATGTTGTCATTTGCATATTTCTTTGTTTACTTGTGAGGTGTTCCTTTTCGTGCACTTAGCTGGGTTAGTATGACTTACCTAATCAACGATTTTGGGCCTTTCCCACTTTCTGCAAATGACAGCCATTTATTTTACCTTAGAAAAAAGTTGTACTTGTGATCATATCTCCACAGAAGAGAGATTTTAATCAAGGATACTGGGGTTTGCAATGTGATGAAACAGTTGGTGGTTTCTAAGAGTTATGAGCCCTGTCCACAAGGGTATGAGTACACTCATGCAGAACATGCCCTGTCCATTGCAGAAACGAGCCCTTCTGTTCTTTTGGGAAATGTTGCCTGTATTCTGCTTTTGAGTGGAGTGTAGATCTGTGAGGGACGTCTGCTGGAGCTTTGCCATTTGGGAGTGTGTGGGCTGGTTTTGCAGGCAGAATTGCAAAAGGGAGTAAGGGCCGGCCCTTGGCATTCAGATCTGCTCTGTGCTCAGTACTTTCCGTGGACAGTGGCTTCATGTACCTATTCATCTTGCTCAAGAGGACTGGAAATAGAACTTTAACTCAGAGCATTTTATTATATGTAGAGAAAGGTACTTAATCCCACAATGGACAGAAAGGAAGTGCAGCGCCTCGTTATATCAGGGTTGGTGTGACCGGTATGTGGGCAATTGGTCCTGGGACGGGCAGCCCCGCTCTGCTGGCCTGGAGGGCCCCCTAAAGGAAGGAGCTGCTGTTAGTGGGTAGACCATGCTGCAGGCTTCCCCACCTCAACAGAGGAGGGTGGTGCATCACAGGTGAGTTTCAGAGACTTCCGTCAGTAAATATACTTTACTTCTACGGTAGGCTTGTCCCAAAGCTATTCTATAAGTGCGACCAAGGGCAAGCTGACCCCGTCGTGGCTGTGGCGAGGGATCAAAGCAGTGTTTACCTGAAGCTCCTCATGCATGAGACGCAGCCTCCCTCTCACTTCTCCGTCAGCACCATCACCAGGTACGTGTGCCGTGTGTGGCCTGACGTCATGGGTGGGAGGGGGACTTTCCTGACACTTTGTGCTTTCTACAGAAGAAGCTTCAGGTGAGGGCATTTGCATAGGTGCTCTCCTTGGTAGGGTGTCTGTCCTTTCTGGGATCCGCCGCCCATCTTCATTTAGGAAGCTCGGCCATAGTCACAGCGAGGACTTCATGAATCTTCTAATCCGTTTACTACCAGCCACGTACTCATAAGTGTGTTTTGTGTGTGATGCTTATGCTGTGTCTTATTTAAAACCTTGTCCGATAATGTTTTCACTCTATCACTCTGTCTGTGTGCTCTATCCCCAACTGTTAGGGGGCTGGGCAGGGTTAGTTAGGGTTGTCACTGGTGCAATGCTTTGCACTTACTACTATTCACGTTGGTTGTGAGAAGCTTTTAAATGCTGTTGCCGTTGGCGGCACACAGCCTGCTCTTGTCGGGCCTCAGACGAGCACAGACTGTGGAACTTGTTAGTGCAGAAACGCTTTAATGAAGCAATCATTCCTTCGAATTTTAGTTTGCAAAGAAGGCTGCAGAGGTGATCATAAAAGACTATCTCATGCAATTTAACTCTCTGTGTTTTAAATGTTATTTTAAAAATGAGTTTTATATGTAGCTCTCCTGTTTGTTAGTGGCAGTTTTTTTTAAAAGCTTAGCTGTCAAGGCTGAGATATTTGCTTGATGCTTTTGTTGTGAATTTGGAACTCAGCTCGTCAGATTTGGAAGTTATTTCTCAGTAGATAACATCTCACGTAAAGATTGCTTTAAAAAAACACATGGACATAATTTTCTCAGAGAATTTCCTTTTTGTAAACCTAAGAAGTGGTCTTTTCTTCTCTCTGAGAAGATTCGGGGTAAATATTCCTTAAAGATAAGCAAAAGCAGTGTGAGAGGGTCTCATCAGGAGTTGAACAAGCTTAGGGTAAATTGCTGTTTCTGAGCGTCAGTTCAGAAAATGCCAGCAGAGATGAGTATAATATCGCATTAAATTGGTTTACTCACTACTACTTTGAAAGTCTTCCCCGTTTCAAACTCAGCCTGGCCTCTGGACATTGGCTGTGTTATTTGGTTCTTGCATGGCCAGCTCCGTGGCCAGCTGAGCCGCGCCGTTGGCACCTTATTAGCTGCCTGCTGTTTGAGAATTGATGTGGGAAGAAAAGAGAAGTCTTCTGAGTTTTGTTGGGTTCTGAGGACACTGGGCGATTCAGAACTGAATCCAGCACTAATCCTGCTTGGGCTCTGCTGACAGGGCCGGGGACTCAGGATCTGTAACCTCAGCAAGGGGTGGAAATCGGTGTGTGCCGTGAGTGTGGTCTCGGGAAGCACCGCGGCAGCCCCACGGTGGAACCAACACTTTCGTCTTTCCTGCAGTTGGGACTAGCTTCAAGAAGGATTTCTTTCAACTTATAAGTTTGAAAGATGAGTGCTTTGGACAGATGGAGAGGGGACCGTGAGGCTGTGGCGGGGCAGCGCTGCCCGGGCGCCACGGCGTGGGTGCTTGGGGCAGACTGGGCTGGGTTCACTTCCGGTCTGTCTGTCACGTCAAAGTCAAGACTGCTAGAACTTCTCATAGGCCTTAATCTTAAACTTAGAAATGCCATTTGAATTTTGGAAGTGTCATAAGCTTTAGTAGTAGGTTTTAAGTCTCCGTGTTTTTCTTGTTAGAATATACAGAGGCTATAACTTACTGCCGAGCATGACGGACGTCACTGTGGAAAACAACCTCTCCAGAGTCATCGCGGCAGTTTCCCGCGAACTGGTCATGTCCACCACACGTGCACTCACAGTAAGTCTCCTTGGTTGGCCTTGGTGAAATTGACTCTGGGTGGTTCCTGCAGTCGGTTCTTCATGGTGAGTTGCTGTGTGAGAGCTTGCATTCGTGGGGCTAAGAACTTGTGCTTCCCAGAACAGAATCTTGGTGTATTCTAAATGGAGATTACACAACTATTTTTTTTCCTGATTATTAAAATAATACATGCTCATTGTAAAAAAAACTGAGCCAATACAGGAAGACATAAAAATGAGAATAAAAACTGCCGTGATCGAGTTGGTAACGTGTCAGAAGTTGAGAATGCCTCCAATATAACTGACTCCGTGATGTGTGATGGACGCTAAGGGGAAGACATCAGAAATGCCAGCCAAGGTGTTTGTATAACGTACTCACCTGTATTGTTTTCTGTGACGCTGGCATCGGAAAAGGACTGTGATGTCCAAGAATGCACGATGATTAAATTCTGATTCCAACGAAACTCACATTTATTATGCACCCATTGACATAGGCTTTGGGGACTGTCTAGTGCTACAGAGTGGCGGAGTGGGGGTGTGCTAGCGTGTAGTCCGATCTGTTAGGAAGTCCTATTCACACAAGTACCTTTCTCACGAACTCAGGAAAGTGACTGGCAGAAAATGGCCAAAATGAATTTTGGGGCTGTGATCTTTGTTTCCTTCTTCATATTTTTCAGATATTTACATATTTTCTAAAATGAACAAGGGTAACTTTCATAATCAGAAATAGAGAATATTATACAAGGTCGTGTTAATTTGCTGATTGCCAGGTTATCCCTCATTGTTTATTTTATGTGACAGAAGAAATGCTTACTTGTTGTAGAAAATGCCAACAATTAGGATTAGGCTGTCTTGATAAGAATATACGTGCCTTTTAAACCTAAATATTGTTTGGCCTCTCTAGTTTGGTCTTCCCTTGATTTGTTTAAAATATCATAAACTTCACTTATTTGTATTTATTGTGGCTTCCATGTGTCAGGCACTGTTCTAGGCTTGGGATATAAACACAGAGAAGGGTCTGCGCCTTTGTTGTCCTTGCAGTCTGCTCAGGAGATGGACGTCAGTGAGCTCAGGGCAGGGGCAGGGAGGTGGGATCGTTGGGCATTCTGATCGGAAGCGCTGCTCCAGCTGCCGGCCTGTCTTCACGGCACACGATGAGCCCTCCTTAGAGCCTGTGTTTCCCATGCCTTGCTCTGTCTTTGAAGGATGAATGGGTGCCATGGTAGGACCAATATCGTTAGACACAGACCTCAATTATGTTTTCTTTTTTTTTTTTTAAAGATTTTATTTATTTGAGAGAGAGAATGAGAAAGAGAGAGCACGTGAGGGGGGGAGGGGCAGAGGGAGAAGCAGACTCCCCGCTGAGCAGGGAGCCCCATGTGCGGCTCGATCCCGGGACTCCAGGATCATGACCTGAGCCGAAGGCAGTCGCCCAACTGACTGAGCCACCCAGGCGCCCTCAATTATGTTTTCATTGTTCGTACTTTTTCTGAAGGTGAAAGGTTCAATTTAATAAATGCTTTTTGTGCGTGGCTGTGATTTTACTATATCCTCTTCTCCTTTAGTTTGGATGCTGCGAAGCTCTGTGTCTCCTTTCAACCACCTTTCCCGTCTGCATTTGGAGTTTAGGTTGGCATTGTGGGTATGTATTTTTCTCAGCATATGGTCATCTACACTCATGTGATACAGACATCGCTATTGGAATCCTGTGTTTTCTTTCTTAAATCTTTTCTCAGTGTGACCTTTTGGAAACATACCCAAAGGAATCCTTGCTTCTGCCCTGTTAGCTGTGTGGGAAATTACTGATAGAGCTCTTGGAAAATTTGGATTTGCTGTGATTCTCATGGTGTCAAATGCTCACTCTCAAGTGCTTTGGAGGATTTCAGGGTGTCATTTGTAGGTTCATTTTGGACAATTCACATATGTTGGCAAGACGTTTCTAATTGGCTTGATTCTCTCCAAATGTCTACACTGTGTACTAGAAATTTAGAAACATTTTTTGTTCGAAATCAGATGTGACCTGTCATATAAAATCATGATGAGCTAAAGGAACTGGCAAGCTTATATGAGCAGTTTCTATTTAAAAATGAGTTTCTTCCACTAGATGGCCCGAATAGCATCTGTGAAATAATTTCGAATCTCCTACAGCACTAAGGAGTAAGCTTTTATTATGTGTACCAATTACTGAGAAACATTTTGGTGACTCGCCATCCTATTTGGAAGCAAATCTGTAGATTTCTTGTGTGTCAGCATATGGCCAGCTAACATTTGCTTGGAGTGGATGGATTGCTGGTCTAGAGTGGTTGCTTCCTTTTGTCCACAGGTAGTTATCGAGCAACCTGTTTCTGGTCAGAGATCCAGCACCTGACCTGACTAAGCAACTGTGGCATTGGAGTAAAATATGCTAAGGCAAAATTCAGACAAAGCTAAAAAGTTATAAAAAAGAGTTTCAATCATTTTTTTATTATTATTTTTTAAATATTTTATTTACTTATTTGTCAGAGAGAGAGAGCGCACAAGCAGGGGGAGCAGCAGAGGGAGAGGGAGAAGCAGGCTCCGCACTGAGCTGGGAGCCCGAGGTGGGGCTGGAACCCAGGACCCTGGGATCATGACCTGAGCTGAAGGCAGACGTTTAACCATCTGAGCCACCTCGGCATCCCCCAGTTTCAGTAGTTTTAATCAGATCTGCTACCTGGTTTCCTTTCTCAATGATATTTATGGAGCTGTGGCTTATTGGAAGGATGTCAGTTAACAATAGTAAAATCACTTTATGAGCTGGTATAAAACATAGTGACATGCCTTCTTCCTGGTTCATTAGAGAAGGCAGGACTGTCTGATTTAAAATTTTTGTCGTTTGACCTGGCACACATCTGCTTCCAGGGTGCCCCCGCTGAGCACCTCTGATGAGTCGAGAAAGAGCTGTACTGTTGGCATGGCCACAATGGTCCTCACCTTGCTCTCGTCAGCCTGGTTCCCGCTGGATCTCTCAGCCCATCAGGATGCTTTGGTTTTAGCCGGAAACTTGCTTGCAGGTATTGGTACTGAGCTGAAACAGGGACTTCAGGTCTATAGCTTTCATTTCCTTCTAGGGAGTGGGGTGGTGAGCACACGGAGGGAAATTACTCCAGTGATGGTTCGATCCTGTAGTCAGAGTGTCCCATGTAACCAGCATGGGTGTGTGCTTTGGGCAGCTGTTCTGAGCCGAGTAGTTTAAAGGAGCCCCTTCCCTGTGCAGTCTCTTAGTTAGCTACAGGTAAACGCATTTCTAATTTCGTTTTAGCAGGCACCACGGCTGTAAGAAAGCATGATATTTGGGCTCTGTTCTCAAGTCAGCCGTGGATTCAGCGAGTGACACACCATAGTACAATGGCAGTGCTGAGGGGCCGTGCTCACTCTCTTGTGGGGGATCAGGACAGGAAACAGGTTTTATGGGCTGGCAGGAAAGGGCACACCAGACGGAGGGTGTAGCCTGTTTGAAGGCAGGGAGACATGAAGAACTGTGTGACATGTGAGGACTGTAAGTGGTTTGGGATGTCAGGTGAGCACAAGGATGGAGGGTGTGGCTGGTGGGGAAGGAGGCTGCTGAACTTGACGGCTGTGGGGTGCTGCCTCGTGAAGGAGGACTGTGGTGTTTGCTGTGGGAGGTCACAGAAGAGCCTCGCGGTGGGGCAGCTGTGGGGCGGAGTCCCTCCGTGGGCTTGAGTGTGGCTTGGAGAGCAAGGTAGGGAAGCCCACCTGGGAGGTTCACGTCGCATCGAGGTGCGAGAGAGTCTCCGCAAGATCCCGGCTGTGGGCCGTGGGAGAGGACTCTGACCGGAAGAGGCTGCAGGGGCAGGGGCAGCCGGCCGTGGCCACTGGTGGAACTTCGGTTGTAAAGATCCGGAGGGCCTGGGGTGGTTGGCACGTCACCAGTGTATGGGTGGGTATATGTCCGGTGGTGACATTTGTGAAAGTCCGTTTCCCGTGGAGTTGGAGGGATCAGTTGACCACCAGGTGGAGATGGCCAGTGAACTCAAAGTAGGCGGGTCTAAATGACTTCGCTTCCCTAGTGATTTTCTCTTCCCCTCATCACAGCCAGTGCCCCCAAATCTCTGAGAAGTTCCTGGACCTCCGAAGAAGAGGCCAACCCAGCAGCTGCCAAGCAGGAAGAGGTCTGGCCAGCTCTGGGTGACCGGACCCTGGTGCCCATGGTGGAACAGCTCTTCTCCCACCTGCTGAAGGTGATTAATATCTGTGCTCACGTCTTGGACGATGTGGCTCCGGGACCAGCAATGAAGGTAACTTCACGCTTGGGCAGCTCAGGGACCCCGTGGCGCCGGACTTGCCTTCGCTCACTTGTCTGCCCCTTCCTTACTCTCTTTTGCTTTAAATGAACGGAATTGCTCATAGGGTGACACTAAGTTTAATACCAAAATGTGTCATCCAATTTGTAGCTCTTTTGGTACCGTTCTGTTACTGTCGCCTCTGAGAGGGAAAGAACTAGCTGGATTCTTAGGCTTTAAGCGTTAGCCGAGAAAGCTCAGAATTGAAGTTGCTGTCTCCTGGAACATTCGCAGGTTGTTCTGCTTCGCTATGAAGTACAGGTCCACGAATGAGCTTCAGGACAAATGGTAACCTGTTTGCACAGTGCATTTAAGATAGATGAGTTCATTTATAATTATATCCTATTATTTGCCCTCCCGTGTTTTCCATCTCAAGTTACTTCCATCATGAAAAAGCTCTTCTAACTTCACGTTCTCCCTTAGTGGCCATTTGGTCTCCCCATCACTACAAACTTTTCTGAAGAGTCGTGTCTCCCCGCTTCACACCCTAGTACCTCCCGCATGCTCTGGCACTGGCACTGGCCTGGACGCTGTCCGCAGCTCCAGCCACCAATTCTTTTTCTTTTTCTTTTTTTTTTGTTATGTTAATCACCATACATTACATCATTAGTTTCTGATGTAGCGTTCCTTGATTCATTGTTTGCATATAACACCCAGTGCTCCACGCAGAACGTGCCCTCTTGAATACCCATCACCAGGCTAACCAATCCCCCCACCCCCCTCCCCTCTAGAACCGTCAGTTTGTTTTTCAGAGTCCATCGTCTCTCATGGTTCGTCTCCCCCTCCGATTTCCCCCCCTTCATTCTTCCCCTCCTGCTATCTTCTTTTTTTTTTTTTAAACATATAATGTATTATTTGCCTCAGAGGTACAGATCTGTGATTCAACAGTCTTGCATACTTCCCAGCGCTCACCATAGCACATACCCTCCCCAATGCCTATCACCTAGCCACCCCATCCCTCCCAGCCCCCACCACTCCAGCAACCCTCAGTGTGTTTCCTGAGATTAAGAATTCCTCATATCAGTGAGGTCATATGATACATGTCTTTCTCTGATTGACTTATTTCGCTCAGCATAACACCCTCCAGTTCCATCCACGTTGTTGCAAATGGCAAGATCTCATTCCTTTTGATGGCTGCATAATATTCCATTGTGTATATAGACCACCTCTTCTTTATCCATTCATCTGTCGATGGACATCTTGGCTCTTTCCACAGTTTGGCTATTGTGGACATTGCTGCTATAAACATCGGGGTGCACATACCCCTTCGGGTCCCTACATTTGTATCTTTGGGGTAAATACCCAGTAGTGCAATTGCTGGGTCATAGGGTAGCTCTATTTTCAACTGTTTGAGGAACCTCCATACTGTTTTCCAGAGTGGTTGCACCAGCTTGCATTCCCACCAACAGTGTAGGAGGGTTCCCCTTTCTCCGCATCCCCGCCAACATCTGTCGTTTCCTGACTTGTTAATTTTAGCCATTCTGACGGGTGTGAGGTGATCCAGCCACCGATTCTTTAACCCCCGGCTGCTCAGCCTTCGGCTGCCACTGTCCAGAGCCACGCTTTCGCCAAGATTGGTCTTTGTGTCTTGTGGGGACCTCTTGGGTCCTGTCTCACTTCTCCTCCGCGCCCTCGGTGCCGCCACGCCAGTCCTAATGCGGGCGCTCCCCCTGGCCTCTGGGTTGTCTCTTACTCTTCTCTCACCCCTCTGTTCCCAGGCACTTCCTGGTTTCTCCTCTCTGCCCAGCACAGAGGGCCTGCAGGCTCCATCCTAGGTTGGCCTCTCTCTTGATACTCCTGGGCCGGTGCCATCCCATACCACTCTGCAGCAATGGGAACATTCTGTGTCCATGCCAGCCGGGACAGGGGCCACTAACCACACGTGGTGAATGAGCACTTGAAACGTGGCCAGTGCAGCTGAGGTGCTGAGCTGCTAATTTTGTTTGTCATTACATTTAAATGGCCATGTGCGGACAGTGGCTCAGGTATGGTGCGGGGCCGGTCTGTGCTTGTCTTCAGCATTCACACATCAGAGACCCCAGCTCTGTCTTTGGTGCGTCAGTGCAGAGACATGTGACGCGGCTACTTGGATGGCTCGCAGATCTCAGACACAGCGTGAATCTGAGCTGCTCAGCCTCTCCCCTGCCTGTGCCTGCCATGTCCCCATCCCTTTGTACTTTGTCAACTAGGAGTGTGATGGTCTCACAGCTTCTCACCTTTACTTGTCAAGTCCTGTGTTTTCCCTACTAAATATCTTGCAAAACCCATATACACACATGCACACATGCATGTACGTGTACGCCCACACATGCATGTAAGTCAATACACACACACTTCTGTGCGTTTGCTGCCACTGTTCTGGTGCAACTGGTGGCCTGATGGAGTCTTCCAGCTGCCTCTCTTCCCCTCCTCCTGCTTCAGACAGCGTTGTTCACATCCTCCAACTGCGGCATGGTTCCCGTGCCCTGCAGCTCACCTGTTTGGAGTGTAGGATTCCATGGGTTTTCATATGCTCACAGTCACGTGGCCATCACCACAATCCATTTAGAGCCTGGAAAGGAACATTGTGCCCTTTAGGTGTCACCCCCAAACCTCCCCTGCCCCCCAGCTCCAGGCGGCCACCCGCTCTTTGGTGTTTCTACAGACCTGCCCATCCCAGACGTTTCATGGGAACGAACCGTGCGATCCCTTGTGTCTGGCTCCGCTCCCTTGGCAGGAGCTCCGGATGCAGCAGCCCCTGTTCTGGCCTCTCTGTCCTTCCCTGCTGCCTTCAGTCCACTCTCCTGAGGCCGGCCCTTTGTCCCACCCCATCCACTTCTCTGAGACTGGAGAGAGGAACAGAGCTGGGGCCCGCCGAGCACGTGCCCCCATGCTGGCCCCTCCCACAGCGGGTCCTCTGCCCTGTGTAGTGGGTCTGTGGACTCCTGGCTGTGTGGCTCATTAGCCTTGATGCTGAATAAGTTACTTCAGCTCTGAGCCCATTTCCTCATTTGCTTCATACCGTTTGTCCTCTCCTGGCTCCCACAGAGGGCCCTGGTTGCTTGCTGCGGGGGGCGATGGGCCCCGCCCGACTCCCTGAGGGTCCTTGCGTCCTTGGCCATTCACAGCACCCCCGTCAGGAAGTTCTAGGTCAATACCTGCCAGTGTGATGGCCGTGTGGTTACGCTAGATACACGGACCGTGTCTGAGTTCTGTAAACGAGGACTCAAAGAAACCATGATCGCGCATGTTGTGCTCAAGAGATGGGAAGGCACGTATGTGATTTTCAGTTTCCGCATCAGACTCTTCGTTTCGTTGTAGGCAGCCTTGCCGTCTCTGACAAACCCTCCTTCTCTGAGTCCCATCCGACGAAAGGGAAAGGAGAAAGAACCCGGAGAACCGGCCTCTGTGCCCTTGAGCCCCAAGAAGGGCAGCGAAGCCAGTCCAGGTATGAAGCAACGGCAGGGAAGGGCGGGGCTGGGGTGCCCTCCGGGTCACAGATCCCATTCACGCCCAGGTTAATATAATAGCTTCGTAGTTTTTGGAAATAAAGTACACAGCAGTGAAGCCAGAGAAAGAGTTTCCCTGGTGTGGTTTCAGGTACTAAATATTAATTCCTAAATGTGTGCAGAGCCTGTTCCGGTCTTGAGCGTCACTCCATGTCCCTGGCTAGTACGTGGCTATGGCAGTCCGTGGGCTTCCCCACCCTGCTTCTCCCTGCAGAGGAGAGGTGGAAAGAACCCTGATTTCAGTCAGGGAGGCCGTGTAGATGGCTGGGAACAGCTAGCAGCTGAAGGAGTTGGTTCTGACACGTGAAGACAGAAGACGGAAGTGCTAATGTGAGGAACAGTCTTCTGAGAGAGAGGAACCTGACAAACTCAGATGCGTGGAGGGGCTTCCACACCTAGGAGGGGCCAGGGTTTGCGTGGGAGCCTGTGGCTTCTGCTGACCCGGCTGCCACGGGTGGGCACGGGAGGGTGTAGGCAGGGTGGGAGGCGACCCGTGCTGTCGTGCCCCACCAGACCCGTTGGCACATCTCACGGCACCTCGGGCGGTCGCGACTCTCTCACGAGACTCGATGTTAGGGCTTTGCAAATTGCTAGTTTCTGAGGACTGACTGGAGCATTGCAGGAGGCTTTACCGGCTTTGAAATCTTCTGAACTTCACAGACGTAACTTAGCAGTATGTTCCTGATCGTCTTCCTGGTGGCCTAAAGAAACTAAAAAGCCTCCAAGTCAAAAATCTTTAAAATTTGAGGAGAATGGTTTTATTTCGTGCTTGGCCCTTTCCATTCTCTCAGCGTGTTGCTGGCGTACAGGGCCCCTGGGCCACACTGGCCAGGCTCAGCCCACTGTGCCGCTGGGAGCCTCGGGCTCCTGGATTCTGTGTGGGGGCTGGAGGCCACCCCCGCCCTGCTCTGATGCACAGACGGGCAACCAGACCATGGCAGACAATAGCAGTACACTGTTCTTCTTTCTCACCTATTTTATGGTTTTGGGGGAGATACTCAGATTCTGTTTATGTTTATTAGTCAACTTCTTGTTACTTCTAACTAAAAAGTCAGAGAGAGAATTTTAATTTTATTCTTTTAGAATACCTTTAAAAACCGTTATTGCCAGTGATCTCTTAAACTTGGCAAGTGTGTACTTTTGAGCTCAAAGTGTATTTTGTGTGTTTTAAAGCCTCTCGACAATCTGATGCCCCAGGGCCTGTTACAGCAAATAAGTCTTCTTCGCTGGGGAGTTTCTGTCACCTGCCTTCGTACCTCAAATTGCATGACGTCCTGAAAGCTACTCACGCCAACTACAAGGTACGGCTCCTTTTGTGAAAATATGCACACAGATTTCTAATAGATTGTGGGTGTCTTTCTTAAGATTTATAGCTTGTGTACATACACAGATGGGCGTACAGATAAGTACATGCAAATCAATAGTTTCTTCAAGGTTGTCTTTCAGCTTTGTTTATGGTAGTTCTCATCATATAAAACTCAGAGCAGCGATCTCTCTGTGGTTTATTGGTGCTGTGTCTGGGCTTCCTGGGCCGCCCCCACAGTCAGAGATGTGCTGGCCGGACTCGTGGGCCTCGGTGCGTGTGCAGTCTCAGAGCTGGGACTCTTACCACCACGTGGTAAGGACACACAGGCACGGTCTGCAGGGGCCCAGGTGCAGGCCTGCTGCGTTCTCTCTCCCACACTTGTCCTCCGGCCACGGAGGCTTCCTCTGCCTGACACGAAGCAAAACCCGGGGCTCACAGAGGAATGCAGGTGTGCAGCCTAAAACGTGGGGTTCATTCACATAGTCCAGGCACGGGGAGCACTGCTGGTGGTGTAGGGAACTGTCGACTGGCCAAGTGTGCAGACACCCCCGAGGGCTGACCTTACAAACAGGTTTCTGGAGGGAGAGCAGTCTGTTCTGTCGACTCTTCTGCACTGGGCTTTCTCACGCTGAGACGATTAAGGAAAAAAGTCCCATGGTTTCTCTTCGGGCTTTTCATTGGTTAGCTACCTGCCCAATTGCCCCTAGCACTGTTTCCCAAGTAAGCCATTTTTCTTGCGCTAATTGATCTGAAATACAACTTTTACCAGATGCTAAATTCTCATGGGTCTGTATTTCATTTACTGTTTGGTGACGTTAGTCTGTCCCTCTGTTCATCTGTTAGAAGCACACATGCCCATTCTGTGGCTCCATGGTACATTTTTTTTTTTTGAAGATTTTATTTATTTATTTGACAGACACAGTGAGAGAGGGAACACAAGCAGGGGGAGTGAGAGAGGGAGAAGCAGGCTTCCCGTGGAGCAGGGAGCCCGATGCGGGGCTCGATCCCAGGACCCTGGGATCACGACCTGAGCCGAAGGCAGACGCTTAACGACTGAGCCACCCAGGTGCCCCTCCATGGTTCATTTTTGCGGTGGTCGGTTCCCCCTTTCTGCTTTAGAATTTTTTCCTGATACTAGTTTATTTTTGCATGTGGACATGAGAATAAGCTAATCTAAAGGATCCTGAGAATATTTCCACTGGGATCATGTTAAATTTGTAGATGAATTCCTAGAGAACTGATATCTTGGATGTTAAATACACCTCTCCAGAGTGTGGGATGCATTTTTGTTTGTTGAAATCTTTTTTTTATTATTATTATTTTTTTTAAAGATTCTTTTATTTATTTGACAGAGAGTTAACAAGATCAGGAACACAAGCAGGGGGAGTGGGAGAGGGAGAAGCAGGCTTCCCGCGGAGCAGGGAGCCCGATGTGGGGCTCAATCCCAGGACCCTGGGACCATGACCTGAGCCGAAGGCAGACGCTTAACGGCTGAGCCACCCAGGTGCCCCTCTTGAAATCTTCTTGTATGTGTCTCAGATGTACATAAAATTTAAAGAATTTTAAGAATTTTTGAAGATTTTTTCACATAGATCTTGTTTATTTCTTGATAAACATGTCCCCAGATGGTCATCATTTTTTGTTACTGATAGATATTTCTCAGTTTTTTGGAAAACCATTTATAAACCTTATCTGACCTCTTTTCTGAAGGATATTGATAATTTTGAAACATAAGAATCTTAACCATGTTTTACAGCAGATTCAGAGGCTCTTTTTAGCCTATGTTTCTCATGTCACCCACCCAAATAGCAGGGGGCACGTTGGAAACCCTGCACAGAGAAGACACTTTTTTCTGCCTATTCCCAACTCCTGTCTCGGGTCCTGGGGCCCTGTTGATGCTCCTAGCATCTGCTCTGTTCTTACCATTTCCCCTCTGGGACATCCTGGGCTTCACGCTGTACCCCGTGCACCGTGGACCCCAGTACTTCAGATGCCCGCCTGGCTGGCGTGTTTGGGGTGCCTGGCACATGTGAGATCTGTCACACCGTCTCTCCATCTCCTTCATTTCTCCTCCTGAGTGGCCGTGTGCACGGCCCTCCACTCTAGCTCTGGGGTTAGCTCCCTCCGCGCCCTGTGGCCCTGGTTCTCACCTGTGACCTCTGTTCCTCTTCAAGATAGGCCTTCCTGTGCTCGTGCCCCTTGTCCCTTGTCCTGCCCTGCCTGCTGGAGGTGAGCCCCTTCCCTCTCGTCCCTGTGGGACGTGGCCCCACTCGTCCTTCCTCAGCCTGTTGGAAAGCCCGCCCCCCGCCCCTGGTGGTAACACAGAGTAGCTGCGGCACTCGGGCCTGCCTGGTGGTCATCTTCCGTGTGTGTCTCGCCTGCCGTCCTCTCCCTTGGCCCAGGAAGCACTTTCTCTTTCGTCACGGGTGGCCACGTTTGATTTCACGGAGCAGATTCCTTTCTCTGTTGCAGCGTTTTGCAGGGTTTTTGCCAGTTTTTATTTTCCTAGTTGATCTCTCCCCCTCTCCCTTGTTCTTTCATGTTATGTCTTTGGACCTAACCCCTTCTCTCAGTCGGTTAAATAGGGGAGTTGCATAATTTAATTCAGCTGGGCCCATTAAAATCCTAATTTAATCCTTCTTAACATGAATTTAATGTTTTGCTGTAGCCAGACTGAAAGGCGGTTTCTGGATTTGATGATGATTCTTTGGGGATAACTAATGTATGTAGAACAGGTTGTGTGTTTTATATATTTTGATTTGGTGCTTATCAGATGTTGGTTGTAATGGAAATTTACATTTTTTTCCCTCATGATAGAAGCTCGGAAATTATTTCTTTCAGTTGTATCAATGTAAGTTAGAAGATGCTTCTGAAAGATGGCAGTTTTATAAAGCTGTCTGGAAGAGTAGTTTCCTTTCCAAAGCATTTTCCCAGTGCGCACAGGAAACAAACAGCCCACATGGTGCGTGTGTAGGGTTGCATAGTGGGACACCTCTCATCACACAGACAGTGCGTGTCTTTGTTGCAGATGACGGATGGGACAGTGCAAGTAATCCTGTGTTCTCTTCCTTTCCAAGGTAACCTTGGATCTTCAGAACAGCACTGAAAAGTTTGGGGGCTTTCTGCGCTCTGCCTTGGATGTTCTCTCTCAGATCCTAGAGCTGGCGACGCTGCAGGACATCGGGAAGGTATGTGTTTCATTTCTTGTCATTGAGCTATAGCCGGCACCAGCGCCTGTGGGGCTGCAACCCCGTCATCCGGGCACGTTCAGAAGGTGGTAGCAGCTTGAGAATCTTCTGCATGTCCCCCCGACCCCTGCTGCCACATCACAGCACCTGACTCTCATGCTTGTCTTAGCCTCAGATTGGGGGTGTTCTACCTCTCTCCTCTTTTCAGTTTTTTTTCTGTATATTAGCTTAGATCCAGTTTATTCTACAACATGAGTGGGATTAAGCTGCGGTGACAGTCCCTTTGTTTTCTTTTTTCTTTTTTTAATTTAATTTTATTATGTTATGTTAATCACCATACAGTACGTTACTAGTTTTCTGATGCAGTGTTCCATGATCCATTGTTTGCGTATAACACCCAGTGCTCCATGCAGCATGTGCCCTCCTTAATACCCATCACCGGGCTAACCCATCCCCCCACCCCCTCCCCTCTAGAACCCTGTCTGTTTCTCAGAGTCCACAGTCTCTCATGGTCCATCTCTCCCTCCGATTCCCCCCCTTCATTTTTCCCTTCCATCTAATGTCTTCCCTGCTATTCCTTATGTTCCACAAATAAGTGAAACCATATGATAACTGACTTTCTCTGCTTGACTTATTTCACTTAGCATAATCCCCTCCAGTCCCATCCAAGTTGATGTAAGAGTTGGGTATTCATCCTTTCTGATGGCTGAGTAATATTCCATTGTATATATGGACCACATCTTCTTTATCCATTCATCTGTTGAATGGCATCTCAGCTCTTTCCACAGTTTGGCTGTTGCGGACATTGCTGCTATGAACATTGGGTGCATGTGGTCCTTCTTTTCACTACATCTGTGTCTTTGGGGTAAATACCGAGGAGTGCAATTGCTGGGTCATAGCATAGCTCTATTTTTGTTTTCTTATTTGACCTTCGTGAGCAGAAAGGGTGACAACAGACGTGGTGAGGGTGCATGGCCGGCTCCTTTGGTGCCACGGGAAGCAGCAGAGCTGGGGTAGAAGCCCCGTTGCCCTCCCCATCATCGTACAAGGAGGAGCTCAGACACACGAGAGTTCAAGGAATTGTGTGGTGAGCACCGTCTCATGTGTCCACACCCCAAGGCCTTGGCCACGTGTGTCCACCTGCTGGCTCCTGGGCGTCATACTTTCTGATGGGCCGCAGAGGAGCTGCAGGTGGCTCCCCCTTTAAACAAGTATCTCTGTCGAGGGAAGTACAGTGGTTTGTGAAGTTCGTTTGTTTTTATTTTTCTAAATCTTTCTCTTGGTACATGAAAGCGTGCCTAGTTTTCATGATTACTTGCGGTATTCTGCTTCTTTTCAGGTCTGTTTAGTGCGTGCACTTGTTTTTTACTGGCTACATAGTGTCCTGTTCTAACTGACGCTCAGTTGTCCCTCAGAGTGAAACTGGTCAGAGCTCTTCCTAGTACGGCCTTGCTGGTGAGACCGGCCGGCCCCCCGCCCAGGCTGTGCCTCTGCGCGCAGTGGCGCTCTCCTGTAGGGCCATCAGTCCTGGCAGCCCATCGCTTTTCCCCGCTTTTACCAGCAGGTCTTGTGGCCTGCGGTCTGTGTGCATGTAACACGTTGTAGCAACATGGGAAATATAACCCATTTTAACTTTGAATGTTAGATACTCTGAAATAAAAACCATCTACATGGAATTTTTAAAATAATAAAATTTTCCTTTTTCTTGGAATCCGGATGACTTTGTAGTTTGTTGTTTTTGTATTTTTTTCATTTACCAGGAGCATGGTTCCTTTTTTCTTTTTGACTGCCACATACACAGAAATAGTTGTTCTCCAGTGGCAGCCAGTGAATTTATCCACTGGTGCATTTATCCCAATATATGAAAGTAAATAATGAAGTCACAGTCTGATAAAGCTTGGTATTAGGGGTCTTGATATTCCTGAAAACAGGGATATGCTTACATTTCTTCCTTTTTTAAAGGTGTGTGTTCAGTAACTTCATCTCTGAAGATCCTTTATCCGGGGCAGGATTGACTGGATGTTACAGCCTCTTGCCTTTGTCTTTACGGTTCTGAGTTGATCTGTTTTGCTGTTTGATGACAAAGGCCTGTTTCAGCTGCAGTTTGGGCTTTCCCTTATCGGTGCTCTGGGAGCCTCTTCTGCTTAACTGCTGAATCTTCGCTCCTGGTCTTTCCGATGAGAGTGCAGGGTAGAAGCCCCCCAGGATTTTCTTTGCGCTTGGACACTTGCTGTGTGTGCGGGGTCTCCTCGGCTGATCACGGCGCGGGCAGGCCTGGGACCCCCCCTGGCAGACACACTGCCCAGCTGGGTGGAAGCATGTCTAGGAGCCCAGGTGGCAAGATCAGGGTGGAGACAGCTCCTCCTGACTTGGGGTCTCTAGGCTGCGCTGTGCCTCTCTTCCTTGTGCCTTGACCTGGAAAGTCTCCCAGGGCAGTGGACCCCAGTGCAGTGTGGGGCTTGCTGCGTTTGTCCCTGCCCCTCAGGGGTTACTGTCCTTCAGTCCCTGCCATTTGGCGTCTTGTTGCTGCGACTGCACACAGTGCCTGTGCTTCTTTTGGTGGTTTGGGTGGAAGGTATAAATGGGCCCCATGCCCTGTTTTGCCAGAAGTGGGAGTCTGTATTCCACCGCATGTTGGTGCCTGTGTTGGGACGCACTCCTGGAGCTCCTCGTGCTCTTTGAGGCCGCCACGGCCTCCTTCCTTGTCAGTTTTCAGTGCCTCTTGCTGTGTTTGGTGCCACCAAGTCCTCCATGCATGTTTGTTAGGAGATCTCGTCCTTTGCTAGACAGATCGTGCCCTGGAAGCTCTAGTTGTAATTCCTCCAGTTAACATTTATTAGATACCAGCTGTGGGCTGTACAACCCAAAAGCAACGTGTAACAAATTCAGCCCTGCAGAATACAACCTTGAATGCTCAGAGTCTAATTTGAGTAAATCAGAATATTAAAAATACACGGTCCTTGTATTTGAAACCAACAAAAGTCTGTTGTTTTTTAGTGCAGGAAGCTGTCCCACACAAGGAAATTGAGAGGCAGTCTGGTTGGTGTGAATTCCAGCTCCGCTGATGGAAGCAGCGGCTGGTGACCGTGTAGGCACTGAGGCGGGCCGTTGGTGCTGAGTGCCTGGCCTGGCGGCATCCTGAGAGTTCATGTCTTCGTCCTTCTCGATGCCCCAAGAAGACATCGCGTGCCCTTATCTCATTTTTTAGGGTGGTAAAAGTAGTTTGTGAGAGCGGTCACGTGAAGGCCGTCATTTTGGTCATTTTTGCAGATTGCTGTAAGACACCTGTGGGGCATTTTGTAGTAAATCACACAATGCATGGGCCATATGTTCAGCTGAACGTCTGCCGGGCTTCTGGCTCTTCTGTACTCTCTGAGTTCCTGCCTGGAACACAGGGAGAGTAGGTACTTGGTGAACAGTTTGTTCCTGAGCAGGCGAGCGAGCCAGCGAGTGACGGCAACACATGATAGGGAGGCTGCAGGGAGCTACTTGACCATCTGTGGTTTCTGCTGACTTTGTTCACAGCGATAGACCGCAAGTTTCCTCCAGATTTGACTGACGCTCAGGAGTTACGCAGAAGCTACCTCAGGTCTTCAATGTCTGTGCAGGGCTCACAGCCGTAGGAAGCCACCTGTCAGTCACTTACTTCAATGTCTTACTGCTTATTCTTCTGCAGTGTGTCGAGGAGATCCTAGGGTATCTGAAATCCTGTTTCAGCCGAGAACCGGTGATGGCAACCGTTTGCGTTCAGCAGGTAAGAGAGCCGTTTCCTGTCTTGTCCTTTCAAGCCCCAGCTCTGGGCAGGAGGGCGTGATGCGACTGCTCACGGAGGAGGTGGTGCTGGGGGCGTGTCGGGCAGCCCCTGTGTCACGCGTTGGCTCACTCCGTTCTTAGGCAGAGGGGTCCCTCTCCTACTCCCCTGCAAGAGGAGGAGGCCCATCACTGGAGAGGGCAGCTGGACTCTGGCTAAGCCCTGCCATCTTAGTGTCCCTCCAGGGTTCTGTTTGGAATGCTCAGTCTCGTGGAGAATCACGGTAGAGTCGAGGCTCTGAGGGTCTTCTTTAAAACTTACTTTGCCCTTCACTGCAGCAGTCTCACACGGTGTTGATGGCGATTCCCAGCAAGGATTTCAGTCTGAATTTTTGCTGACGTGACTTCTGCCTGGGAGTTGCTCTGTGTGTTCACGCTATGTTAAGTCGGATGCTGATGGCTTCAGTTCTCTCACTCTAGCTGTTGAAGACTCTCTTTGGGACAAACTTGGCCTCCCAGTTTGATGGCTTATCCTCCAACCCCAGCAAGTCTCAAGGCCGAGCACAGCGTCTGGGCTCCTCCAGTGTGAGGCCGGGCTTGTACCACTACTGCTTCATGGCTCCGTACACCCACTTCACCCAGGCCTTAGCCGACGCCAGCCTGAGGAACATGGTGCAGGCGGAGCAGGACCACGACACTTCAGGGTAACCTTCCAGCTGTCCTGCCGGGGTGGTCGTGTCAGGGGCGCATCTTTGGTAGACCCATGACAGAGAGAGCGGTGAAGTTTGTAAAAAGTAAAAAAAAAAAAAAAAAATGAGCCACAGTCTTCTCATACTCTACTGTATCCAAAGAACTTTGGAAAGTATGTTACCAACATGCTGGAGGCATGGCCCTGCCTTCAAAGTGTGTGATCCAGTGAGTAAGGTGGCGTGTGGGGGATCGTGCAGGCTTGGGGGCTGGGCAGGCGTGGGGAGGCAGCCGGGCTGTGGGGGCCGCCGGGGCTGCGGTGCGGAACGTGCTGGCCTGCTGACCACAGGCGCCGGGTGGGGGTGGGCACCTCTCAGGTCTGCACTCGGGTGAAAGCGCAGCTTCTACGTGGTACAGTGGTGAGGGCACCCGAAGGTGTGTGAAAGGCATTGAAGAGTCTCCTCTAACAGCACTACGCCTTTCATCACCTTGTGGCTCTAAGTCTTCATTTACATTTATGATTGTGTTTTTGATGCCTGGAATATAGTAGTTTTTGCTTAAATGCCCATAGTTATTAGATATTTGAGCTGCTACTCGGTGTAGTAACAAGAGAATTCCTTGTTTTCCTTTTATGTAGGTAGTGATAAAAGAGCTGCAGTTAACATACTAGAGTCAGAAGCTAAGGAAAATGCCCGTGTTGCAGGCTTTATGTGGGTGGCATACTCACTGTGTATCCGGTTCTCAGGAATAAATGTCTTCAAATACTTCATTTAATAATATGGGGTATAAATAAAAAACTAAGGGAGCGTGTGTGCGTGTGTGTGTGTCAACTGTCATCTAACTTCGTTTACCTTATAATTGGTGTGAATCTTTGAAGAATTTTTTCCTAAGAAAACCAAGTGAGATCTTCATGGGCATCCCCTTTCTGGCCTCAGCGTGGCCTTGGCTGGGTGGTGGTGGGTTTCCCGCGCCAGGTGCACTCTCTCTGACCGCCTGCCACCCAGACGAGGCCCGGGGCGGTTGCCGCTGCGGGCTCGACGCAGCCCGGCCGTCTGTGGTGGAGAGGAGCAGGTGCCGCTGCGTGCGTGGCCCCCCAGGCCCCCTGACTCCGAGTGCGACTGGGGACGCAGGAGAGGATTTAAGGCCACTCTTGGCTCCCTTTTCTCCATCCGGCAGGTGGTTTGACGTGCTTCAGAAGGTGTCTACCCAGCTGAAGACCAACCTCACGAGCGCCACAAAGAACCGCGCGGATAAGGTGAGCGAGAGACGGCAGGTGTCGTGCTAGAAGGGAGGACGGAGCTCGGCACTTCCCAGGTCGGCGGCCTGAGGTGTTCAGTTGAAGACTAACTCACGGATTTGTTCTTTTCCTTTTCTCTGTAGAATGCTATTCATAATCACATCCGCTTGTTCGAGCCTCTGGTTATTAAAGCTTTGAAGCAGTACACCACCACCACGTCCGTGCGGCTGCAGAGGCAGGTTCTGGACTTGCTGGCGCAGCTGGTGCAGTTACGGGTCAACTACTGTCTTCTGGACTCGGACCAGGTTTGTCGTTTTCGGCCCCCATCTACCCTAGCTGTGGGTAAGTCAGTACTGGTTGCCTGTGAGACCCCACGGTCTGCCTTCAGGAGACGTGCCGCCCACTGCGTCCTCCCCAGCTCGGGGCTCTCTGCCTGGGGTGGCCTTTACTCGAGGGTCAGGGCTTTCTGTCCACTCACCCTCCCCACCCCAAGATAAGTGCATTTAAATTTTAGATACAACTAAGCCTTACTGTTCGGGGGGACATTTTTGCAAAACGCAGAGACTTATTTTGAACACATTATCAATTATGACATCTGGTTTCAAACAAGCTGACGTCCGGGCATGTCTGTAAAGAAGAACGTGGTCTAAGGGAGCAGTAGCTGGTGCTGTGCCCCGAGAGGCCCTCCCGGTGCCCGTCTGACCAGCTCGGTGTTGACACGCCCTGGCCAGGCGGGACTCAGCTGTGGGGAAGCACTTCTGGAATCCTAGCCCCTCGGGATGCCGGCTGCATTCACCACACATAAAGTCGCCTGTAGGTCATGAAAGTGTGACTGTCATTGCTGGGCCGTGACCTTGGGCTTCTTTCCCAAGTGAGGTGGGAAATGTTTCATAGACATCGGTGTGTCGGTAGATCCTGTCAGCACCAACACTCACCTGGAAAGGTCTGTTGCTCAGAGAAATGAGGAAACACCTTCAGGATGCTTATCTCCCCACAAGTGGTATTCGGGGGCCGTCTTCTCATGAAGGGGGGCTTGAAGGACCGGGCTTCATGGTGGCTGACATTTGCACTCCTCCTTCTTTTGCCAAACTATCAGAAGAACATCATCCAAGAGGGCCGCTCCCTTCCCTGGGGCAGATGCTCACTGGAGAACGGTTAGGGACAGCATGGCCTTTCCTGACACAGGGACCTTGGGCAGGAGAGGTCTCGTCTGAAGCCTCGGGCGGTGGTGGCCCAGAGGGAGACAGGTGCATGCTGACTGGGAGGTTAGGAATAAGGGCGCTCTGGGGGCTTTTTAGGCGGAAGTCAGGGCCCACTTCGAGGGCCGCTCTGGGGGCACAGAGCCACCGGCCCACTGTCTCCTCAGCGTCCAGTCGTGACTCCTCCCAGGCAGAGCTCGATGTTCTCCTGCGGAAGGGAGAGGCTGCTCTCTTTCTGGGCTGCCTTCAGTGTGATCGCCATTCTCTCTTCAGTCTTTCTACATAGACTCTCTTCTCAGAGATGGTGTAACTTTTGTTGCTTCCTTCTGTCTTACTAAAAATCACCTGACGCATGCACGTGGAGAGGGGCCTGCCTCAGAGCTCCAGCAAAGCTGCCTCCCAGCCACCTCTTCTGTGGTGCTGCTGGCCTTTTCTTGCCGTGAGTGCTCTAGCCTCACATTTGTTCAGATTTGCTCGTATAGCTCAGGGCCCTTTCTCCCCAGTCCTGAGGGTTTCAGTACGATGACTGTAGGAAATGAGAACAGGCGGACCATTTAATTCAGTTCCCATCATGATCTGTGGAGCACCTGCTCTGTGTCTGTGTCATGCCTGCAGGCTGGGAGCAAACAGCGGTATGTAAGTTCCAGGCTCGAGGTTGGGAGAGCGCAGGTGCTTGGAACAGAGTTGGACGCAAACTGGCTCAAAGCCAGTCCTGCAGTGCTGCCTGTGCCCTCAGGGTTGCCTTCCTTGTCAGACAGCAGCCCCCTGCATCAGCCCCTTTGAACGCCGGCTTGTGGGAGGAGAGGGTGGGTCGATGTGGGCATCTTCTTACAAGCCAGTGTCGGGGCATCCGTGCTGCTCGGGGTGTGAGCCGGGGCGAGCTGGCCCCCAGGCGTGTCTTTGCGGGACTGCTCGGTGTCTCCTGGAGTGCGCAATCTCTTTTTCCGGACCTCCCACCGACTGTTCAGTAAAGCGTCCTGGATTATCTAGTCTGACAGAATACGTCTGAGTTCTTGTATACACACAAGTTTACTGCCAGGAACTTGTTAAAATTGACACAAATAAGTAGGGAGAAAAGTCACCTAGTTTGCATGTTTTAATTACTGATGTGAAAATTTTATTTTCCTGCTTGTAGGTGTTTATTGGATTTGTGCTGAAGCAGTTTGAATACATTGAAGTAGGCCAGTTCAGGTAATGGCATTTTGTTCTTTTAGATTTTTTGTCCTTATTATGGACTGACATGTGATTTTAGATTATTAAGATGAACATTTACTTTAAAGGATTGTTAACGTATTTTTGCTAGATATTTTTTTAAGTGGAACTCTGATTAACACGCTGTGTGTTTTTATTTCTCTTAAAAATTGATGTGTCTCGACTCATTTAGAAATAGTTCTGCATCTGGAATTAGATGTGTCAGTTTTCACATTTCAGAGCATTTAATTATGATAACAGACTGCTAAATGCAGTCTCTTCTGCTGGAATGCTGATTGTTTTTTGAGCTTTTTAGAGAAAACGTGTTTTAGGTGTGGCTGTCTGCAGTAAAGGTGGTTACTGTGTGCTTTCCTGAGAGGGATTGCAGCTCCCTGCTGGACACTAAGGCCTGAATACTCTCTCCTGTGCCAGAGACAGGTGTTTAAGTGTAGTTACTGAAAATGAGATCTCTTCAGTGTCTGAGCTGCAGTGGACCCTTGAACAACACAGGTCAGGTGTGCTGACCCCCGCATACTCAGAAATCTGCATTTAACTTGTGCCTCCCCAAAAAGCTAACCGCCAAGAGCCTGCTGTTGACCAAAAGCCTTACGGATAACGTCAACACTCGATTAACTCATATTCTATATGTTATACGTATTGTGTGTATTCTTAAAATATGTGAGCCAGAAAAAAAGAAAATGTTAAGAAAACTGTGAGGAAGATAGTATATGTGTATAGTATAGTATTGTATTTATTTAAAAAAAAAATCCTGTGTATAAGTGGACCCGCGCAGCTCAAACCCATGTTGTTGGGGGTCAGCTGTCCTTAGTAAGTAGGGAAACAGGGTGAAGAAGGATGTGTTCTCAGTGTCTCTTGGGTCTAGAGACCCTGGACTTCTTACTCTAATTGGGTGATATTTCCTGTGTGATTTGAGACAAGTTACTTTTTCATCCTCTGAGTCTCAGTTTCTTCAACTGAAGAGAGAAGGGGCAGGAGGAGAACTAAGAAGACTGTGCCTTGGGGCATCCAGTGCCATTGGGTGCTTTCCGGGGGCTCTCCCTCAGCCCTCCCCCTGCCCCCCTTTCTCCCCTCATTCCCTCCCCTCACTCTCCCCACTTGCCCCCTGCCCCCTTGCTCCGTCCCTTTCTCTTTTGCTCTCCGTTCGGAATCATTAGTAATTTCATGTTGTTTATATTGATGATGTATCTTAATTTTAAAAGGAAGTATCTAAATGGATGTTTTTGTTTCTAGGGAATCAGAGGCAATTATTCCAAACATCTTTTTCTTCCTGGTATTACTATCTTACGAACGCTATCATTCAAAACAGATCATTGGAATTCCTAAAATCATTCAGCTCTGTGATGGCATCATGGCCAGTGGGAGGAAGGCTGTGACACATGGTAACGGGGCAAACCTTTCCCTGTGGTCGTCAGTAATGATGTGCTGGACAGTGTTAGTCTTCATTACACCAACTTCCAACTGTGTCCTCGGCTGCTCTGTGCTTTGTGGCTCTGTGTGTGTACGTGCGTGTGCGAGCATGCATGTGTGCGAGTGTGTGTGCATGCGTGCATATGCGCATGGCTTAGAGAGGTCACAAAAGGAAGAGAGCCCCCCCGCCCTTTACTCTCAGGAGCTTACAATCTCCTAAGGTACAAGGGGTAAGGTGATCTGAGGTACAGAGAGAGTCTGACATAAACACTCTAGTCTAATTACGTGAAACACAAGAAACTGAAAACTCCACCTTCTGTAAGGGCACTTGGTGTATTGTGCACTGCCCCGGGAAGGAGTGGCCTGGCCTCGGTTCAGGACCTTCTGTGCTGCCTGGTTCTTTGTAGAGACTTAACTGAGGAGCACAGACAGTGGTCTGCCCTCAAGCAGCCTCCTCTCACCTGCACAAGGAGGTTGTGGTTTGCAGAATAAACTGTAAATCTTCAGCATTTTCCCTTGACTCCTTTCTGGCTCTGTTGTCAGGAATCAGTAGCCTTTTTGAACCTTGGTGAGGGTACATCCCAAGACCTTTGCAGACCCCAGAGGAGGGCGCTATGGTGTGCAATGTTCTGTCTTCCATGTGGTTGTGGTAAAGCAGGTAACGTGTTGAGGGGTAGACACTCAGCGCCATCTGATTCTCATGGTCTCTGGAGTCACCTTTGCCATGGCCTCACAGGGGCTGAGATTCACACCGCAGCAAAAGTTCACACTTGTGCGCATATGGAATTTGGGGTCCCAGGTGCAAATGTCAAATAAAGGGATGACGAAAACCCCCTAGATTAGAGGGTCTTTGGGTAGAAAATCAATGGGCAGCCAAACCCTCGTACTTTCTGTGGAAAACTTGGTCACCTGTAGAACATTCAGCAAGTATGCTGTGTGTGCGTGGCACTGAGGGTGCGTGTGCCCAAGTGTGCGTGCCACTAAGACAGTGCCTTGCGGTGACATCAGGGACATGATTGGGCCACACCCTTCCCAGTGAGAGAAGTTTCTTAGACAGTTTGTCCCAGCGGTGGCGGTAGACTGAGGAACCTCGTTTGACTGCTGTTTTGGATAAAGACAAGACTTGGGGGAAAGGCTTTATCTAACGAGAGTGAGTTACTACTTAAAATGGCATAGAAATCTAATACTTTACATGTTTTCTGTTGAAGAACACTGTCATCTTTTCAGGTAAATCTTTAAGTGGAGTATGCATTAGAATAGGATGTTGCTACTTTAGTTAGTTGGAAGATTTTAGTTTGAATTTGGCTTTTGGATTTGTGTCTCTTTTGTCAGAAATGATGTTACATCACAACACCCTAGTTTTTGTTTTCGTTTTTTTAAGATTTCACAAAATGATCAGTAAGTGTCTGAGGAAGACCTGTGGCCTCCCTGATGGCATACTGATAATTTGTAGCGCTCACTGATAACCTGAATTTATCCCTTATCATAAGCTGTGCACGGATTAGGGTTTTCTTATTTTTTGGACGTGTTTTGGAGGTGTTAAGCTCTGTCTGCAGTATAACGGTTTGTGATGCCTTCTGAGCCTGCCTTTTTACACCACAGCCATACCAGCTCTGCAGCCAATAGTCCATGACCTCTTTGTACTGAGAGGAACAAATAAAGCCGACGCAGGAAAAGAGCTTGAAACCCAAAAAGAGGTGGTGGTGTCGATGCTGCTGAGACTCATCCAGTACCATCAGGTAAGGGAGGCGTGGGGTGGTCCCTGGCACTCCATTGTCTCTGCAGGGGCAGGAGGAAATGCCCTGTGGCCCACAGTCCACTACTTAGCGGGTGATCCTTTGTGCTGCCCCCGGCTCTCAGTCTGGGGAGATGCCAGGGAGGGATAGGCTTGCCGAGGTTTGGTCTTTAAAGCTGTACAGCCACATGGGGAGGTCACCTGCCACCTGACTGACAGTCACAAGGTCATTCAAGGAAGTAAATAAGTTGGAGACCCTCTTCTCCAAAATTACCAAAAATCAGTTAATTGACATTGATCAAAATGATAGAATTCTAAAAGATGATTTTAAAAATCTCACATCTGAGGGGCACCTGGGTGGCTTAGTCGGCAAAGCGTCTGACTTCAGCTCAGGTCGTGATCTCGGGATCCTGGGATCAAGCCTCACATTGGGCTCCGTGCTCAGCGGGGAGTCTGTCCTTCTCCCTCTTCCCTTCCCCCATCTCGTGCTCTGTCTCTCAAGTAAATAACTAAAATCTTTTTTTAAAAAAATCTCACATCTGAAGTAATCTAAAGACTTTATTTTGTACCTCTATTTACCATATATTGAAGTAGGGCTAGTGTCTTTTCCTTTGTGCTAACTGGTTTTGTTTTCCGTAAGGTGGAGTACAATTTCAGGCTGATTGGGGTGGGGCCACAGTGCAGAGATCTAGCATCAGGCCTCTCCAGTGAGGCCACTCTTAGCTTGCTCGCTTGCCTGGCCCTCACTGTTTCATAATTCTTGGTAGCTATTTGTCTTTGAATCTTAAAGTCGTAAGCTTTTCTCATGGAAACACTTTCTTTGTGCATACTCATTTTGGTTAATCTATGTAATGTTTTAATTAAATGTTTACTGTTTAATTAAATCCCATAATTACAATGAAAAGTACAAAGCACACTGGGTTGGAGGGAGGCCTGGAGAGTGGCCCCGTCAGCCACATGCCCTTGGGGAGCTCTCCGTCTGTTGCTTCAGAGGACAGAGAGGGTCGGCTAGCCTTTGCTGAGGAGAGTCGGAATGGAGTGCAGATCCCCCTCTTGTGGGAGAAGCGCTGCCAAGCCCATTGAGCAGAGGGGCGGCTGTGGAGGGGGCAGGCGGGTGGGCTTCTTACAGAGTAGGCTTGGATTGGCTTGGCTGTCTTTGTGGCGCTTGTGGTGAATAGGCCAGGCTGACAGGCATTTTTGTCAACAGGCAGGTGATAAGTATTTTCAGTTTTGCAGGCTCTAGGGCATCAGTTGCAGCACCCCAGGTCGGCTACTGTGGACAAAAGCTGTCCCAGCCAGTGTGTTCACGACGGGTATGGCCATGTGCCAATAAAACTTTATTTACAAAAATGGGCTTTTAGCTGTCTCTGCTTAGAACTGATCACTCATAAACTCCTGCTCGACCATGGGTAACTTTTCTGAGAGTAAGTGCAACTCGGTAGGAGATCAGCTTTGTAAAGAGCACAGAGTTGAAATTAATGTACACAGAAGTCAGGAGGCGTCTGCAGAATAGTTTAGTCAGGGCTGTGTTTGCGTTTTCCCAAAGGTTAGTCTAAACTTGATTTTCTTTTTGTGCCTTTTCTCTGATTGTGAAATCTTGTAAACTCTGTAGAAGCAAAGAAGTATAATGATGGCACGTGATCCCAAGGACTGTGCTTGTTGGAGGGTGCCCCTTGCATTTTCTTCTGCTGGTTTCCCATGTCCCAGGGCCAGGGTGGCTTTGGGGGTATCAGGCCCTCACTAGGTTTGCATCCTGGAGTCGGAACTGGGGTCAGTGCAGCAGGCGGGCACATGTGCTCTGTGAGCACGACCGGCTGGGAGCTCTGACCTGCCCCCCACCCCCTGCAGGTGTTGGAGATGTTCATCCTGGTCCTGCAGCAGTGCCACAAGGAGAGTGAAGACAAGTGGAAGCGGCTGTCTCGGCAGGTAGCCGACGTCATCCTCCCGATGTTAGCCAAGCAGCAGGTTGGTCCCACGTCTGCCTTGTCGCCGTGGGGTCCCTGGGACACCTTCCTAAGTGGCAAAGGTCCTTATAGGAGGCGGCACTTGGGATTGGCATTTCACTGAATTGTAACAGATTAGATTTGTGATCCTTATCAGTGCCGCTCAACAAGACAGGGATTTCATTCATTCTCAGTGACCTTCTCAGGTTGCTGTGTCTCCCGCTTCACAAGAGTGGAGCCCGAGCCCACCCAGAGATGCATGGCTGGAGAGGGCCCGGGCCAAGGCAGAGCCAGCGATCTGAGTCCAGAGCCATGTCCTTTCCCGTCTGGCTGCCCTGCCTCCCTCATTCTGCTCAGTCAGGCATTGCTACTTGATCTCGAGCTGTTTGTTTTCCCTTATCAACCGTGATCCATCATTTAAGCAGAACTTCTGTAATCAAGCGATGCGATCAGTTGTCTCCATAATTGTAGTGGAGCGAAGTGATCTGGCTGTGCCATGTAGGATGGAGCGCACTCAGTCACAGAGTTTCTGAGCCATGTTTGCCACCAGGTGTCCAAGGACAGGATGCCCGTTGCAGGTGCAGCAGCACCTTTGTAAATGGGATGTTGGGAGTGTCCCAGGGTGGCAGGGGAGTGCTGCTGATGCCCCTCCAGGAAACCTCACCAGCGGTCAGCAGAGCTCTGGGTCTTAAGCGCTTTGGATGCATCAGCAGATACCTGTTTGTTCATCTTGATTGTCCCAGTAGAGGAAGCAAGTACTCTGGGTAATAGGCAGTGTCCGTGACTCTTGGCTGTCGGTGCAAATGTGCAGACAGATGCGGTAGCCCTTACTGTCTTCATCGCCTCAGCCCCATTCTGGTTTCCTAACGGCCTTGTTATCCAGCAGCCACTTTACAGGGAGGGAGTCTCGACTTCCGGTGACACTGACAGAGGGCAGATTGGTGAATGTGGTGCTTTAACGTGGTCACGGATTCCATGCCTATGGATCTATATTTTTAGAGTAGTACTCCAAAAACTTTATTCCAGTCTCTTGTTTGTTGTGTACACAATCTAAGGAAGGTGGAGCTGGAGGGCTGGAAGGCATGGTAAATGTCCGGCTTGATCCCTGCCCCAGTGAAACCATGTGAACCGCTGCACGGTGCCCACCAGGTGGCTAAGCGCAGGTGCACGGTCCATGCACAGGTAGTGCTGGGCCCTCTTTGGTACCAGCAGTAAATACGAACATGAACAGAGCTGGTGAAAAGCCTGCCCTCTAGGAGTGACAGTTTCCTTGGATGGGGCTGGAGGAGACAGACCACAGAAGTAACTTGGTGACGTGTGTGAAACACCAGACGGCAGCGGGTAATGTAGGGTGGGCCAAGGAAAGAAGAGAGGTGGGAATGTCCGGGCAGGGCTGCGTGGCTCAATTTGCGCAAACCTGACCTGGGTGAGAGCTTTCTAGGCAGAGAAAACAGAGCAGTGCAGACCCTAAGGTGTGGGAGCCTGCCCCACCGGTGGGATCAGAGAACTTCGAGAGGCCATGTGCATGGAGCAAAGTGGCCATGGGGCGTAGGGAGGGCAGCCAGGGTCTGGGGGGCGTGGAGGGCCTCTTGGGCCAGTGTGGAGGACTTTGGGAATCCTGTAGAGGGTTTGGTACAAAGGCGTGGCATGGTGTGATTTGAGAGCTGAGGATAACCTCAGGGTGGGAGTGAGGGCCGAGCGGAGGCGCTTGCCTGTGGTGTGGAGGTTGTGTGCACCAGGGTGGGGGTGAGGTGGAGAGCAGTAGCCACCCGCTCAATACGGTGTGGGAGCAGAGCTGGTGAGCTTGGCTCTCAGCTTCACGTGGGTGGGAGCGGGGAAGCTCTCGGGTGATGGGCCTCCTGTCTCCCGAGTTGGGGAGATGAGGAGGAGCGATCCTGGTCTGGGCGTGTGCAGCTGGCATACCTGGGAGGCACTCTGGGGAGGCTGAGGCCGGCGTTTGGGTGTACAAGTCTGCGGTTGTCGAGGTAGAGCTGAGCAGGAGGTGAACACCGGGGTGGGAAGAGGTCAGCAGGGGACCCTGGGTAGTTGGGGGGGAGGGGAAGGCTGAGCTCTGAGCTTAGAGGCCAGAGAGGTGAGGACGAGTCCATGGAGGAGGTGGGGAAGGAAGAGCAGGTGGGGTGGTATTGTTGAAGCCAAGAGAGGAAGGCATCTCCTGGAGGAGAGATGGGTCAGCTTTCAGCTGCTCACAGGCTGAGCAGATGAGCTGGGAGCTGACCCTGCATTTGGCAGCCTGGTGGCCACTGGGGAGGTTTGAGTGGGTGGAGGGTGTAGAAGCCTGGCTAAGGTGTGTTGGTGAGAGAGGAATAGGAAAGAAATGGACTCTGAGAAGGAGTAGATGTGGGGTGGCAGCCAGAGGTGGAAAGAGGGGTTAGGGCCTGTGCATATACTGAGGGCGAGGGCAGAGGGGATTGCCCTCACGGGGCTGGGGCTGGCCCTGGCCGTGGGCCTGGTGTACTCCTCCTGAAGACCCAGAAGACGCAGAGCTGGTGGGGCAGGTGCAGGCCTGGGTGGAAGGCTTGGGAGTGCGGAAGCTCTCTGGATGGTTTCCTTACCGTTGAGGTAGACTCGGTGCATGTGGTGTTCACATGGGCACCTGAAAACAGCGCATCTCTGCAGATGGGTTCACTGGCTATGGACACACTCTTAGTGATGAGCAGTACCCATCAGGAAGGCAGTGCTTGAACACATTGTGGGAGACACTTAGCTTGGAATATTTTGCATCCATTAAAAACGTTAGATTTTAAAACCTTTGCCTTGGGACTTATCCCTTCCATTTTTAAGAGGAAAAAAAGCAGAGACATTCATAACATGATTTTTCAAATCAACTTGAACAAAAACCTCTCTACGTGTGTGTGGGTATAGGATTATAGGAACATGGAGAAAGTTAGAAATACAGTTGACCCTTGAACAACAAGGATGTTTTTCTATAAATACAGGACAGTCCTGTATGTGTATTTCCCCTTCCTTATGATTTTCTTAATGACATTTTGTTTTCTTTAGTTTACTGTATTGTAAGAATGCTGTATGTAATCCGTGTACAAAATATGTGTCAATCAACTGTTTCTGTTATTCGTTAGGCTTCTGGTCATCAGTAGGCTATCATTTTGGGGAAGTCAGAAGTTAATACACGAATGTTCAGCTCTGTGGGGGTGGCTGCCTTTGACCCCCGTGTTGTTCAAAAGTCAATTGTACACCAGTTTATTAACATTTGTTACAATTGGCTGAGTAGGGATGGGGTGCAGGTAGAGCGAAGAAAGGAGAAGAGTTGTGTGTGGCATCCTGTTTGGGTAAATTCTGTGTGTATAAAAAAGAGAGGCATGAGAGAGGGTCCCAGAGTGTGGATGGTGATCATGTCAGAGGGCTGTGATTCCAGCGGGTTTTTCCATACTTTTAAATATTTGAATCTTTTACAGAAAATGTACATTGTTTATATAATAAAAATCTAAGTGAAAAAATTTCTCTTGTGGGAAAAAGGTAGCTGCTACTGTGTTCTAAAAACCGTTTTCCTGGTTCACTGCTAAAGATGCTTTTAAAGGCAGGGCTGGTAATGCTTGGATGGTCAAGGTCATTTGACCTAGAGGTACCTAACTTGAGGTAGAAATGTTGACATATTTGTTGACTTACGGGAAAACATTTGTGATGTTTAATTGCAACAGATGCACATTGATTCTCATGAAGCCCTTGGAGTGTTAAATACTTTATTTGAGATTCTGGCCCCTTCCTCCCTCCGTCCCGTGGACATGCTTTTACGGAGTATGTTTGTCACTCCAGATACAATGGTGAGTGTCTCGCCTCATGATGGCACCTTCTGTTCATGCCTGTGCAGTGCAGCAGGTCATCAGAGTTACCTGGGGGCTCTGTCAGGGTAATGGTGGGGCCTGGGAATTTGCATTTTAAACAGGTTCCCAGATGGTATTGATGCTGCTTGTCTGGGACCACACTTTGGAACCAATGATAATTTATTGGCTTTATTGATAGAATGGTAAAATAGGAGTAATTTTCATTCATGAAACTAGCAATCAGGAAAAAATGTAATTCTCTTTTTACTTCAACTATCCCGTATTTTCTCTCTTTTAGGCATCTGTGAGCACTGTGCAACTGTGGATCTCAGGAATCCTAGCCATTTTGAGGGTTCTAATTTCCCAGTCAACTGAAGATATTGTTCTTTCTCGTATTCAGGAGCTCTCCTTCTCCCCATATTTAATCTCCTGTCCAATAATTGATAGGTTAAGAGATGGGGACAGTACTTCAACACCAGAAGAACACAACGAAGGGAGACAAATCAAGAGTTTGCCAGAGGAAACATTTTCAAGGTATGCTCTCTATCTAAGCCTTTAACCATCCCATGGCCTTCAGGAAGCCGTAGCATTTTGCGATCAGTAAGTCTGCAATAACTCCTGGTCTTGCTTCAGCGCTGAAAGTGGGGTAAAGAAGTCTGTGTGGATGTGCTTTCTTTACCCAGTCTGCCTCAACTGTGGCCCTGGGTTCATGTCTCTCTTATGGCTCTGTCATGTCCCATCTCATATCCTTGTTAAAGACCACACAGTGGTTGACCATGGCAGTGGGGGCTAAGGCTGGCCTGACCTAGGTGCTAGCAGTAAGGATGTGTGTTGTGTTGCCTGCAAGGAGTTTAAAAATCTAAGAAAACCCACTAAAAGTTTCATTTTTATTCTCGTGTGTACTGGCCATTCTAAACACAGTAATAAAATCTTTCTTCCTGCCAGGGTGACTGTTCCCACTGCGTCCCCCTTGGTGTACTTGTGATATGAAATCGTGTCTACCCTCACAAATTATTTGGAGGCTCCTTGAGGGCAGTGATCAAAAGTCAGGCCCAATAAATGCTTATTGCCTAGACAAGTGTGTGTCCACCTTTGCTGGATTCAGGGCACTCAGTGAGGTAGAGCTGGTGAGATGTCCCCTGAGTGTGGTTTGTGCGGATGTGCTCCTTCCAGGCAGGCCCACATAACATCCGTTTAGCCTCCCCGTCGTTGGTCATTGGTGAGGTTCCTGTGTGTTTGTGGAGATAAATCCAGTAAACTTGCCTGACACCCTTTTGTTTGTAGGTTCAACCAGGTAGCCTGTGGCTCCCTCTGCTACATTTAAGCAGGTGGCTAAAATGGATGATACATTAAATTCCTACAGTGGATTGTTGTCTGGTATTTCTGTGATGCTTTATGGTTTGCAAAGCTTTAAAGAAACACTACATGTCATTTTATCCTTCTAACATTCCTGAAGGTGATATGTTTGTAAGTGAGGAAGGTGATACACAGAGAGGGAAAGTGATTTAATACAAAGGGATGGTATTAAATGTTGCACTTTGTTTACTTAACTTTATATTTTTACTTTACCTCGGTCTACCATGTGTATTTTTACAGTATACTTCATATGATCACTCTATAACAGTCACCTAATTGACTGTTGGACTTTTCCATTTCTTTGAAGGTTTCTACTACAGCTAGTTGGCATTCTTTTGGAGGATATTGTTACAAAACAGCTAAAAGTGGAAATGAGTGAACAGCAACATACTTTCTATTGTCAAGAACTAGGCACGCTGCTAATGTGTCTGATCCACATCTTCAAGTCTGGTAGGTACCTCAGACTTATCTTCATAGAGCATCTGTATATGCCATGTCCTGTACTATACACTCTCAGAGGTAGGAACTTTGCTGCCCAGCGCAAGCTCTACTGTGCTTAATGTGCATTTGAAAATGTTTTGTTGGGGCACCTGGGTGGCTTAGTCGGTTAAGCGTTTGCCTTTGGCTTGGGTCATGATCCCAGGTCCCTGGGATCAAGCCCCATGTCGGACTTCCTACTCAGTGGGGAACCTCCTTTGCCCTACCCCCCACCTTGTGCTCTCTCTATCTCTCGCTCTCAAATAAATAAATAAAATCTTAAAAAAAAAAAACCCAAAATGTCATACAATTAAGAAAAAAATGAAGATGTTTTATTGGTGAAAAAAAGTAAAACTGAGGGCTTCCTCCTCTCTTAAAGATTTGGAAGCCCAAGATATTTTTGTACCTTTACATGTGATTGTGAATTAAAAAGGACAGTGAACCCAAGAGAGAAGTTACAAGAAGGCAGCCTTGTAGCATGCGTCGGAAACAACCAGTCCATATCAGGATAGTCAGTGCTTTCTAAGAGGAATGAGTGTTTTCAAGAAGAATGCCTTGGCTTAGATTAAATGGGTGAGAAGCTGGAAGACTTTAGTTACAGGGTACAGCTATATCTTTCTTCATTCAGCAGGAAAAGCAAGAGGCAATTCTCATCTCTAGGAAAAATGAACAACAAGGAAATCATGGTCCAAATATGAAGCAAACCAAAGTATGGCATGATTTTCAACAATCAATTTGATTGAAACCTTTGAATTTAAATAGCTTCTTTAAGTGGCACAGGGGTCATGACCAAGGACCTGTAGAAAGAGATGTTATTCTACATTTCTTGGCTTTGTTGGAAACTATATTCACATAATCATAAATGCTGTTTGATTTTTCAATTTTAAAGTCAATGTGTGAATAAAACATTGAAGACTTATTTACTTAATTTTGGTTTCAGAACAGAATGAAAATGTTTTTATTTCCAGGAAAAATAAAAGGGAAACTAACCAACTTAATTTGGGAGTGGAAGGTAGAGAAAAAGGTGGAGGGATGGAAGGGTCACTAATCTCATCCTGCATTGTTGGGTTTATACAGTCATACCGAAGTTGACACAACAGGAAATAGAGGCTACAGTGGTAACCAAATAGAACCAAAAATGTAACTTAAGTTGACAGGTAGCATGAGTGAGGTACATCTCATCTCTAATGGGATGGAGTCTGTAACCATCACTCAGCATGACTCCGGCAAATCCAGCAGTTTCATTTGCAGGGATAGGCCTCTATCCTATGCTAGAGCAAGAAAAGGAATAACTGGTTAGAGTTCCTGGAAGTACAGAGGTCACTGTTCTCTTTAGGTATGACCACCTCAGGCGCTTTCATTCTGTTGCCCTGTCTAGTGTTCCCATGTTTCAGCTCTGATTTCTATGTTGGCTCTGTTCTCTGGTGGGCTTCTTCCCCATGGCAGGAAGGATGACCCCTGGCCACCACTGGTCTCAGCCCCGGCGTGAGTCCTGCCCTGGGTGCTCTGGCCATTCATTGAGAGGGAGCGAGGGCTACTTCCTCACAGTAAGACAAGAGGAGCAGATGAATAATAGATGGTCTGCTACAGGTGATAGAAGTATGTCGAGTCGAATTTTGGAGGTAACCGTCAGAACTAGAAACAAGACAACTGTTGCCTGAAGAGGGATGGGGCAGGGCATTTGTAAAATCAGAAGCCTCTCTCTATTACTGGATTTTTAAGTTGTGTACATACTACTTTCATACAAACTAAAACATGCACATGCACCACACACATATGGACCCTCAGAGCAGTAGATAACTCATTTTCGGCCCCTCTTCACTTGGCAAAGATGCACCAGGTCAGTCCGCCCCAGGCTGCGCTCCGGTGCCATGGTGGTCAGGAAGGCTGGTTTGGCTCTTGCCTTCGTGCGGCTTGCAGTCCAGTGGGGAGGGTGGTACACAGGCAGGGAATCGGGAGTCTGGATGTTTCCTGTGAAGGAAGCAAGCAGAGCAGCGATAGGCAGAAGAGGGGCGGGGAGGGAGGGCAGGGCCCCCGAGAGGCCATGTTAAGCTAAGGCCCAAAGGCAAGACGTTGCTGTGCTCTGGCCAGACGGCCGCGGAGAGCACATCGGCAAGGCTCAGAAGGCGACCGGGGAGGCGGGCAGGGGTGGGGGTCGTGGAGAAGGGGGTGTCTTCGTGGCTGCTTCATTTAATTGCTGTTGCCCTTGGACAGGGGCATGGCCAGAATTTAATTATCAAGTGGACTCGAGAGTTTTAAGCCCTCTTCATTATTAACATTGAAAGAATTTTTGTTTTGAAGAACTTCTGATTTATGCTTCACTGACGCACATAATAAGTTTAAAGTTGAGAAAAGAATTAAGCTACGTGAGTAATAAGGTCATTTGTAATATGTCGGTCGTTCTGATACTTGGCCATTGATTGGTTTGCATCTGATACCAGAAGGACACCCATTCATCTCTAAGGGCTGCTTGCTTCCCTCTTTGGACAAGAGTGACCTTTTGCGCGTCATGTGGAGTTCTCTGCCCTTCCAGGTGTATCCTGACTCACCACCCTCACTTCCTCCTGTTCCTTGTCTCAAAAATCAGGGGAGGTATTGTGTAGTCTACGGCAGCACTGTCCACGACAGCCTCCTGCATTGGGGAGCATTCTGTGTCTGCAGTGGTTCAGTTGCCTCCAGCCACATGTGGCTTTTGGGCACTTGGAATGTGGCTGGTGTGGATTAAGGAGCTACTTTTTAATTTTATTTAATTTTAATCGACTTAAATTTGAATGGCCCCAGGTGGCTAGTGGCTGCTGTATCAGGACAGGATGTGAGGGGCAGTGTGTTCTACCAGAGGGCTCCGGCCTTGGTGCTGGGCACACAGGCTTTGCTGCGGTGTCTTTGCATGCTGTCATTTGGTTCAATATTTGCAAATAAAGTGTGTGTTTCCAAGTGTCTTTCTCCATGTGGTTTATTTTGACTGCATTTCTTCTAAAGATACTAGGGGGCAGAATTACCGTGTTTGATTTTGAGACAGAGTTTAAGTAAATCATCTTGTACTTTTATATAAATGAGGTGCATTTAGCATATAAAGCATTTTTATTTATGCTTTGCTTAAACAAAGGCAGTGAATTCTAGCCCTCCACTGAAAATTGAGACCTTCGAAAACGGTTCTTCCTGCAGCAAGAAGTTTGAGCTTGGTTCAGATTCACACTTGGGCAAAGACAAGGATGGCCACGCTGCTGGGAATCCAGGTGTTCACTGTGGGGTGCTCACTGTGGTACACCCCCTCAGTCCTTAGAGCAGCTCTGTGAAATAGTCACCCTTTCTGCTGAAGAGAGAGTTCAGGCTCCAGAAGGTCCTATGGTAAAACAGGGATTGAAAACCCAACCATTTTATCTTGCCCTCTGTTCATTCTTACACACCACGCTGCTGCTCGGTTGCCAATGGTACATGCAGTAGCTCACATTTGCAGGGCACTTCCTGCAGCCCCGGAGAGTCCAGTAACATGGGGCTGCTGCCTCCAGCCCTGCTTCCAGCACTCCTGGCCACATGTCTCTTTCAGCTCTGGGAGGGCAGGACAAGGGGAGCCTTCCTGGCTCAGGTGCTTGTCTGTGCTTTGTCACTGTCACTTGGCCTCGGGGCCCTGTCCCTTCTCCCAGGTCTCAACTCTTGGGGCTTCCCTTGCCTCCCAGTCACATCAGACATTGGGCTTCTTTCTGTCTCAGCCAGTGGTCGCTGCTCAGGAGACAGGGAAGGGAGACCCCGCCCAGTGCCTCATCCTGTCCGGGCCCAGTACCCGCGCTCCCCACGTGTTAGTTAAGGTCACGTAGCTACTGTAACAAAGAACAGCAGCATTTTGGTGGCTTGCCACAGTAGAGGGCTGTTCTTGTTTCTGTGCCCATGCGGGAGGGTGTTCCTGGTCCCTGCTGGCTCTCCTGCATGTGGAGATTCGAGCCCAGGCCTCTCTTCTTCCTGGGGCTTAGCTGTCCGGGGCATCAGCACCCTGGCCTCGCTGGTTGAGGAGGACAGGAAAGGTAGAAGAGGCTTTGTTGCCTTGGACTGAACGTGACCTATATCCCCTTTGCATGCATTTCTTTGGTGTACCTCTTAGCAGCCCCCACCCCATACAGGGGCTCGTTCACCCTGGTGGGTGACTGCTTCCCAGCAACAGACTGTTGGGCAGGACAGACCCTGGGGGCAGAGTCGTAGGGATGACAGCCAGGAGGTTCCAGGTGATGGACAGCAGAGGCAGGCGTCATGGCAGGACCAGCAGTGCCGTCAGCCTTCTACCAAGGGCAGTGGGCGGGCCAGGGGGCTTTCTAGAGCTTTCACCAGTGCATGTGCGTCCCCACCACTCCCATGCTGTGCACTTTCTCCATTGAGTATTCTTGGTCCTGGTTGCAATGCTTGATCTCTGTTCTTTCTCTCCTGCTGTCTCTCTCTCTGACTCTCCCCCTCTGCCTTTCTCCCTTTCTCTGTTTCTGTCCCTCTCCTCTCACTCAGTAGGGTTGTCCTCTTTGTGACCTGCCCCTGGTTATTGCTGCAGAGACGATCGACAATGCCTCCAGAGTCTGGGTCACCCAACTGATGTGGCTGCCTTGGGCTCTCATGTCCATTCTCCTTCTAGTGTGTGACTTGGTGTCTTGCCCACACCTGACGATTGAACTCGTCACCTGGCATAGCTGCTTGATTCTGGCTTTTTCTTGCCAACATGCTCCACACCATCGTGGGAGGTGTTCAAACCCCAGCGTCACTGTGGACTCCTCCCTGCCCCAGTGAACCGTCTGACTTCTTCTCTGCTCATGGCTCCTCCAGAGGCCATGCGGCCTTTCCTAGCAGCCCTCTGGCAGCAGCCCCGGTTGGTGGTCCTTTGCTCTGCCCAGTGCCATACTGAGCCCTTCACTCAGGTTTTACTCTTTGATCCTATTACAGCCGTGTGAGCTGCTACTACTCTTAATTCCATTTTGCAATGAGAAAACTGAGACCCTGGGTAATGTACAGCGAGGGCCAAGTAAATGGTAGAGCCACAGCTCCGACCATGGCTTCCTGTCCTCTGTTGAGTAAAACCCCATATCTGTAGTCTGTCATTCCCTCTCTTCTGTGGCCTGGCTCCCCATTCCTCCACAGCAGCACCTGCCTCTTCCCTCAGGTCCACTGGCCCCACAGAGAGCCCACACAGTAATGCAGGGCACAGAGGACCGGGCCCAGCTCATGCCCTCTTCCTCTGGGCACTTGCTGTGGCCCACGAGGAAGTGTCTGTTGTGGCAGGAGTAGGGTGTGGTGAGGGTCCGACCACACCTGCTAGAGCAGACTCGGCCCCACGGCCCGACCCTGTGGAGGCCTCGCTGTCCCAGGGGTGCCGAGTGCAGGCCACCTGCCGTTCCGTGGAGCTGGGTCGCCTGTCACACGCAGGCGTGGCTCTTGGCGCGGAGCTCCTGGACAGCTTGCTCACGGCAGTGGGGAGAAGGCCCAGGAGAGTAAGAGTGTTAGCGTCTGGTCTCTGAATGTGTGGGTCTGGGAAAGAGCTGAGGGTGTGTCTTTTTGTGGAAGGCCTTCCTGCGGCCACAACGAGCAGCCCGACGTTTGCCTCTCAGTTGTACTTTTGGTTGGTTTCTAGGAACGTTCCGGAGAATCACAGCAGCTGCCTCGAGGCTCTTCGCGGCGGACCGCGCCGATGGCACTTTCTACGGCCTGGAGAGGCTGAATGCGCGCGTGCGCACCATGCTGCCCACGCACCCGGCGCTCGTGCTGCTCTGGTGCCAGATCCTGCTGCTCGTCAGCCACACTGACTACCGCTGGTGGGCAGAGGTGCAGCAGACCCCCAGGTACGTCCGCCCGGCGCCCCGGGCGGCCTGCTCGCACGCTGGCCCTCGGGCCGCTCGACGTTTGGCCGTTTCCATGAGGCTTCATACGCATTGTGCTGCAGGCGAGCCTTCCTCTTGTGGACGCTGTGCTGCAGGGAAAATGTGCTCAGACCGAAGGCGTTCAGAGTAGCCGCTGCTTTCCAAGTGTGGTTTCTTTGACACGGTTCCTCTTGAGGGTCATTCTTGTCATGTTGTGTCCCTCCTGCTGGGCTCTCATCCTTAAATTGCTTCCAGAGCCAAACATGTTGCAATGTCTTAACTTCGTTATAAGTTAAATGTGGTTCTGGTTATTCTTAGATAATGAAGTAATTACTGAGCAACATTTCAAAACTGCTTGGAAATACCCTATTTTTTGTCATTCACAAAGACTTATTAAGTATCTGATTGGGGGTGACCCCCTTTTTGCAAAGAAGTTTTCAGGGTTAAGCCTTGATTTCTGGGCACTGTCCTGCTCAGACATTTGTACACATGTGGTAATAGAAGCTTTGCCGCCCATCTACCCATAGAGCTGAGTCCTCAGTGCAGAGTTTCTGGAAGGCTTGAGGGCCCATGGTGAGGAGAGAAAGCAAGGGCTGCAGGGCGGAGGTCAGCTCCTCTCTGCTCAGTGTGGCAAGGCTGAGCTGTGTGAGGCCTGGGGTCCTAGTTGGGCCACTCCATTGCATTCAGCTGGAAAATCCAGTGTCAGTAGGCATCTTTCAGTGTCTGTTCTGCGCTATATGCTGTGGGATATGCAAAGAAAAATAATATGCATTTTCTGCCCTCCACATGCTTACATTTAGTCGGGACAGACAGACCGGTGAAAACATTGGAAATGCTTCAAGAACATGACCTGCTGTAAGAGTCAGGAACAGAAAATGATTGTCTGCTTCAGTGCTTCTTCGGTGTACATATAAATCCACCGGCGAGCTTATTAAAATCAGGTTCTTGTTCAGCAGATCACTGGGGAGGCCTGGGGCTCTGCTTTTCTGCCAGGCTCCTGGGTGGTGCCGATTCTCTTGTCCACGGAACACACTCCAGGCCAGGCCCTGAGTCCTTGAGGAGTGTGCCTCAGAGCCACCAGGGGGCTTGTTCCAGGGACCAGGACTGTGACCCAGCCCACCACCAGCCTTGGCAGCTGGGTACCTTAGGAATTAGGATCCTGGGCTCTTGTGTTCTCAGAGTCTCCCCAGGAAACTCCCATGGGCACCCAAGATTGAGTTGTGCTGGGCAAGGCTTGGTGGGGTGGGGCCTGAGTTAGCTGCTGGTGCTAGCAGGTATGTGTAGGTGGCCAGAAGGTGGGAAATTGTCCATTACCCCAGTGGGTATGTGAGCCAGCGAGTTTCCTCCCCCTTCCTCCTCCCTTCTACCTCTCCCACCTCCTTTTGATGGCTGGTGGGTGGTGAGGGCAGAGGGACCTAGAGTGGGTTCAAGAGGAAGTGGGAGGGCGGACCCCACCCAAATGGAAGGGCCTTCCACAGATCTGGGGGATAAAACATCCAGAAAGAACACTATTGAGCTAATGGGGGGAATTTGAATGTGAGTTCTAGGGGACCTGTTGTTTTGTGGTGATGAAGTTCTCAGGGGACCCCTGCTGAACTACTTAGGGGCAAGTGTCTTCACCTGCGAGTACTCTCAGGTGGTACAGGCCAAAAAGTGTGCGTGCATAGAGTGCATATGTGTGTGTGCGCAGAGTGTGTCTTTATGTGTAGAGTATGTGTGTATGTGTGAGTGCACGTGTGTGTAGAGTATATGCGTAGGTGTGAGTGCACGTGTGCGCGTGTATAGTGTGTGCGTGTGGAGTATGCATATGTGAGTGCGCGTGTGTGGAGCATGTGCGTACGTGAGTGCACGTGTGTGCGTGTAGAGTATGCATATGAGTGCACGTGTGTAGAGTATGTGCATGCACGTGTGTGTGGAGTATGTGCGTACGTGTGAGTGCGTGTGTGGAGCATGCATACGTGTGACTGCACGTGTGTGTAGAGTATGCGTACGTGTAAGTGTGCGTGTGTGAAGTATGCATACGTGTGACTGCATGTGTGTAGAGTATGTGTACGTGTGTGGAGTATGCGTACGTGAGTGCACGTGTGTGTGGAGTATGCGTACGTGTGAGCGCGCGTGTGTGGAGTGCGCATGTGCATGTGTATAGTGTGTGCGTATGTGGAGTATGCATACGCATGACTGTAGAGTATGCGTACGTGTGAGTGCACGCGTGTGTGGAGTATGCGTACGTGTGAGTGCGCATGTGTGTGGAGTATGCACATACGTGTGAGCGCGTGTGTGGAGTATGCATACGTGTGAGTGCACGTGTGTGTAGAGTATGAGTGCGTCTGTAGAGTATGCATACGTGTGAGTGTGCACGTGTGTGAAGTGTGTGTACGTGAGTGCGCGCGTGTGTGGAGTATGTGTACATGTGAGTGTGTGTGGAGTACACGTGTGTGTATAGTGTGTGCATGTGGTGTGCGTGTACATGTGAGCGTATGTGTGCATAGTGTACATGTGTGTGCACACAAAGGTGGCAGCATATTAGTGGTTGAATCTAGGTGAAGAGGGTTTATCCACTGAATTAATCTTTCAGCTTTTCTATTGGTTTGAAAGTTTTCAAAGTAAAAGTTAAGAAAAAAAGATCACGGAAGTGGGGACATTTTGGACCACGGAGCTCTGGACAATTCACAGGAGGAGGTTTGCTCCAGAAGGGAGGAGATGTGGGAAATGGGGTCACGAGTTCCTCACCAACACTCGATGTCACAGGGGCTTTCCCTTCTTGCCCTTGTAGTGGATGCAGGGCAATGCTTCTTGTGGTTTTCACTTGCACTTCGCTGATGCGCTGATAACATGATAACATAAAGGTAATCATGTTTTCATGTGCTTATTGGCCATTTGTGTATCTTCTGTTGTAAAGTATGTATTCAATATTTGTTGGTTTTTTGAAATTTGGCTATTGTCTTGTTATTGAGTTGTAAATTTTTTATATATTCTGGATCTAAGTAAATGTTTTCTCTCCATCTGTGGTTTGCCATTTTATTTTTTTAATGGTTTCTTGGGAAGAGCACAATTTTTAAATTTTTATGAAATAAAGTGTGTCAGTTTTTCTGTTCCATTCTTTTTCTCTTCAATCCAAGAAATGTTTGCCTACCCCAGGATCATGATTTTCTTCTATGGTTTCTTCTGGCACTTGCGTAGCTTTAGTGTTTACCATTCTGAGTTAATTTTTGTGTATGACAAAGCGTGAGGGTGAAGAGTCTGTCCCCCACCCCCCGAAGGGCGGTTCTTTCAGTGTATTTTGTGAAGAAGACCGTGCTTTCTCTCTTGAATTCCCTTGGCACTTTTCTCAGAGCACAGTGCGGCTCAGACGTGCGGACCTTGTGGACTCTGCTCACGCCCCTGATCGGCGCCTCCACCATCACGGCAGCACCCACACCACTGCCACCACGTCATCGCCTCGGCTGCCGTGCCGGTTCCCCCGCTCTTCTTTACTTCCAGAATGGTTTTGGCTCCTGTAGGTTCTTTGTGTGTCCACGTTTATGTTTTAGAATCAGGTTGTGTCTACAAACGAGCTCGCTGGCCTCTTGACTGAGCTTGCCGCCGGTCCGGGATTGAGGGAGCACTGGCATCCAGTGTCCAGTCTTTCAGTCTTCGAACATAGTCTCTCTCCGGGTATTTTGGTCTCTACTTTGCCACAACAGTATCTCATAGTGTGCAAGCATTCTTCGTATCTTACACATTTCATGTTTCGGAATGCTGTTTTAAATGGTAGGTGGAAAAGTGTTTTGTTTCCCATGGTGTGCTGTTGGTTTATAGACGTGCATTTGGTTTTGTGTACTGACCTCACATCCTGAGACCCGGCCCAGCTCACGCAGCAGCCCCAGGAGGCTTTTCGTGGGCTCTGGAGGGTTCCCTGTGAACACATGCGTATCATCCACAGGTCAAGACTTTCCCCTTCTTTCCTCCCCACCGGTATTCCTCTTGTTCTCTTCTCTGCCTCAGGACACTGACCAGGCCCTCCAGACAGGGCTGGACTCCATTTTTCTCTATTTGTAGATTCAGTAGATAGACGCAGCTCTGCACCACGGTAACCTCCCCAGCTTGCGCAGGTAGGGCTCTCGGGCAAGCAGAGAAGCTGTACTCTGGCCGCATGGCCCCAGGAAGCACCTGCGGCTGCCACAGCAGGGTTTGCTCCTGTCTGCTGCTTGCTTGGGGTGGCTCTATCTTCACTGATTTGTTTCCAGTCTGCCTGGCCTTCTGGTGGCCCCTTTCGGTCTTGCACGTGCCATGGCACTGGGGCTGTGGTGTGGCCACGCGTCAGTTCTGAGGCCTGGATTCGGGGCATTCGTTCACCATCAGTATCTAGCTGCATCTGTCCTGAGGTCTCTTTGCCCACTACATGCTGGGGCTCAGTTTGGATTGACATGGGTTGACATTCAAATCCTGCCGCTAGATTTGAATTGCAAGTTCTGCCCCCTCTCCTGCAGAGGCTCCCCTGTAGCTGTACCATCGTGAAATGCAGGGCTGGCAGGAAGGCTGAAGAGAGGAGGTGTTTCTGTTGGTTGGTTTTTCATTGACCTAGGACTTACACTACAGGGAAACGTACTCTTTTGTACCAAATATTGTCAGGTGAACACTGCCACAGTTACAATACAGGACGGTTCCATGACTTCAGAAGGTCTCCTGTGTCCTCTGTGGCCACCCCCTTCCCCAGCCACTGGTCCGTGCGCCGTCCCTGTGTTCAGCCTGTTGCACAGTACGCCCTATGGATGAGTCATACGGGTCTGTAGCCTTTTGAGTCTGGCTTCGTCAGCGCAGGATATTTAAACCTCATTTATGGCCTTGCACAGATCAGTGGTTTGTTCTTTGGACTGGCGAGTCGTATTCTGTCATATGGATAACAGTGCGGGTGCGTCCATTCACCAGGTGAGAAAAGGGACATTGCAGTTGGAACATTTTTTTTTAATCTGTAGACTATTTTATACCAATTCTCTTGTAAATCCCGAGGTGTTGTAGGAAAAGTTGAGACATTTCAGAATATTCTTGCCTCCTTGTGACCTCTGTCCCTAGTAAGCCTTAGCAGAGACGCACAGGCTCTTTGTTGCCGAGGGACGGGTATTGTCCTCAGACTCTTCTGTCAGGGGCCGTTCACAGGTGTGGCGACACCTGTTGGAGGACTTGTGACCGCTTCAAGGGTCCCCGAGGGTGTAACCCGTCGACTGAGAAGTGAAGGAACCTTCACGAGCCGGGAATGAGTTTTGCAGCCATACTTTCAGACAGGGCTTTCGTGGCAGCACATACCAGGGGGCAGGTGAGGGTGGCAACATTTCTCCAGCAATGGTGCAGTGAAATCTGACTGCATACAGGCTTTCCCCGGCGGTGGGCAGCGTTCTGCAAACCCACACTGGGAATCCTGAATGCAGTTGCTGTGTTTTCCGGCGCAGTTGGTGAGAGCCCGGTGCCTGAGTGCCGATCAAAGGTGCGGCTTCATGGCAGATTCTGCCTTAAGTCGAGCATTTGACTGTTTGCCGGTGAGATCTCTGTGTTCTTCTGATGCCCATACTTGCTTTGCCCCAGCTCAGAGGTAGGTTGCTGAGAGTGTGAGTCACATACCTGTTGCCGCAGTGCAGTCCGTCTGCTCTAGCCCAGGAACTGAGCTTCTAGTTGTCTTCAGCTTTGGAGATAAGCTCGCTCTTGGCCTGGGAATGTTGTCAGTGCGTCTCTTGCTCCCTCCAGGAGACGCAGTCTGTCCAGTACGAAGTCACTCAGCCCCCAGGTGCCTGGAGAGGAGGACCCTGATGCAGCCTGCAGGCTTGGGGTGTGCAACAGAGAAATAGTGCGAAGGGGAGCGCTCATTCTCTTCTGCGATTATGTCGTAAGTCCTGGCGGGGCAGGGGGGCCGGAGGGCACCGGTGTGCGTGATGCTCTGTAGACCGACCTCCTGCTGCCATTGGCACAGGGCTGTAGTGAGCGTTCCATCCTGCTCCGGCCGCTCACGGACGTGGAGGGCTGTCTGCAGAAGGCTTCACTCAGCTGTCGCCTCCTGGGCGAGCGTGACTTGGAGTGGAGTTCTGATTTAAATGCTGTTTACCATCTGTGCAGAGGACGTTGGTGTCCACTGTTGCATTTTAAATGACTTGTTGGAATGTCATCCATTTAAAAAAATAACTTTTGTAGTTTTTGACCATAAAACTAGCATCCCATGTTTAACACAGAAAATTGACAAAAACCAATAAAGAGAAGAAAATACAGTCTCCTTGTAATTGCATTACTCAGAAAACCTGTTGCGGCGTTTTGGCTGGGATTTGGTGCTTTTTCTCTACTGATAACAGCACGTGCGTTTCTTTGGCACAAACATGGCACCATATTCATACTATTTTCACACAGCAAAGTGTGTGATGTTCTCAGTTGGGAAAGGAAGGGGAGTCCTTCAAGCAACTGGTTGTTATCATACAGATTTTATGTTGCTGTTTTTTATTGATACTCATTTTTTGATTTACATGCTTTATGTTGAAATAGTTTTTCTATCTTGTTCTACTTTTGAGAAATGATTTAGTATAATTGTATAATGCTGTCTTTCACGGAAATTAAGAAAAATATTTTATAAGTTAGTACTATCAAATTATTCCACATGGAAAACATTAATCATTAACCAGATGTCAAAGAATTGATTTCATTTTACAATTTCTGCCTAGAAGGATTATGAGTTAGATGAAAAGGCAACACACATATTCAAAGATGGATATCTATTTCCTTATAAATCTTAAATTTCCCTCTTTAATATCCATTTGATTAGTGGAATCTATTCATATTTTGGATTCAGGAATTCTGTCAAAACTGTGGCAGTTACAGGGAACCCATTTTCTCCATTGACCTGTCACAGGACTGGTGAAGGAGAATTGGGGAGCACTCTTGGTAGGCCAGACCAAAGCCTGGACAGAGCAGGGTCTGCTGTGTGTCATCTGCTCTCGCTTCACAGGGGGGGGTCCTGTCACCTGAGGGCAGGGCAGTGCTGCCCCTGCCATTTCGCTGCCCGGGGGACACTGGTCCTTGGCAGGCACCCTGGGCCTTGCTCTGCTCCTCCTCTGGCCGTTGGCCAGTGTCCCTGGGAGCTGTGCTGGAGCATCACATTTTCCTGGCAGGCGGGATCTATTCTCTAGCAGCTTTGGCTACAGTGTAGGGTTGAAGGTGAGGGATCCTGTGAAGTGAGTTCCGACCCTGATGATTATTGGTGGTCAAACACTAGATAGTTTCAGTTAGGATTATAATTTGGAATTTGTCTTCCCCTTCCTACCTCTGGCCTTTTCTATGGCATCACGTCTGTTCTGTCCTTGTCGACTTGTGAATGAGTCTGTCACTCTTTCTCCTCAGTGTCAGAACCTACACGATTCAGAGCACCTAACGTGGCTCATTGTGAATCACATCCAGGACCTGATCAATCTGTCCCACGAGCCCCCCGTGCAGGATTTTATCAGTGCTGTTCATCGGAACTCCGCTGCCAGTGGCCTCTTCATCCAGGCGATTCAGTCTCGTTGTGAAAACCTTTCAACCGTAAGTCTCCCTGGTGCCACCTGTGGCCAGTCAGAGGTTTTTTTCCACCTTAAAAATGTACTATTGGAATTGGTAAACTGCTGACTTCCACTTGGCCAAACCTGTACTCTCATTGCTTTCCTTCTGCCCGTCGCCAGCCTACCACCCTGAAGAAGACGCTTCAGTGCTTAGAAGGGATCCACCTCAGCCAGTCGGGCGCCGTGTTAACACTGTATGTGGACAAGCTTTTGTGCACTCCGTTCCGTGTGCTGGCTCGCATGGTTGACACTCTAGCCTGTCGCCGGGTGGAAATGCTTCTGGCTGCAAATTTACAGGTACTAGAAAAACACTGATTGTAATTTTTACTGAGAACTTAGCAGGGCAGGCAAAACAGTTGCCTGGTTTTTTCTTCCACAGGCATATTCTTCACATGCCACTGCGAGAAACATTTATAAGATGTATGAGTTGGTCATTCCTTGTGTGCCTGATATGAGCGCTTCCTGTACGTTCTTCTCTGCCTTTGCTACAATAAAATGTACATGTCACTCTTTCCCTCCTAAACGAGTGCAAGGTGGTTTTGATTCGTTCCATGTTACACACTTGCTGATGTGCTGTTGTCTACTTCAGAGCAGCACGGCTCAGCTGCCAGTGGAGGAGCTCAGCAGGATCCAGGAATACCTTCAGAGCAGCGGCCTGGCTCACAGGTAATGCTACGACCAGGCGTTCCTTGCTTTGGATAGAAAGACTTAGATTTGTACGGGAACGAGCTCGGGATGAGAGATTAATGTGCTCTGTAGATGAGCTCACTGCGGAAAAGCCCTAATAGAAAGCCTTCCTAAATTAAACAAAATGTGCTCTCACTTTATAAAAAGTGAGATGAAGTGACAGCACCACCTGTACCGTAGTAATAGGGACATGCCTGCATCCTGTTGGCTGGTTGAGGCCCGTACGTGTCCAGATTGCCCTTGTCCACCCACCTGTGACACAGGAGAATGCAAGTTATCAGCTTGATCTTAGCCAAATCAAAGCATGTAGCCTAGCTGCTGCGTAAGACTGGGCAAATCTGAAAGACGTTACCTAGTTCTGGGCGTGCAAAAATTATATCTGCATCTTGTTAAAATGTGATTTCTTTCTAGTATTTGTCACCTCATTCTGCTGCATAATCTTTTAGAAGCCTTTATCAGAAATTATGACGTCTATTATCTGTTTCCACAAGTAAATAAAATACATTTTACCATTAATTTTCACCTTTTTCCCTCCACATGGGGGAAGATGTGTGTGTGCGTGCGCACATATGAGAGAGAGAGAGAGAACAGAGTAGAATCATCGCACTGTAGCTTGTTGCTGGTGTCCTTATTTGGGTAGGCGCCTAACCCAGTAGGCAGCACGTGGTTTGCATGATTTTTCAGTTTGCTGGGCCCAGTTATGTTGTGATTTGCATTATGAAGTTGTTGCTCTCATAGCAGATGGTAGAAGGTCAAACTATTTTTTTTTTTGACTCTAGACTTAGTATTCAGAGCAGATGAAGAAGATTATAAATATCTTGTGCCAGATGAGGTGCTTCCTCTATGAAGTGAACATAAATTGGTATAAATTGTATTGTGTTAGGAGAATCAATGGGAGATTTTGTGCACTTAGAATAGATCTATTTTGCATTTGTAAAGAATGCTTTTATTAGCTGTTAAACCATGTATTGCCTGTTATAATGTTTGAGTATAAATGAAATGTCTGCAAAACATTTGTGGGGCGTGAACTGTGGTTATTAAAAATGAGCTAGAGCCTGAATTTGCATCATGCCTTCTCTGAGTGTTGTTGAGGCAGCTCTGAAGAGAAAGTGTCAAGCACGTTGCATATCGCTTTAAGAGGCCACTGTCACTTCCTAACCTGGGAGACTGCTCTAACCCCACGTGTGGTCGGATTCCAGACACCAGAGGCTCTACTCCCTGCTGGACAGGCTTCGTCTCGCCACCGCACCCGGCTCACGTGGCCCTTCTCCTCCAGTCACGTCCCACCCGCTGGACGGGGATGGGCCCCTCGCACTGGAGACCGTGATTCCAGACAAAGTACGTGTCCAGCACGTATGCCTGTGGCACGTGGGGCCCACTCTTTTACATCTTCGGCAAATCTGGAACGTGCGGTGGGGCAGCTCAGGCAACAGGATGTCCTGGCACCTGGCGTGGCCCAGGGGCTCCCAGCCTGCCGTTCCTCACCAGCAGTGGGCAGGGTTTCATCACTGACAGGACGCCTGAGGCCCAGTCCAGGTCATGAGCAGGAAGTGTGGGGTGGGAAAGGAAATGCTGACTTGGGACACTCATGGCATCGGGAGAGGGGAAAGTAAAGGGAGCAGTGACCGTAGCCTGCATAGGCGGTCGTGCTCGCCTGCTTGGCCCGTCTGCCTCTCTTTAAACCCGCTGACCTCCTGTGTTGACTGCACCATCCCAAGGACCCTGGTACACGGTCACGACCCTTGCTACTCACACCTCAGAGCTAGGGACCGTTGGGGCCTTGGCAGATCGCAGATCCTTGGTACTCTGCTTTCCTGGAGGGAGGTCAGTGTAGACATGAGCTTGGATTTTGAAAACCCATCACCGGGGCACAGAATGGCAGAGCTCAGCCCTCTGCTGCCCCGGCCTTGGAGAGAGAGGAGCGCTGCAGACACCCCAGTGGAAGATGTTGGGAGCAGTGCCAGGCGAGGGGCGGACAGAGGGCAAGGGCACAGAGCAGAGGGCCAGAGAGCTGAATTAGGACACTTCTCCCCTCACCAGGGGAGGGGAGAAGCAGAGCCTGTCCCAGTGGGAACAGCAAGTCAAAGACACAGCCTTTGAAGCAGTTCCTATGGAAAAGGCCTGTGGTTTGGTGAGCAGCCACATGGGCAGCTAGAACCCAGCTAGAACCCAGCTAGATCCAATTTCACGGAAGCTGCATTCATAAGCCCCAGGAGGCCACTTGTCCTTTAATCTGGGGCCACGGGATGTGAGGGGCAGTGGGCAAAGAACAACACACGTTTAGTAGAGTTGAAGCCCCTTAAAAGCCATGCCCAATTTCATTGGGTTCTCTACCTTTTTCTTCTTCCCAGGACTGGTACCTACGTCTAGTCAAATCCCAGTGCTGGACTAGGTCGGATTCTGCGCTGCTGGAAGGGGCAGAACTGGTGAATCGGATTCCTCCCAGTGACATGAGTGCATTCATGATGAACTCGGTACGGCGGAGAGCAGAGGGGTGCTGGCAGGATGCGTGACTTGTTTTATCATCATGTGACCAACTTAGGACATGGGCCACTCACTTTCCTGCCTTAATGGTAGAACCTGTAATCCAGACAGGATGGAGCATGGGAGACTGTAGTCTAGATGGGGCAGGACGTGGGAAAACTGTAATCCAGATGGGACAGGATGTTATTTTAGCTACATTAGAATCCGAAAGGAGGTAAATTGTGTCTAATTCGACTTTCCATGCATTTGAAGAAAAGAGGTTCTCTTAGATTGCAGTCTGTTCTCACTGCGTGTCCTCATGGCCATGAGGAAAAGTATTAAAAAAAAAAAAAATGTTGTCATGGTAGATGGTTTAATGGACCCAAATGGTATTCTGGAAATTGATCTTTAATAAGACCCCTCCCCTTGTTTTATGTGGTGAGGTCCTCCTGCCCCCACTACTTATAGTGAGGTCCCCATACCCCTGCTTCATAGAGTGAGGTCTGCTCCCTGTTACATGTGTTGTATGTAATAGTCCATGATGTGTAGTTAGGCGTTCTCCTACCCCTGCCCCTACTAGATGTCATGAGGTCCCAGTCCCCACCCTTGATGTTGTGCAGGCATGCATGCTGGGAGGCTCCTGGGCAGGTCCTGTGGGGACTGGACCCTCTGGTCGTACCAGCCACAGCCTTATCAGGTTCCTTCTCAGACATCCTGGGACCATCAGCTAACTAAACCTCCAGGTGTTTTAATGCTGCCTCGATACGTACCACATGGGAATGAGGAGCAGCAGGGGCCTTGGTGGGGGGTGGGGGCAGAAAAGGATGGGCCAGGCGTGGATGAAGGGACTCGGGGCCGAGGCCACACAGCAGCATGCTCCCAAGTACTGATTCTTCATCAGTTTGACAGTGGGAGCTACATTGAAAAAACAGAATTGGCTCAAAATCAGCTTGCTGAAATCATTTTAAGCTCCATTCAGTGAAAGCTAATTTGCTGAATGATAAATTTGCTTAATGATCTATTTATCGAATTTTCCAAATTCAGTAGTTGGACTTTTAATAGCTTTAAATGTTCTGGCTGTAGCAGAAAGGTTCGGTTTTGGTTACTGATGATGACATATGCTTTTCTGAATGTTACCTGAATTCAGATAAATATTCTACCTGAAAATTGGCCCCAAAAAATCCTTCAGTGGTTTTTTAAAAGTTGGTAAAACCCAGTACATATTGATACACTGTCACAGGAATGCTGCTTTTCACCCACAGCTGTGGCCACTTTGATTTAATTCAGCTGCCTTTGAACATAACTTTCTCAAAGTTTGTGAATTTTGGTGTTTCACCAGATTGCTTGGGTGCCGTATATTTTTATCAGTTAAAAATTACGTATGTTCAATTTTTTATTTCAAACAAATCTGAATGCATAAAAAATTTAAAATCTTTAATACTAAAGTACCCCAAAGAGACCAGAAATACACTTCATGGAGCATATGGTATTTATTTTGGAAAGTAGAATATTCTTTAAAATATATTGTTAATAGTTTACTCATCTGTGCTTTCTCAGAAACGTTTGCATTATCCTTTTTTCTGTTGTGTTTCTCTTGCCTGGTTGAAAAGTGTGTAATTGTTGTCCAACCTTTAACGTCCTGATTCAGGAATTCAACTTAAGCCTGCTGGCCCCATGCTTGGGCCTGGGTGTGCGCGAAATCTCTGGAGGCCAGAGGAGCCCCCTTTTTGAGGCAGCCCGCCTGGCCACTCTGGACCGCGTGAGCGGCCTGGTCCGGCAGCTCCCTGCCACCCACCGCGTTCTCCAGCCGTTCCTGCCTGTGGAGCCCACCGCCTACTGGAACAAGTTGAATGATCTATTTGGTAGTTAAAATTAAAACTCCTTTTATTTTTAAAAAATGCTGCAGAGCCAATATCGTGCTTTGCACTGAGTAAAGATACAATAAATGCTGTTGACCTAATAAACCGAAAGCATGTGCAGAGATGACCGAGAGACGGTGCCAGGGACCCTAGCTCTGGATGTCTTTTGGCATGTTTGCCCCTTTGCCGTTCCTCGGCCTTGCCCTGGAGGAACACTAGGGTAGACCTCAGAGGGAGGCGTGTCCCGAGTCACGTGCACAGTTAGGTGTGTGTGCAAATGTGCTTCTGAGCTGAAGGTCCCTTTAGATTCTCAGAGAATGGGCTCGCTGCCTTTCAGAGGCCACGAAGCCCTGCTAGAGTTGCATTCACCCGTAGTCTTGTGTTTCAGGGGATGCTGTGTTGTACCGGTCCTTGACCACTCTGGCCCGGGCCCTAGCCCAGTACCTGCTGCTGTTCTCCAAACTGCCCAGCCATTTGCACCTCCCTCCTGAGAAGGAGAGGGACACTGTGAAATTTGTGGTCATGACCCTCGAGGTAAGAGGCAGCTCAGGAAGCCAGTGTTTCTGTGCCAAGGGACTGTCACTGGAGAAATAGGAAACCCAGGGGTTGTGCAGTTGGGCTTCCTCCTCTCCTCACCAGGACAGTAACGATGGGTGGTCAAGCACCACATCCATCCCCTACTCTGCTGAGCACATTCACACCCCTGACCGCACGGGTTCCTCACAGGTGCCTTGTGACGTTGGCCACATAGCACTTCCTGTCCCTGCTTCCCAGCTGGCCTAGGACCTGGGCTCCCACCATGGCGTCTCCCCCGCACGTGTCTGGGGCGAGGGCATGGGTCTTAGAGGAGCGTCTGGCAGGGAGGAGGCGGGGCAGGGGAGAAGCAGGGATGACTGGAGAGATGAGCAGAAACCTTTGAGGGATCTCTCAAACAGGGGAGGGAGTCCTGTGCTTATGTGTGGATCTCTTTCCTTGACTCTAAGATGCCTTTGATTTCAGGACAGACATCCATTAAATATGTTTTCTCTAAGGAAAAGGAAGCACTGCAAATGTAGAGTATATCCTAATTTTAGATAAAGAAAATAGTCTGGGAAAATTATTATGCTTTAAATAGAGTGAAAACCTGGATGTTTCAGCCATGGGAAATTAAACACTCTGTGTTAACACTTATAATCACCCCCAACATGTGTACACATTGTGGGTGCATGGGCTTTCCATACAACTTCTGGCAAATAGTCTAGCCTACATCCTTGCAGCCAGAGCCTGAGCTGTTTTTGTCAGCCTGAGCAGGACACGGCTGACTCAGCATCAGCTCCAGCCTACCAGCAGGGAGAGAGGTAGGTGTCAGGAGGGCACGGGACGAACAGGTACCTGCTGGAGCCGGGCCAAGTCAGATGGCTGCTCACGCCTGTCCTGCAGGTCTCCGTGTAGTGTGCAGGCTGGTAGGCTCGCGGATGGTTCCCGTGCAGAGTCCCTTGCCTGCTGTCTGCGGGGCGGGGTGGGTTCTGTTACTCTCATTTCACAGACGAGGAAGGCAGGGCTTGGAGATGTTTGTCTGGCTTGTCCGGGTTTCACCCACTACGAAGTAGCCCATTGGCATCTGAACCCAAGCCTGGCCGTCTCCAGGCCCCATGCTCTCAGATTCAGCCTTTGACTATGACCGAGGCAGGTTCTGCGTGCACCCTGGGAGGCCCAAGGAGGAGCCTGACCTGGAGGCCGTGTGGCCAGGGAACGATTTCTAGAGGAGCCCACGGTGCTGCAGAAAGGAGAAGCAGTGAGATCAGGTGGCCGTTCTGGCAGAGAAGCGAGCCCAGGCACACTTGGGAGTGGGTGGGCAGGCTGCAATGTAAGGGAGTGGGCGACGGGGTCCCATCCCTCGAATCATAGTTGGGACCTGCCGGCTCCTCACTCTTGGGACAATTCCCGGAGAGCTGGAGGTGGTTTGCTTCCCCGGCAGCTCGGAGACAGGAAGGAAGCAGGCCTGAGCCTCCTGTCACGCCGACCCTCCCCTCTAGGCCCTGGCGTGGCATTTGATCCATGAGCAGATCCCGCTGAGTCTGGACCTGCAGGCTGGCCTGGACTGCTGTTGCCTGGCCCTGCAGCTGCCCAGCCTCTGGAGTGTGCTGTCCTCCCCAGAGATGGTGACCCATGCCTGCTCTCTCATTCACTGTGTCCGCTTCGTCCTGGAAGCTGGTGAGTCCATGACCACGACACATTTCTGTCCTTTATCACTGGGACCGGCAGTCAACTCTGTTTACCAGGTGCTGAGCGAGGAACCGGGGGTGACTCGGTGGATAAAATATGGGCCTTGTGTTCATCTCCAGTGCCTTGGATTCGGCACTAGAATTGGATTTGAATTTGCTTTTGTAGTCATTTTGTTTAGATTTTGGAGTTCCAGCTTTCATAAAAAATACTCCTAATTTTATGTCCCTTTGATCTCTGGTCCTACTTGACTGTCTCATGCTTTTAGTCCCAAATGACCATAAGATTTAATAAGATTACATTAAAAAGATTGTTTTCTGTTATAGTCAAAATGCTTGTTTCTATAATGCATTATAATATTAATATATTATAAAATAAAAGTGACTTATTCTTTTCAAGGGACAGTGTCCTTAACAAGGGTCATTAGCCAAAATTTCTCAAAAATTGGACATTATAGTTTACATGTTAGAGGGTGTTTTGAAGTTTGATTGTTTAAATTGTTTTCATCTGTGCATTTGTAGTCAGCTTGAAAACGAAGATCTAGGGAGTAATTTTTCAAAGCGAGACTTCTTGGGGATTGCAGTGATGCTTTTAGCAGTAATGAATCACGAGCTGTCTGATAAAAACCTTCAGGGCAAGACATGGCAAACAGTAGGCAGTGGACAGACGTGGAAATATCAGCAAAGAAGTCAAGTCCCGTGCATTTCAGACTAGCCCAGAGACTGATGCCTAAGTCTGGTACTGTCTAAAATTGACTATGGGAAATCTACACCTCATTTGACTTAGTCTTTCACCTTAAAATGTTTGCATAAATGTGAAAATTTGAATAAAAAGGAATAGTAAAAGTGTTTGGAAATTGTTTATTCTGTTTTGATTTTTAGTTGTGGTGCAGCCTGGGGATCAGCTTCTTAGTCCAGAAAGAAGGATGAACACCCCAAAGGCTTCCAGAGAGGATGAAGTAGATTCAAACACACAAAGTAAGTCTCAAGATCCGTTTTTTTTTTTTTTTTTAAGATTTTATTTATTTATTTGAGAGAGAGTGAGCGAGAGAGAGCACATAAGTGGGCAGGAGGAGTGGGAGAGGGAGAAGCAGGCTCTCTGCTGAGCAGGGAGCCCGCTGTGAGGCTCAATTCCAGAAACCTGAGATCATGACCTGAGCCGAAGGCAGATCCTCCAAGATCCGTTCTTTCTTACCCGGTTTTTCTGAGGGCTTGAAATTCATTCATAAAAGAGACTTTTAAAAGGGTCAGTGTGGACACTTGAAAGCTTACTTAATTTAGCTACATTCTGTTGCTTATCTCCAGATTTGAGAGCAATTTGAGTACGTCACCTCGCGTGTGCTGTCTCCCCTGCGAGCACGCTGGCTCTATTCATCTGGCTTTCTTTGGCCCACCAAACTCGGCTGGGGCGTCACACTCCCGGGGAGCCCTCCCGACGCCCCTCTTGTCACAGCTGCTCCTCCACCCTAGTGCTTCCTGCTCTAGGCCTCTCACCTAGACTCAGCTCCCTGAGCTCCCGGGGCAGGACTGCGCTCCCACTCTGTGTGCTTGCTGTCGTAAGTGCTTGTGGACGAACGTTTATCCCGTGATGAGCGACTACGTGGACATACTGAGGGACTTGAAGTTAGCATACATACCCTCATGAATGTTAGGTAACCTGAGTCATCTGTTTTGTTGGATTTTTAAATGGAAGTTACTACTCTTCCTGCAGAAAAAACATCCACACCCCATCCACTTAAGCCTCGTTTAGACTTAAGACGTGCACCATGGCTGTGCATGTTCTCTCCTGATTCAGGTCTTTTGCTGGCAGTGTGGAGAGGCAGGTTGGGGATAAAGCTCTTGGCTGAGTGACTGCTTATCCCTGCGGGCCTCCAGGCATCTTCACCCAGAGGGTGCGGCTGGAGTACCCGCCTGCAGCCCGTCCACAGAGAGCGGAAGTACATGCCCCTGGCGGTTCTTGGCTGCCTCTTTCATGGAATGCTCTATCTCGGAATCCCGAGTCTTAGCTATGCTCTGGTGGCTTAGGAAACGTGCCTCTTTCTGAGCACGTACATGCTCTGTCCTTTTGCCAGCATGTGTACCAGCCAGCCAGGTGAGGATGGCCTTTTCCTGTCATTCGTAGTCAGCATGGTGATTTTTCTTCCAGTCGCCTGTTTAAGGTTCTGTAATGGTGTAACCCTGTCCAGGAACAGTGCATTGTATGGCACAGCCAGGCTCCTCTCCAGGTGCTTACCTTGAAGCTCCCTGGTTCTGTCAGCCCTTAGTTTGTGGTTTCATGACTTCTCATTGATCTGTGAGGGCTATGCAAACACTCACCTCCCTGCTTGGCCATGTTCTAGCCGAGTGGCCTTGGCAAGTTACTATCCGGTGCCTCTGCAGTGGAGATACGGATGGCGTTGACCTCGGGTTGGTATGAGGATTACATAAATTAGAGCACCCAGAGCAAGTGCCAGTCTTGTTATAAGTGCTCAGTAAACATTCCCGTAGTTGGAATCATAATTTGAATTTCCATTCCTCTGAAAATAATCCTGGCATTTCAAGGGGTCGCGTCAGAGCAGACAGGCCCACAGGCTGGAGTGTATGTAGTTTATGTTGATTGTGCTTATTCCTCGTGGCCCAGTATAGGCCAGTTAATTTCATCCTGGCCAGAGGAAGAAGATCGCTCTTTTTATGACCTGGATAGGATGATAACCCTTAAAGATTGCCCATTAGGGGCGCCTGGCTGGCTCAGTCGGTACAGCATGTGATTCTTAAGTCTTGGGGTCAGAAGTTTGAGCCCTGGGCACAGAGTTTACTTAAGAAGACAGTATTATTAAAGGTAGCTTCCTTTCTCTCAGCTTGGGGCTTGACTCCGTAAGCCCAGTAAGAATCCACTCTCCATATGAGGAAGTTGCTTAGCCTGTCAAATCTCATGAAACATGGGTTATATTCATGCACAACCCAGAACGTTTGTCAACTCAACAAATAATGTTCTGGCACATACTGCATGGCAGACTCAACGTGAATGCAAAGCGGTCCCTTCCCTTGATGTGCTATGGCTCTTACCTAAGGCTGTGTGTGGGGTTGTCCTCAGCATTCTGCTTCAGGAGTTCTAGGGGAGACTTGGCACCCCGTCAGAATCCCACCAGCAGCCCGGGAGAACCCCTGATCTCGGGAAACAGTGAGCCAGAGATTGACAACCTGGTTCTGTGCACGCTGGCACAAAGAACACAGGGTCCTGGGAGAACCAGGGAAAGCTGGAGCGCGACTACTCCTACGTGTTCACCGGTGTGTGCTGGCCACATAGTGCAGGGTGGGCAGGAGGGCTGGGACCGGGAGCGGGAGACAGGTTCAAGACCACAGTCCTGGCCAGCATGGAGAGGATTGCCGATTTCGATAGGTTGGAAGGAGATAAAATCTGCAGGCCCTCAGTACTGCCTGGGTGTCTAGGGGGCTCTGCGTTTGTGGCTTGAGCGACTGGTTGCAGGCTTGTGCCTTCTGCAGGGGTGGGAAGTTCAGGAGCAGAGGTGGTGGGTTTGCGATGTGTTTCGATAGAACAGCCCTCTGAACCCCGGTGTTTGTTTTTAGACCCGGCATATATCACTGCAGCCTGTGGGATGGTGGCAGAAATGGTGGAGTCTTTGCCATCAGTGTTGGCCTTGGGGCATAAAAGGAATAGCAACACCCCAGCGTTTCTCACGTCAGTGCTCAGGAACATCATCATCAGCCTGGCTCGCTTACCCCTCGTCAACAGCTACACGCGTGTCCCCCCCCTGGTAAGTCTGGTCATTTCCTTGGTAGAAAACCCAAAATAAATGAGATGTGCAGGCCATCCCCTAGCTGGGGGCTCCTGAGGGTGAGAGCGGGAGCTGACTGCTCAGGTGCCTCCCCTTGGTGGCTAGAGCCTTGCGTGGTGTGTGGTCCTGGCACCTCTCTGGTCTCCTCGGGCGTGACAGCAGTCATTGGTAGAAGCGCTGGGTTTTCCCACACGGGGTGAGGCACTACATCCAGAAGTAAGATTTCGTCTCCCAGTAGTCGGTACTCGATGTTGGATGTGATTAGAAAGTAAGTCAGCTCCCTTGTTCAATGATAGACTGGAAGTTGTGCCCCTGGGGTATGTAAAAATCAGGCACCGTCTGATACTGCTCAGCTGTCTGGGCATGACCACTTTTGAAACTCCGGATTCCAGATTGTCCTCGGAATCAATTTCAAGTCAGCATTCGTCAGGATGCTTGTCTCAGGTAACAGGAAGGGCTTAGTGTGAGTGGGTTGAGGGTCGACAGTGGCCAGACGGCCCCTCCCTGGGGAAGCTGCCGAGACAAAAAGTAGGGGCACGGGGTGAACACAGCACAGCCGGAGGTCAAGGTGAGCCAGGACCTTGCTTTTGCCTAGAAAGGACCTGTGCCTGCCAGTGGGCACAGCTTCAGTGCCCGTGTGTGAGAGGGAGATGCTGGGCAGGCTGCCCCCCGTGAGCAGTCCTCCTCAGACTGGCATGCAGGGCTGTGGGTGCCCACTCGGAGGGCTCACACTGAGCAGCGGCTGCAGCCTGGTGTGCTGGGGTGGTGCGTCTGTGGCCCCGTGCCCGCTGGGAAGAGAGCAGGAAGAGCCCGCTGGAGAAGCAGGGTTGCCACTGTGGGGTGCGGCCATGCACAGGGAGTCAGTGTAGGTCTGGAGACAGCTGCTCCTCTGGAGGGGAGTGGGGAGCGGTGGTCAGGAGGGCCCGTCCTAGAGGTTGCGGTGTCTGGAGCAGATGCGCTGGCACAGGGCACGTGCTGTAGGGGGCGCTCCTCGAGCCAGGGTCGTCACCTGTGTGGAGCAGCATGCGCCAGGGCCCCGAGAGGAGGGCGCCCTGCCAGTGTGTGGTAAGCAGCTCGGCGACGCTAGTGAGAGACGCGGCGTCTTCCTGAGCGGATTGAGAGGCGCCGGCGCCGTGGAGGTGGGCTGGCCGTGTCTCCGAGGCCCCCACGGTGGGCTTGGGGAATCGGGAGCTGAAGGGTCCACTCAGCTGGCTGGAAGGGTGGTTGCTCCTGCTGCCAGGACAGCATCGGGTCTGCCTCGGGTCAGCCCTCTGCTGGCGGGGTTTACGGCGCGGACAGCACGGCTTTCTGTGGCTGCTCAGCAGTGACTCTGTGTGCGTGTGCGGCTGAACTTCATCTGATACCTGCCTTCATCTAACACACCAGCTGCTGTTTGTGGGCGAGGGTGCTCCTGCCTGCCCTCGACGGCTGGGGGCTACCAACACGAACCTTCAAGAACCTGACTTGAGAACAGCCAGCTGGGGGGTGCAGAGGGCTGGTGGCAGGTAAAGGGGCGGGCCAGGTTGGGAGCAGGCGAGTCAGGGAAGTGGGAGGTCAGGGCAGACCCGGGAGGCTCACGATGGGACAGGTGATCCTTGGGCGATGCATGGAAGATGTTTTCCCGGAAGGATGGTGTACTCGCTTTCGGGAATGTCTGCGTGAGCCATCGGTAGGCATGTGGCCTCTGGAGGGAGACTGTTTTAGAGAAAGGATGCTTCATGGTTTCCTTGAAGTGCGGCTGTCCTGACTTGACCGGGGTCACTCTGTTTCTTTTTCATCTTCTCAGGTTTGGAAGCTCGGATGGTCGCCCAAGCCAGGAGGTGACTTTGGCACAGCCTTCCCCGAGATCCCGGTGGAGTTCCTCCAGGAGAAGGAAGTCTTTAAAGAGTTCATCTACCGCATCAATGCACTAGGTAGCCCGGGTTTCTCTTCCAGAATTGTTAGTCCTCAAAGCGCCTAGTTCTTGTTCATTCCACCAAGAGATATAGGGTGTGATATGATCACGTGTGCATACACCGTGAAAAATTCTCTCCGGGTTGGTGTGGTGTTTGGGGATGTGTGAGAGAGATGGGGGGCAGCCTAACCCCAAGTCTTCACACACCAGGCTTGTTGGAAGTCAGGACAGGCCCCTGGTGATAGATCACACGCAGCCCTGCTTAGCGTGCTCTTGTTTCCTTGGGTGCAGAGCGAGCAGGGGAAGGAGGCTTCATCGTGTGAGACGGCACTGGCCCCTGGGTGGTGGGGCAGGCATCTTAGCCTCTAGGACCCCCAGTGTCGTGGATTCGTGGCGCTGTTACGCTACGCATAGCGAGACAAGACTGGTGCAGTCATCACTAAAGGGCAGCTTTAGTGGTTTTCCATCAGGCTGCGTCTCCACTTCCTACGGCACGGTGTGCCTTGCCTTTTTGTCCCTATTTCATGGCTGGAGGTCCGGTCCGGTGGGAGGGTTGTAGTTGGCTGTGTCCAGCTGTGGTGTTTCCCGGAACATTGGTCTCCTGAGTCTGGCGTGGGCACCCCGCCTGCCGTGGGGCCTGCCCTTCATCCCCGTGACCCCTGCCGTCTCAGGCTTCTGCAGAGTTTGTGCTCATCTTGATCCCGGAAGTTTCAGGCAGCCGATACTGTCTTGCCTCTCCTTTTCCCTTGAGTGAAGCAGGCAGTTGGTTACCCTGTCCAAAGTGCAGTCTCAGCAGCGACCCAAGACTGGCTACCTCGGGAAGCTTTGTTTCTTTCCTAACCTTGAAGGTGGTTCCTGGGCAGTCTCCTGGCCGCCCCCTGCGTGCTGTCACTTCCTCTCTTACTCAGGCAGCTTCATGCTCGAATCCTCACTCAGACCTGCGGGAGGGACCCCGACAGCTCCACAGTCTCTTCCTGATGTTGCTTTACTCTTGCCTTTGTCTTTGTTCATTCTTTTCTTTTCCCTTAAATAAATTGTGTAAACATCGTCTGTACGTCTGCCCGCCTCACTATGTCTGTCTGCATCTAATCCTTCTGCATCCAGTTTACCAAGGAGACCTTCAAGTTAGATGCTCTGTTTTCCTGCCCTCAACACCCCCTTCCTGTTCCTTATAGCCCTAATGCAAGTGGCATGGCCATGTCCACCTCCCAGGTCACGCGTGGGAGCAGGAAGCATGGCACTCATCCCTCACCTCGAGCGCTGCTGGTGGTGACGGTGCTCGAGGGTGACCTGCTAGACACGCCTTTGCCAGACGCTAGTGCCCCAGCTAGGTCACGTCCTTTTTTGATCTGCTGTTTTTCTAGACAGGGTCAGAGAAACCATTCCTTTAACTTCTTTATGTTGAACAGCTTTACTGAGAATTCACAGAGCACACGTGGCACCCACTCAGAGCGTGCCACCCAGCAGGCTGGGGTCTGCACACAGTCATGCAGCCCGCAGCTGAGTGCCACGGTTTGTCTTTGGGGAAGACTTGTGAGCCCTCTGGTGAGCAGGGCAGGAGCAGTGCGGACCCGCTCAAGTGTGGCCTGCTGCTTAGACATCCCTTCACCTGACTGCAACCCCACAGCAGGGGTGGAGAGGGGGCCACTTGCTTGTCGTGTGGCCTCAGACGTGGGTGCTTCCGTGTCCTTGCCCAGGAGTGCAGCTGGCAGTGTGGCTGCATCTTAGAACTGGCGCGGGGTCGAGGGGGCTGCTGTGCGGCTCCTGGGGGTGGGGCCCGTTCTGGCTGCAGCTGTGCGGCCCAGCTGCCACGTCACATCAAGGAGTCTGGGGAGCGGGCAACCCTGTCTCATGTAACATTTGGCTTCCTAGGGTGGACCAGCCGCACCCAGTTTGAGGAAACGTGGGCCACCCTCCTTGGCGTCCTGGTGACTCAGCCCCTCGTGATGGAGCAGGAGGAGAGCCCACCGGAAGTAAGGCCGTGTGCAGGCCCGTGCATCCACTGGCCGGCACCCGGGCAGTCGAGGCAGTTGGTGACTTGTTCGTGGGGGGCAAGAGAAGGGCAGCAGGCTCGTTGTTTTGGTCTTCCCTTATGTTCACCAGGGTAGCCAGGTCATATCTGGACTAATGTTGCAGAGCAGGAGCAGATTCGCTCGAGGTTTGAGTGGCCTCGATTGCCAATGGCCACAGTACACTTTACCATGGCGCATCACGTTAAGGGTCAGTAGGATTACACCCTTTCCTGAAAATATGTCTGAGTTCTGCTTATCAGTATTCACATACAGTGTGTAGGTTGAATCAGAATGAAAAGGCACGTGATAAAGGCCATGGATGTGTATGTACCTGTGTTTATTTTGACTGCTTTGCAGAGGTTTATCAGGCTTCTTAGAATATTAAGGTACGTAATGTTAGTAAAAGCCATGTTCTGATAAGGCAAAGCCTGAGATATTGAAAGCCATTGGTTAGAAGTCCTTAATTCCGGTAGATGGTATGGCACAAACTTGTAGAAACGTCAGTTCAAAGAGCACACATGTCCAAAATCACCAGTGACTTTAAATGCACGTGTAGAACTAACAGGTTGTCATATGCAGAGTTCCTAAAAAGAGTGAGGAAATTTAAGGGCAATATCTTAAAAAGTAATTTGTATTTGGAGATTTGTGCCTATAGGAGACCTTGCTTTGAAAGGTGGACATTGGCCATCAGATTTATTTCAGGTCCCAGATGTGGGGAACTTAGGCAGACAAGACAGGACCCTTGCTGGGAAGACGTGTCCGTCTGTAGCACTTGGGGCTCACCCAAAGACCATGCAGCCTGAGAACCACGGCCTTCGGGTTCTGTGTGCAGGTGGGGGCAGAAGTGCTTTCGGGTGTCTGGCCACTCGTGACTTGGTAAAGTGTGGGCTCTCCTTCCAGGAAGACACGGAGAGGACCCAGATCAATGTCCTGGCCGTGCAGGCCATCACCTCACTGGTGCTGAGCGCAATGACCGTGCCTGTGGCTGGCAACCCAGCCGTGAGCTGCTTGGAGCAGCAGCCCCGGAACAAGCCCCTCAAAGCCCTCGACACCAGGTAGGAACAGTGAAGTGCCTGTCCACCCTGCCCGGAATGACCAGCACCTTCACCCCGGGCCCTTTGCTTTGTTGCCAGAACGACAAAACACCTGTGCATGCAGCCTTACTGTAAGGTGCAAATCCAGAAGGGGTTTGGTGACCCGTAGCAGTGAGGTCTGCTGAGTGTTTAGGGCAGACTCTAGCAGATCAAGAACTAGCCAAGGAGTGCCCTCAAAGGGAGTGTCATTCCTTATTACAGGTGCCTCTGTTTCTTGTAGGCAAAGCTGGAGGAAGCCCTGAGGTTTTTTGCTTTTAAGATTTTGAAGGAAGCAAAATATTCTTTAACCTTTGTTCTGAATTTTAGGTTTGGGAGGAAGCTGAGCATTATCCGAGGAATTGTAGAGCAGGAAATCCAAGCAATGGTTTCAAAGAGAGAGAACATCGCCACCCATCACTTATACCAGGCGTGGGACCCCGTCCCTTCTCTGTCTCCTGCTACGACAGGTACCTGTGGGAAGAGGGGCTGTGTGTACCTGGGCCAGAACAAGAATGTGACCAAGATACTAACACCACTGGTTGGGCAGAAGGACCGGAGATATCTTTTTGGAGGCCGTGGTCCTCACTGCACGGCCCTTAATTCACGAGTAGCCATCTCAGTCAGGACCAGGCAATTTTAGCAGTCTTGAGGAGCTCGAGTCTGGAACTGAACTGGAGTGCTGTCCCTCACCAGTCAGGCCAGAGGGGAGCGGAGTGGCTCTCATCCTCAGACGGGCAGCCCGAGTGGGAGTGTAGAACTGAACTAGTCGCTCCCGTGACTCTCCGGCTTCAGAGCAGAGAGCGCTATGGCGAGATCAGGCCTGGACTCTCTGAGAGCCCGCCGGGGGTGGGCATCCCTGGGTCTGAGCCATCCGCCCCCAGCGGCCCTTCCCTCCCCCGGCCCTGCATCTGCCGCTGGCCAGTTGCACCTGTTCTGTCTGGGCCTGCGGGCTGTGTGCCTGTCCTGTAATGGGCACTGGAGTGTGTCACCCTCGCTTAAAAGAAGGAAATTTTGTTTGTTTGTTTTTAAATGCATATGTTTTTTTGTTGAACAGACAGTATTTTAGCACAGCGGTTTTGTGATTCCCTAGTTTATTTTAGGAGTTGCTAGGTCCTGTGATTTTAAACATCTTGAATGCCTTACTTGGAGAGCGTTCTCTGTGGACGTGCAGACACTAGACATTTACTGGAGTGCTGGACTAAGCTCAGGAGTGTGCACTGCGATGGCCATGGGTCCCCTGAGCAGCTTCTGCCCCTAGGAGAGAGAAGTGGCCTCATTCACTGTCACAGGAGGCCGGGGCAAGTGGGTACCGGGAGAGGTGCAAACGCCCCAGGAGAACGCAGTCAGGAAGGGTCCTGGGAGAGGGTGCGTTGACGCTAGGTCTGGTGAAGGGTTAGCCAGGATCTCTGGCTGGGGGGCGGGGTCGTTTGGGGTATAGAGGGTGTGAAAGACAGTGGTTGTGGAGAAGATGGGTTGAGTGGGGGCATTGGTGGGCGTAGCTGGACAGCCTGGACACCGGGGCAGGTTCCCGGGAGGTGTCGCCTGCCGACCTTGTTGCCTGGGCCCCCAGAGTGCGTGCCTGTGGGGCCACCGCCCCATCTACAGCTGCTGACTTAACACCTTTGCAGCTCAGCCCCCAACCGATTCCCATGCAGAGTCAGAAGCTGGTTTGTTACAGAGAAAAAGTGGTAATTCAGAATTGGCCGCACAGGCCCTGCCAGAGAAAACCCCAAGAGACCCTTGGGGTTCTGGGGTTCTGCAGAGCTGTCCACCCTGCCGCCCGGGGTGGGTGCTGTCGGGCAGGCTCCATGCAGGATAGCATTCACGGTGTTGTCGCCCTGCAGGTGCCCTCATCAGCCACGACAAGCTTCTGCTGCAGATCAACCCCGAGCGGGAGCTGGGGAACATGAGCTATAAGCTTGGCCAGGTCAGTGTCTCCCCCACCACAGCGCAGCCAGGGCATGTCTTCCTGCTTTCCTCGCTCTCTTGACTGCCGTGAATTTGGGCCATTGGCTGCATCCAGAAAAATTACATGCGTTTTTTTAAGAGTTTTCTTTTATCTGTCCTCATTTATATTCTCTACTCCAAGGAAGATTTAAGATATCTTGTGTACGTAGGATGTGAGTGTAAGTGTAGCAAGATGCTGAGAGTCAGGCTTAGGTCTGGGGCGTCAGACAGCCAGGCACGAGCAGCTTGGGTGGAGTGAACACACAGAAGGGCTCTTGCTCCAGGGGGCCACGGATTTGGCCACGAGTGTCCCAGCTGCCAGCTCAGAGGGAAGTGTGGTCAGATAGCCCAGTGCAGCTGATGGGCCGGCTCTGGGTGCCAGGTCGACAGCTTCCTGGGTGGGTCACTTTGAACTGTGTGTTTCCGTGTCCTTGTGAGAGAGACAGGACAGTCACGCGTGTGACAGTGCAGGTCGAGGAGCTGGAGGACAGGGATATGGCTCCTGGAGCCATGAGCATGTGTGTGCTGGGCGAAGGGGACTCCCGTGGGCAGCCTGCTGGCTGCTCTGTCCACTTCTGTGTCCTCTCCAACCTTGCTGGTTTACTTAGAAAGCAGTTATGCAGGACTGTTTTCTTTTTAGCTTTTGTTTCAGGGGACAGACATTAGCCACAGCAGGGGTCGGAAACACTCGTTTGTCCTGAGGGCATCCGCAGCAGCTTCAGCGGCAGGGCCCCCAGGCCTGCTCCATGCTGTTCGCTCCAGCTCACACACACTCCTCTGTGCGCAAGGGGACACAGCCAGGCTATGCATGCTGTCCTCGCAGTGAAGTTTCTGCCCCTGAGAAAAATCAGGGTGATGGGGCTCAGTGTCGTTCCTATAGAAGTGGGTTTCTGGGGAGCAGGCTGCGAATGAGCAACTGTGGCTCTCGGGGGCACCCGGCCTCCTTCTGGGTCCAGACGCATTTGCCCAGCTGAGTCCTTTCTTCAGCATCTGCGCTCATGTCCAGCCATCGGGAGCGGAGCCCTGACCTCACCCTGCCCTGTCCTGCCCGGAGACCAGCCGGCTCCCACGTCCCTCTGTGCGGAGCCGTCCCTGGCTGTTGGGGAGTGAGGGGGACAGGGGGGCCACCCCCTCTCGAGGCCCGAAGGTGGCGTTGAGGCTTGGTGGTTCATATTCCGTCTGTGGCAGCCTTTGGGCAGCTGCCTCCAGCCTGCCCGCCCACGGCCAGGACCCCCACGGCTGGTGGGACCCAAAGGGGAAATGGCTGTTGGTTCCGAGTGGGAGTGGGTGCTTGCTGGCTGGGAGGGTGCGGTCCGTGCCGCGTGTCAGAGGGCTCTCCTGCCGGCCCGTGTGTGGGAGCGCGGGGGGGGGCCCTGCTGGGCGGGTCGGCTCTCGTTCCGGCAGCCTTGCCACCGTCCCCACAAGAAGCAGGCATAGGCTAGGGGGCCGCAGCTCGGGGGCCGGCCCCACACGTGTACCCCGAGCGCTGAGCCCGGGGCCCTGTCTCCTGAAGGTGTCCATTCACTCCGTGTGGCTGGGGAACGGCATCACGCCCCTGCGCGAGGAGGAGTGGGAGGAGGAGGAGGAGGAGGAGGCCGACGTCCCCGCCCCCGCGTCACCACCCACGTCGCCCGTCAACTCCAGGTTTCCCCTCTGCCTTTCATTTCAAGCTTTTGGAAGTCTCCCCTCAGTCATTTGATTTGTTTGGGTACCTCTTGAAACGAGCCTCTCATCTTGTGTGTGGGGCGACCGCCCCTCTGGTCTGCTCTGCAGGAAGCACCGGGCTGGGGTCGATATCCACTCCTGTTCCCAGTTTTTGCTCGAACTGTACAGTCGCTGGATCCTGCCGTCAGGGTCGGCCCGAAGGACGCCCATCATCCTGATCAGCGAAGTGGTTCGATCTGTAAGTCTGCCTTCCCCGTTGCCCTGGCGGCACACGGCGCTCACACACCTGCCGCGGCACAGGCCCCGCGCGCGCTCGCGCATTTCGAGGTCTCTGGGGACCCGGGAGGGCGCTCTCGGCAGCTCACACATGCAGGAGGATGAAGTGGTGTTTCTGCAGCCACAGAGGGGCCGTTGGTGCATTTCTGACCCATGGCCGGTGGAGTGCTGTGGGGGCGTCCCGTTGTGTGAGGGCTCTCCAGGCCCCCCTGCTTACCCACGTCCGTCTCAAGGGCTTGGTTACATGAGAGCTGGGCAGACAGTCCCGAGTCCACACGCCCTGCGAGAAGCTCCGGGGCGGGCGGTCGTTCTCAGACTGCGAACTCGGATTCCTGTGTGTTTGAGGACCCAAAGAGCCTTTGTGCAAGGGTTAGGTCTGTGAGTGTTTACAGAACCTGGAGCACAGTCGTGGAGGTTTAAAAATCGTTCCTCGTTAGACGCCATCTTCGCGTCTTTACCATCACATGGCGGGAAGTGAGTGAGAGTTTGGAGCTCAAGACCCTCCATCCCTGCTTCCTGCCCGTGGACCAGCCAGCTAGAAGCGTCTGCAAGTCTCTGCCGTGTGCACGCTCTGGTTCTCTGTCCCCGACGTGCCTCTGTCCAGTAACGGCAGGTGTGTGGTTTTGAGTCCGGCTCTTGTCAGTACACGCCTTTTATGATTCTAAGATCATTAGATATCTGGTCAAGGTGAGATTTTTAAGAACCTCATTTTTAATTTGTAGTAGAAGCTTACAACCTGATTTTTTCCCCCAAAAATCGGTAAATTATAAGTACCTGTAATAAAGGTCTACTTTTTTATTTATTAATTTATCTAAAATAACAATGATGCTTTTAGTTTAAAAATAACACTTTTTAAACAATTAGTAAGAAGAGCCTTGTTTTACAGTTTTGCAAATCTCTTGACTGATTTATTGGAAGAGAGTTGGATTCTCATGTCTGCTTTGCATTCAGCCTGATATCAAAGGACTTCTAGAAGACACTGCCCTATGGTCGGAAGAGAACGAGAGTGAAAAGGCAGACGTGGTCTCTGTGTTACCCCGGAAGCAGTTCTGATCGCGGGAGGCCCGGGAGGCCCGCCGGTGTCCGCTGTGTCCACCTTCGGCATGGCTTCTGCCAGTGACTTGCTGAGCCCCGCTGGCTTTGGACCCGGGCCTCTGAGGAGAGACAGCGCTCCTGCCTGCATGCCTGGTGACATTTATTTCTGGATGTCATGTGAAGAAGCGAGCCTCAGAGAACTGAACATTTTGGGGAGACAGGGAATCATCCAAGCATTTATTTCGGAAATGGTGGCCCATTTCTCTCTCCAGGGCTTTGGAGAGCCTGTCCCCAATACTGCAGGGGGGCCTGGTGTTTTGCAGAATAGCAGTTGGAGATCTTAGTGTCCCACGGTTGTGACTGAGATCCAGGCGCCAGCTCTCGGTGGGCAGTGTAGATGCAGAGGCATTTTTAGGAAGATACTGGATGACCAGTCATTCTTCACGTTGTCTGTTTACACTGTTATTGCAGGTTACCGGGTGTGGGCTGCTTATGTACCCGGTCAGGACTCCTGTGAATGCCCATATTTCATTGTCTGGTGGATGTCAGCACATGCATTTTGGTCTTTATTGCTCACTTCCTAACCGAATGCCCTGTGTCTGCAGCTCCTAGTAGTCTCAGACTTGTTCACCGAACGCACCCAGTTTGAGATGATGTATCTGACGCTGACAGAGCTGCGGAGGGTGCACCCTGCAGAAGACGAGATTCTCATTCAGTACCTGGTGCCTGCCACCTGCAAGGCGGCTGCCGTCCTGGGAATGGTAAGTGAGAGGTGGTGTGGGGGCCGCCTGGTGTTGGCTGCATGCCGTGGGCATAGCCTCGGCCTTGGAAGGTCTAACATGGGTAGGAGGTCATCCCTGCCTTTCCGTGAGTCACTGTGAAGCATGTTTGTCATGAGTGAGCCTCGGTTTAGGGCTCCTGTACCCCTTTGCTCTGGGTCATCATGGTGACCCATCCCCCTAGGAGCCAGGGGTGTGGGTGGTGGAAACGTGACTGGCTTCTCCTCCACAGTCTCCCACGGTCCCCCACAGACCCCTGTGCTTCCTGTCAACAGAGCCTCCCTCCTGGGGGCCGTTTTACCCCAGACACCCTGCATCTCCTCTCCCTAGGTCTGGGTGCTCTGGTCTTTTCTTGGCAGGAGGGCACACTGCCTACTTTTGAGTTCTTTCTTACTCTGCATCCAGTTGATGAGAACTCGGCCAGTGCGGCGTGCACCCGTTTTCTGTGTGTACGTCCCCACGTGGTACCTGCTCACCAGACGTGATGTGGGCACATGAAAGTGCTTGTGCGCGGGCCCCGCCTTTGTTAGCTGGTGAGGGACAGAGCTCTGCTGCCAGATGAAAGTAACTGTCTCCAGGCCGCACGGAGCTGGCTTGTGCTCTCGGCTGTAGCCGCTGCCAGTGACCAGGGAGCCCAGCTTCCTGTTGGCCGCAGACAACTCCACCCTACACATGGGGCTGCCTCCCCCACATCCCCACGCAGTCCTGTGTGTCCTGGCGCTGCGGCGGGTCCCCTGCACCTGGCCCGATGCGGGGGAGGACAAGCCCAGCTCACACGGGACGTGGCAGGGGTGTGAGCCTGCGTCTGTGGCCCGGAGCCAGCTCTCGCCCCTTCCCCGCTATGCCCCCTGTTGAATTTGTCCCTCTGCCCCCGAGCGCCCGGGCAGGTACCCTCCATCCTGGGTGGCCACTGGCCATGGTGCCACCGTCGAGGAGCAGCAACAATGAGTCCGTTGGCTTTCCCCCGTGAGCACGTCACTTCAAAGTGTGTGCCCTCTGGGTGTCAAGAGACATGTGAAAGCAGCTGGACTTGAAGTGGTCCTTTTGTCTTTGTGGGGGGTTTTAGCTGCTGGGTTCGTTTTCATTATAATTGTGTTTTTGTGCTCAGGCTCAGATCCCCCTAGACAAATGTCTTGTCAGTAAATTAAGTAATAATCGTTTTTTAAGAAGATCCTAAGGCAAGATGCTGCATGTTCATGCTCTCCCTATCCTGACATGCACGCATACGTCCCTCGTGAAGGTGGAGGTGTGCGTGCATTGGTGCAGGCCACGGGGCTCCACAGCTGGTCCTTTCCTGCCAGGATACTTACACGGTGTTGGGAAACGTGCCTGCCTCACAGCAGGTCCTGTTGGTGTTTGCTGAGGCGGGGACTGGCCTCCCGGGTGGGGGTCCTTAGGAAGGCATCACATCACTCTGGTGTGTGCACATTGGCCCTCAGGTGGCCCGCAGGGACCCTCAGGTGGCAGTAGCCACCTTTCCCAGGTGGGGTGGCTCTTGAGCACTGGGGTTGCCCCCACCTCCACACTGCTTTCTGTGGCTGCCTCTTCTCCAAAAAGGAGAGAGTCCTGAGGGAGGACGGTGCGTGCAGTGTTTGTGTTCTGCGCCCCACGAGGTCTAGGGTGCTAAAAGGACACAGGTAAGGTTTTAGTCCAGGTCAGCATAGACTATTGTCCAGGGTCCCCAAGACCACCCCAGATTTTTGCTGGGAGGATTCATATATACTCATGGCCGGGATTTATCCCAGTGAACCCATACAGAGCAAAATCAGCGAAGGGAAAAGGTACGGGGTGGGGGGAATGGGGGGGACGAAGTCCAGAGGAAGCAGGGGCCAGCTTCCAGCACCCTCTCCCGGGGAGTCAGGTGGGACACGCTCTGTTCCCGGCAGCGCGTCGTGACAACACGTGTGGGGTCTTGTCTGCTGGGGAAGCTCGTTAGAGACGCGGAGCAGGGCTCTCGCTGGGACTGGTCCCGCAGGCCCCTCTCCCTGGCTCGGCCCAAACCGCAGACCCCCAGGAGGAATGGGTGTCGTCACCGAGCACAGCGTTGGCCCGGACGGGGGAGGCACAGCTGAGGAGTCGGGAACGCTCCTGATGGCCAGGACCGGACACCTGTGCTGTGCGGGCCTCTCGGAGGGCGGCTCGGGCCCGTGGCGGAGCTCCTGTTGCACACGGTCTTCCTCTGTAGCGCGTGGCCAGCCCGTCATTGGCCTCCCCGTTCATCGTGGGCTAGCTTCTGCTCCCCGTGCCTGTGCTCTAGGATAAGGCTGTGGCAGAGCCCGTCAGCCGGCTACTGGAGAGTACCCTGAGGAGCAGCCACCTGCCCAGCAAGGTCGGGGCCCTGCACGGCGCTCTCTACGTGCTTGAGTGTGACCTCCTGGATGAGACGGCGAAGCAGCTCGTCCCAGTCATCAGTGACTACCTCCTGTCCAACCTCAAAGGGGTGGCCCAGTGAGTACAAGCAGCCGCATGGGGTTCTCTGTGTGGCCCAGGGCAGAGTGGGGTCACACATCACGTGGTGGGGGCACCCTTCCATGGGGATGGGGGCTGAGTCCCCCGAGACATGAGGACACCACACACTGTCAGCTTGGGCCTTACCTCATGGTTTCAGCTGCGTGAACATTCATAGCCAGCAGCATGTGCTGGTGATGTGTGCCACCGCCTTCTACCTGATCGAGAACTATCCCCTGGATGTGGGCCCAGAGTTCTCTGCGTCAATCATACAGGTGAGTGGCCTTGGGTGCCTTCTCTGGAGCAGGAGTGGGTATGCGCGCACAGTCACCTGCGGGTGGTAGGGTCAGGTCACTTTGATTTAGGGAGTAGGCACGAGCGACAGAGGCCTGACCCAAAGTCTTCCTTCTTGTTCAGATGTGTGGGGTGATGCTGTCCGGAAGTGAGGAAGCTACCCCGTCCATCATCTACCACTGTGTCCTGCGGGGCCTGGAACGCCTCCTGCTGTGTGAACAGCTGTGCCGTCTGGATGCAGAGTCCCTGGTCAAGCTGAGTGTGGACAGAGTGAATGTGCACAGCCCACATCGGGCCATGGCCGCCTTGGGCCTGATGCTCACCTGCATGTATACAGGTGAGCTGCGGGGGCCCAGGCCCACCTGTGCCCGGCAGGTCAGTGCCGCCAAGCTGCAGGCCATACAGGCCTCCCGTCTCAGTGAGCGAGGAGCAGTCTCAGTCTCGGGACGCAGACCACAGGGCCTCACTGGCGCTTGAGGGAGATCCCAGAGTCTGGAGCATGGGGTTACTGGCTCAAGGTCACATTGCTGTAACTGCAAAGGGGTCTGCAGACTGACCACTGCACCCTGTGTACCTGGGCTGGGCCCTGGGCTGCTGAGAGCTCTCTTCACCTGGTTTCACATCATCTCTCAGGGTTTGTTGAACTCCTGTGTGAGTTCAAGGTACAGTCTTCAAAGCATGTAACCGTACAGAAGGATTTGTTTCAGGGAAGGAGAAAATCAGTCCGGGCAGAACCTCAGACCCCAGCCCTGCCGCCCCGGACAGCGAGTCAGTGATTGTCGCGATGGAGCGTGTGTCTGTTCTTTTTGACAGGTAAGAAACGAAGCCCAGCTTTACCCTTAACTGCCCTGGGATGCTCTTCCCATGCACCTGCTTTCCTCTCAGCCTTGCCCCTGTGGTCCACCAGCTTCCCACTTGCGTCCTGACCACACACACACACCTCATTCAGGGCTCTGTGGGGGCGGGCAGTCCTTGGACCCCAGCACCTGGGAGCTTAGGGTTGACCAGCTCTGAGGCCAGTCCAAGCCCTTGCCCGTCTCGTGAAGGTGGGGGACAGCACCCCTCAGTGTGGAGGCATCAGGAGGGGCTTGTTAACGAGATGAGTCCTGCGCATGGAGTTCTGAGCAGTCCCAAAGACGTCCATCACACACTGCTGCCTTTGGGGAAGAGGAGAGCCTTGAGGTCCCGCCCCCGGGGCCATGAGGAGCATAGCCTTTGAGCAGCATTAGCGACGGCTTCGGGACTAGCGTAGACAGTAAACAAAAGTGCCTCTGGGGGCTTGTCATTAACCCCCGCCTCTCCCCGTGGTGTGCACTTATGTCTAGAGTTGGCTCGGCTTGCCAGTTCTGGAAAATGGGTTAGGCACCTTGCCAGGCTCTTTCCCAGGACAGGGCCCTGGGTTCTGCCCCAGCGCAGGCGACGTGATGCGTCTGTGGCCTTGGGAGGCCCGTTGTGTGCCGCTCAGCCTGTCCTGTCCCTTTATAGCTCGGTCAGCAGGAAGCGTGTGGCTTTCACAAGGGCGCACTGAGCAAGGCTGTCCGTCTGTCCACTCGGGCCAGATGAGGTGTTGTGGAAGCCAAGCATTGCAGTCTGTTTGTGTTGACGCTTAAAATGAGTGTTTACAGCCCTTCTTCCATTCCACACAGATCTGTCAAGCTCGACCACAGCCGGGTGGCAGGCAGGGAGCCTGCACTTGAGTCCCCGCCTTTGTGGACCCTGTGCCCCAGTGCTAACCAAACAAACCAGGATTATAGCAAGTGCCGTCAGGCATGCAGCTTGATCGCGCTGCACACACCTGGTGCGGGAGCCGGGTTGACAGGGTTCGCGTTCAGCCGTGGGCGTCGTCCAGGGCAGCAGCCTCTTGCGTGCTCGGCCACAGCTGTCATCTGCAGGCGGGCATCCGAGCACACCTGCGAAGGGGCACAGGTCCAGTTTCTGGGCCAGATCCAGAGCCTTTCAGCAGCGTACGGCCCTTCTGTGTGCACTCACAGGAGTGTGCAGACCAGAGTTGCGGGGGCGGAGAGGCATCAGCAAGAGTGTGTGCGGGCCCCCGTCAGGGAAGAAGAAAGGTCCTCACTGACTGCAGTGCTGTGGTGTCAGAACGGGGAGCTGAGAGGAAGCTCAGAGAGCCTTTGGACGTGGACGGAAGCGAACATGTCATGGACAGCGTTCTTGGGAGTTTTTTTTTTTTTTTTATCTCTTAACAGCACCATCTCAGACCCTTTCTGCTTATTACTTGACATGACTTAGAAACCCCTCTCTTGAGTCATCGGCCTCCCCCATGGGGTGGGGGCCCCGGGTCTGTGCATTCATCTGCAGGTCCCCAGTGAGGTCAGCAAGGGAGGGGTGTCACCTGTTTGCTCTTGCAGGTCACATTCTAGGACCCAGGGCTTCTCTCAACTGGCTTCAGATGCCAGGCCCTCTCAGGTTGGGGCCAGACTCTGACCTCTGTCCCCTCCTTTTAGGGTCAGGAAAGGCTTCCCCTGTGAAGCCAGAGTGGTGGCACGGATCCTTCCTCAGTTTTTAGACGACTTCTTCCCACCCCAGGATGTCATGAACAAAGTCATTGGAGAATTTCTCTCCAACCAGCAGCCATACCCTCAGTTCATGGCCACCGTCGTGTATAAGGTGAGGGCGCTGGGTCACGCGGCCGGGGAGGCCCCCGAGGTAGACCCAGCCAGACTTTCCAGACCAAATGCCTTTTACCATGTGGATGTGCTGACGCAGTGGCCTTGCCTGTGGGCCCAGTTTCTCACCTTTGAGAACCAGCAGCACCCCTTGACCCAGCCTCTCGTCTTCCCCAGGTTTTCCAGACTCTGCACACCACCGGGCAGTCATCCATGGTCCGGGACTGGGTCATGCTGTCCCTCTCCAACTTCACCCAGAGGACCCCGGTGGCTATGGCTGTGTGGAGCCTCTCCTGCTTCTTCATCAGTGCTTCCACCAGCCCATGGGTCTCGGCTGTGTATCCTTCCCTGGGTCCAGGCCAGAGTGCCGTGGCTCCTGTTTATCAGTCCTGCAGACTCTTCTCTTAGCATCTGGGTTCATATTTCCTGTTAAAGTTTTGGAAGCTTAACCTTTACAGGGAAGCCAGGCTGTCAAATGACATTTACCTTAAGCCTCGAGAGAGTGCAGCATTGGTAAGGGAACAGAAAGGCGAATGTTTACCACACTGACCAGGACCGCCAGGAGAGGCGGGCCGGGAGGGGTGCTCCCGCATGTCCCTGTGGACCTCCTCCCGCCCGCCCGCGGGCCCCATGCAGCTGGGTCTGTGGCTGACGCTGCTTTTCATTACTCCTGGTCCATTGTGCCTTGTGTCATCCTCTCGAGTGAAAGGCTTAAGTAAAGATCCAGTTCCCACCCCAAAAATGTTGGCTGCCAAAAGGGGATGTTCTCCTCTGGCAGTCTTCCCCCAAGACAGACCAGCACGTCTGAGCAGACGGCTGTCCGGGTTCTGGCGGCAGGCCTCGTTCAGCCTTGCCTGGGAGGACCCGGGCCTGGTGGCCATGGCTCTGCCCTCACCCCGCGGGAGCAGGGCTGGTGGGAGCATCAGCGGCCGGTGCTGTGCAGGGAGCCAGGCCAGGTAAGTGCTGTGGAGTGGAGACCCTCGCTGCAGGGCTCCCGCAGCCAGCTTGCCTGCTCCCCCTGCCCCACTGGCCAGGGCTGGGCTTCCAGCCAGCGCAGCAGCGCCCACTGGCTCTGCCCAGCTTGGCCGGCAGGAGCCGAGCTGGGAGGCAGCCGCTGCGGCTGCACGGTCCAGGTGCCCGGGCCTCGGCTCTCAGGCTCCCCCACCCCCACCCCGGGCCCGTCTGTAGACACATGTCGGGGGAGGACAGCCTGGTGAGGACAGAGAGGTGTGCCCGGGGGACCACTCTTCCTTCACTCGGGCCTTGCTCCCTTAACTCCTCTCCCAGCCTTCCCCACGTCATCAGCCGGATGGGCAAGCTGGAGCAGGTGGACGTGAACCTCTTCTGCCTGGTGGCCACGGACTTTTACAGACACCAGATAGAAGAGGAGCTGGACCGCCGGGCCTTCCAGTCCGTGTTTGAGGTGGTCGCGGCACCAGGAAACCCATATCATCGATTGCTGACTTGTTTGCGGAACGTCCACAAGGTCGCCACGTGCTGAGCGCCCACGGGGCAGCAGCACCAGAGCCGGGGGGGCCTGCCCACGCCGGCGTGGCTCCACACACAGGCCTCCCCTCGAGTCGCGCCATGGCCGGGCAGGTGGTGTCCGGCTCTGCCACGTGGCAGAGGAGCTCTGTGGCAGGGAGGCTGCGTGCAGGGACCATACGCAGTAACGTGGGGTTGAGCCTGAGTCCTTGCGGAGGGCAGGAGCCGCTGGTCACTAACCCTCTGTGCTGCAGCTAGTGCGAAATGCCAGCTAACCGGCTGTTCCCGGCCTCTTAGTGCCCACCTGCCTGTGGTCACCAGGCTACAGCTGCTCTTGCGTCCGGGACGAAGTCCTCAGTCTTGCAGGTTGGCCACGGGTCTCTCTGCTGTCCCACAGGCAGAAGGTGGCGCCGGCAGGCTTTCAGGAGCACTCCCCAGGGCTCTGGCCTGGGGGTCAGGGCCACACCCGGCCCCCCGACAGGAATGCCATGTGGTGTGCGGGTTGGGGGGGGGGCTGGGAATGCGACATCCAGCGCCACACTTCCCTTTCTCTGTTTTCTTCTCAGGATTTAAAGTTTAATTATATCAGTAAAGAGATTAATTTTAAGGTAACTTTCTATGCCCGTGTAAAGTATGTGCATTGCCAAGTCTGTGCCGCATGCGACAGCGCCTGCAGAAGCCCCCCGAGCCGGTCCTCTCCCAGCCGCCCCCTGCTCTCTGTCCCGGAGCTCGTCGCACCAGACACCTGTCTTCCTTATTAACACGCCGGCGAGGTTCTGTGGCGCACGCCACCCTTTCTCACGCATCCCCATGTGATAAGAATTTAGGGATGTTTAATGTTCAGGGGTTTGGTCAGGAATTCACACAGCCCCTCTGAGGATTGGAAGGTGCCCGCTCCCCTGTCCCGTGCATGGGCGGTGCCTCTCCGGGCCCGCCCGCAGCACCCTCCTCCTCCCGCACGGACCGCTCTAAAGCTTTCGCTCCCCAGTGAAGGACCACTGGCACCGCACTGACAAGGCCAGCCCACCTGGTTGCGGCAGTCTGTCGTGTCCAGCGACGCCGGCCCGGATGTCCTGCGGTCCTGTCCCGAGCAGAGACTGGGCTGCAGTCTGCCCAGGGGCTGACGAGCCGTTGGGGTCTTCCCATGTGATTTCTCTTGTGTGTTAGGGGCCAGGCATGTAATAGAGTTACCTTTGTCTGCACCCCTCTTGGTCAAGAGCAAAGTTTGGTGTCTTGGCAACCATTAGAGAAGGACCCCGGCACCTCCTCCATCTCCTTTCCTGCTCAGCCCGTACACTGGGCCTCTTTTCGGGAGGGTGTGGATCTATGCCCACTGGACCCACGATGGGGCTCGGTTGGAGCAGGCAGGGACAGGACTGGGCAGCGACTGGACGGCCTGTGGCCCCTCAGAGCTGCTGCTTCTACCCTAGACCCAGGCCACCAGACCAGCTTTCTGTTTCCAGCCCCAAAGTAGCCAAATCGTCCGGTGCAGATGAGGCCTGGACGTTTGGGTTGGCCTCTACTGGGCAGAGCCTGTGGCATGCCTACGAGTGGGGCTGTGCTTGCCGTCTGACGATGCCGGCAGGCACTCTGCCTTCTTGGCCCCCAGAGGCGGGCCGGTCACGTGATGACTGCCATGCCGGTCAGTTTGGTCGTGAGTTCAAGCGCAGGCAGCATTTTGGGTATTTCATGTGGTAAGTGGAGATAAACTTGAAGCCCTTTCCCAGGGTCTGCAAAGGAGTCTTGGTGCCTGGTTAGTTACCCTGACGTCTGGCCAGTATGGGCCTGACATCCCACCGCAGCGCACACAGCTCTGCGGGGCTCACACCAAACTGCCTGGAGACCCCCAAGCTGACCCCCTGCCCCAGAGCTGCCATTTCCTTCCTGCCCTTTCCTGCTGCAGCGGTTTGGGACCTACTGGGGTGCAGGGTTTTCCCACCAGCCCCCACTGAGGCCCCACTGAGCCAGGGCGTGAGTGGTAGAAATGGGTCCCATGTCTGAGCAGGACCGGAAGGGAACCTTAACAGAAAGTAAGTCACCATCGTCCCCCACCCCCGCTGGGCTCCCATTTCTCATCCTGCCGTTTCCCATAAGAAGCCTGCTAGCATGTTTGTGAGCGCAGGAAAGTGCTCCATCCCCCCCACCATCACCTCCATAGCTCTGAGCACCCCAGGCCACGTGCTGTTCCTGCTGAGGAGTTTACATCTGTAGGAAGTAACACTGTGAATGTGAGGTTTGGAACCATTCCCCTTAGGATCCATATCACTGGGCTCACCTGCAAGCATCATTGGTCTTCCCTTGTTTGCCACTGACCCGAAATGGTCTTAACAAGGGGGCCTGGAGCCCAGCTCTGGTCGTAGGTGCCGACCCAGAGACTGGCCTGTGTGCTCAGAGATGGACAGGAGTTGGTGAGTGAAGTTCTTTAGGCAGGGAGAGGAGGTGTGTGTGTGCCTATGCGCAGATCTATAATTACACGCGTATCTCAGTATGCAAATACGCAAGGCTACCAAGAATGGCCGCGTCAGTTCTTTGCAGAAGTCGGCTTTTCTTAGCCGTGCCACGGGGAGTCGGCTGCATGGCAGGGACGTCTAGGAACTGTGTCATTGCTCATTAAAATCCTACTGAGGAAAGGGTCCATCCACCTTGCCAGCTCTCTGCACAAGGAATTAAGACTTTATCCAGTTCCTAGAAGTCTGTGGCAAGCAGCAGTCATACCATCCAAATGTTGGAAATGCTAATTTGGCAGGTTTGTTTGCAGGGGGGGGGTTGTTTTGCTGCCGACACTTTGAGCACAGACTTGAGTGAAACCAGGGTGATGCACGTGCCTTCCCCAGAAACGTGCCTCCCTACCCTGTTGCCCCGCTGGGGGCTGCCAGTACCCACTCCTCCCACCCTATTTTTGCCAGCAAATGGATCTTTTCCGGAGGATGAATGTGGCTGACCCCTCCAGACACCCCGAATGTAGCACCAGAAGGCTCTGCCTCTTAGAGGACCCCCAGCCACACTGAGGCCCGCCCCATTGCGGGTGTCACTCCCAAGTCCTCAGGACCCCGGGCGGCTTCTCCCGGGAGCTGCAGCAAGCCCTTGTTGTGGGTTCTGTTGGAACAGACTCTGACCAGCAAGAACTGCTCTTGGCCGTCGTGTAGCCAAAGCTTCCTCCTGCCACGGGGGCTGCAGGGGGCGGGGTTCTCTGGCACTTGGGGGCAGTCGATTCATTTCCTCTTGATACTGTGAGCATCCTTCCCAGCATACGTCCTCACTTTGTGTTGTGTCCCTCCCTCTGCAGTGAGCCCTCGAAGCCATGGCTGCCGGCTGTGTGACCGTGGGGTGGTTCTGTGTGTGGGGCAGGGGGGCAGCAGCAGGGGAGCGGCCTTGCTGGAGAGCTCAGGAGGGCTGTGCTGGTGCTGCTGGCCTGGAACGTTCAGGGGTCACTTTCCCCTGCGCACCCGTCACTTTTAATGCAGCTGAAGGAACCCCCTCCCTCAGACCCGAGTGCCTCTGGTAGCACCTGGCCCTGGACAGTCACTGCCGTTTCCCTGTGCAAACAGGGTGGTGACCGCCGGCGCCGGAGGATGGTGGCTGTTGTGGACCTGCCGCACGTGGTTGGGCTCTGAGTGGGGCCACCTGTGCACACTCACTCCTGGGCACTGCAGCCGAGTGTCTGTCGGCAGGTCGTGTGCTCCTGCCGCGCCGCCCGCCACCGCCACCCCACGCGCGGGCCAGCAAGGCTGTGAGGGGCACGTCCCGGAGCCCTGGCCCAGACCTGACTGTCCACTTCCAAGAGGAGAGGGAAAGACTGACATGCGATGTGTATTTAAGTTTTTAAACTGCTGCAAACGTTGTGTATCTGAATTAAAGGGAAATGACACCACGTGCTGCTGTATGAGGCATGCTTGCTCGCGGGGAAGCCCCGCCGGGGACGCTGGCCCACGCCCTGGGGAGAGAGCGGGCTGGGTGCATCCCAGGAGGGCCCCGCAGACATGAGCTGCTTGCGACGCGATCTGGTTGTGCCAGGGCCACGTGGCTTGGGCGTTGAGTCTCTGGCTCCACGTGTGTCTAGGGCCCTGTGGGGTGGGGAGGGCTGGTGCAGGCCTGGGGTGCTCACGTGGGCTGGAACCTGGCCGCTGAGCTCCCCTCGGGGCCTTGCCAGCTCCCGGGCTCCCGGGCTCCTGGCCCATCCGTTTGAGTTTCGAAGTCATTCTGCTTGAAGTCCTCGCGGCTCCCCGAAGTCTTGCCTACTCTGCTGAATGGGGCGCCGTGCTTCTTAGCTCTGGGCGGGCTCCTGCTCGGGAGCCGTGGTGGTGGGTGTTGTGGCACAGGCCACACCCCCAGGCAGCGGGCTGCTCTGGCAGGGTACCGTGACCGCGTCCACTCCAGTCCCGTGGGTTCCTGCCCGTCGGCAGGGCGGCCCCAGAGCCCACACCACGGTGGGTGCCAGACAGGCGACACGGCAGCTTAGTCCCTGTCCTTGGAGTAGCAGTGTGACCAAGCGCACGGACCTCCCCCGGGTTCTTTGGCAGCCCTGCGCCCCTGCCCTCAGGAGCTACAGCACCCCTTGCTCTGCACTGGGACCGTGGTGGGGCGTTTGTCTGCTGCGGCTGGCGTCTCACTTCAGTTGCTGTCAACATTTGATGGGGGCGACTTCAGCTTCCCAAATTTGTCTGCTCTGTGATACAATTCCGAGGCCTCCGATGGTCCCTCCCAGCTTCCAAGGCTCTATCCCCCTTCCTGGTCCAAGCATGAACAGCCAGACCCTGCCTGGTGCACCTGAGCACACCTGGCCCACCTGTTTTTTCTAGAAAGAAGGGTCTCAGAGCCCCTGGTGTGAGTGGGCTTTGCTGCCGCCCCATGCCCTTCTTGCCCTCCGTAGAGGGCGAGACCCTGCTGTTCTTCAGAAGAAGCCTCTGCAGCCCTGCTGGGTGTGTTGGAGGCAGCTGACCTCGCCCCGCAGGCAGCCTGGCCATACTCAGTGCCGCTGGATGAAGCATTCTGCTGGGGCCTGTGGGCATAGATGTGGGCCTGCTTTGTGGCATCACCAAGACTCCTTTTGGGAAGCCGTGAGCACATCCTACAGTTTTCACGGATTTGGGGGCCTTAACATCTGCTTGGATGGCGCGTCCTCACCAGCCTCTCAAGCAGGAAACTTGGAGGCCACTCCAGTGGTCTTCTCCCTGCTGGCCACATCCTCTAGGGAGCCTGCGGCTCATAGGCCTGAGGGGCACTGGGGGTGTGGGTGGGCCCAGGGGACCCACCGAGGCAGAGGGCTGACAGGTAAGGGTCTGGGCTCCCCAGGGATGTAAGGAAAAGGGCAGTGGTGCCAGCCTGGTGAGCTGGGCTTACAGCCGCCCCCCATGCACCCACCCATCCACACAGCGCTGGGCCGCAGCTTGGAGCTTCCTTCCAGTGTGAGCCGGCCACCCTGGGACGATCATTGCCCCCTTCCACCGGGACAGCCCCCACCCTCTGGCCCCACCCTCCCAGGACTCAACCCTACCGCCCTGCCACACTGCCGCCACCTTCCACATGCTTTCCTGCCTTTGCCCAGGATGCGGTGTTTCCACTGCTAAACTCGACTGCCCACTGTGATAGGCTTGGCTCACTGGCATTGGCCCCTGGCTGGTGCCAGAGGCTCTTCACGGGCACACCTGCTTCCTGCCCTGGGTCCCTGTGCTGGCCTGCCTGGCCGGGCAGGGCTGGCACACCGAAGTATCTCAGACGGAGTGTCCGTTCACAGTGAGATGGAGGCCTACAGGGCGTGGCCGCACAGGTGCCCCTGGCCTCCTGCCAGGGCTTGACTACCCCTTCTCCCTGCAGGTCCTGCCGGATACCCAGTCCCCGGCCCTCTGCCTCCCCATCCCTCGGAGACTGAGGGTCCCAGCAGGCCATGCAGCTGTGCCAAGGTATGGAGCCCCTCCCCAGCAAGGACAGACAGGGCCGCCCACCTAGCCGGGACCTTTCCTTGGAGGTCCCCCCTCAGAGCTCTGCTCCCAGAAGTTCCCCCAGGACTCCCCTCTCTGGGGGCTTCCGGTGCCCACTGAAACCTGCAAAGACATTTGGAGTCCAGCCTTTTGCCCTGACTGCCCTGGACGCACTGGCTGGAGGGGAAGTAGGAGGTGCAGAGCCCTCCTCTGGAGCCACGGTTTGCCAGAGTCCTGAGCACAGAGTGACACACACAGGCTGGCAGCTGCCCCTTGGAGGCAGTGGGACCAGCTGGCCTGCTGCCTGGGGGCCCTGGGGCAGCAACTGTCCTGACGCGTCTTCACCGTCCCCAGCCCGGCCTGCAGCTCCACGGCCATGCTCTGCCTGCCTCCCTCTGTCCTGGGAGGTGCCGGGAGGCAGCCCTGCTCAGCCCTTGGAGCTGTGCTGGGGAAAGCCCTCAAGGGGTGCTGAGAGCCTTTGCCTGAGGACTGGGGGCTTCCTGGAGGGTACAGCCACCCTGAGCCTTCCTAGGAGGTGTGCCTGGCCAGGTGGTGGTGTCCCTGTGCCCCCAGGTGACCCCTGAGGCCTGGAGAGAAAGGATGCAGGCCTCAACCCAAGAACCCACTGAAGACGGGGTAGAGGCCCCAGCTGCCCCCACCCGCTGCACTTACAGTTCTGACCCCAGCACACCCACCCCATCCGGGGCACCTCCCATCCTTCCACCTGACGGACAGCTCCCCATTCCAACCTCAGCTCTTGGGCGCGTGGGCAGGTCTGAGGAGGACCTCTGTTAACCGTGGTGATTTTCAGCCTGGACTTCAGGAGTCCCTCCCCCGGTTTAGGCCACCGCCAGAAACCCACAAATGCCAGGCAGCCTCACTGACGGCCCATGGACGCCGGAGCCTGGCTGGGCACCTACACCTAGGGAGCAGGGCTGGGGCCTGTCCAGCAGGTGCGATGGGCTCCTGCAGATAAAACCACTGGAGTTTTGTCTTTTAATTTTGAATGCTGATGCCTTTAGGTGGCACTTTCTGTCCATAGTCCTCATGGGTTCCATGGCCCTGGTCTCCTGCCCTGTGGCTGACCCTCCTGCTGACTTCGGCTGACCAGCCCCAAGGGGACACCGCAGCCCATCCCCAGCCTGGCTCTCAACCTACCTACCACCCCCCATGCTCCCTACCACCTTTCCTACCGCCCCCTGCACTCCCCCAGGGATGGTCGCCCTGTCTCACTGCTGCTTCCCCTTTGTGTTCCCGCAAGCGGGCCTTCTGCCGCTGTGAGCCTCGTTCTTTCTGGCGGTGCCCTCTGCCTTCCTGGTGAGCCAGGCCCATCCCCCCGTGTCACGGAGCAGAGCTCACTTCCGTCCTGCGGTGTGCCCTCCCAGCCCCGCCGGCGCTAGCAGTCCATGTCCCTGGCCCTCGAGACGTCAGGATGAGCCTCCGCCAAGCCCTGGTAGAGACCCGCTGAGGGAGGGTGAGGGTCCCACGGCCAAGGACCCCTGCCACAGGCAGCAGCCACCTTGTCAGCACTGGGGGACCTCCTAGGAGACCCCAGGAGACGGTGGGGAGATAGATTGTCCAGCACACAGCAGTTTGCACTGGCTTCGTCCTGTGTGCCCCACCCAGGACCACGGGCACAGGAGGGGTGACAGGTGTCTTTTACCAGGAGCCTGACAGCCTATGCTCCTTCAGGAGACCACACAGCACGGCCGACTCAGCTCCCAGCCAGCCCCTTGCCCACAGGCTGACCTCACCTCTCCACCCCTTGGGCTTTTCATGTGTAAAATGGGAGTAACCACGCAGATCAAAGTGGAAGAAACTGTCTATAGCTCTTAAAACAGTGCCCGGTGTTTGGAGAATATGCGAATTCTTTTTTTTTTTTTTTTTAAGATTTTATTTATTTGACAGAGACACAGCGAGAGAGGGAACACGAGCAGGGGGAGTGGGAGAGGGAGAAGCAGGCTTCCCGCCGAGCAGGGAGCCCGATGCGGGGCTCGATCCCAGGACCCTGGGATCATGACCTGAGCCGAAGGCAGGCGCTTAACGACTGAGCCACGCAGGCGTCCCTCGAATTCTTATTTTCTCACTTTTGCAAGTGTTCTGAACCCGGGGTCACACAACTAGAGTAGAAAATAAAATGGCCTGGCTCAAGGTAGGGTCAACCAGCATGAGGGAAAAAGGGAAGGACCAAAATGGAGTCGGAAGACTTCAGAGAGGAGGTGATGTCAGAATAGGGCTTTGAAGAATGAGTAGGAGTTTGCCAGTAAGTCCAAAGGCAAAATTTAGGTGATCTATTGGGAAGGGGGGGACTACTTAAGATTGGTCCCTTCATTTGTTCATTCTGTTACTCAGCAAGCCTTTAGCAAACCCTTTTCTGTGAGGTACTGGGGATACAGGGAGCATGCCACCGCCGGGTGGAAGCAGGTCGAGCACAGATGGCACTGAGCAGGGTTAGGTTAGGGCTGTGCTGGGGCTGCCCGGGGTGGGAGGTGGGCAAATGGACACTGCCCGCCTGCTGCCTGCCACGCTCTGGCCTCAAGAACTGCCCTGGCTTCTCTGCTCTCCCCACATCACCCAGGCCGGCAACCAGTCCCACCTTCAAGGAGGGAGACAGGCCATATCCTGCCCAGCCTGGCATCCGTGCATTTCCCATCACATGTGAGCACGTGGCCAGGGGCACGCTGTGTGTGGAGCACATCCTGGGTAGGCGAGGGTTGCCGCGGGTCCCCGGGGGCATCCGCCTCTGCACCCTCACCCCTCGCTGCCCACCCTTCTCTCTGTCTCCACATCTCCCTCTTCATTTGTCCCCCTGACTCTCCATCTTGTGCTCCCCTGGGTCCCTGGCCTGTGTGAGAGGGGCGGGACCGAGGTGGGGGCCGCGGCCTGGACCCCCGCCCTCGGGAGTCCTGCGAGCCCAGCGCGCACCAGGCTCCTGACGGTTTGGGGTGGGAGGCAGGGCGGGCGCCTAGGCCGCCGGGTTTGGGTCTGGCCTGCTTGCTGCTGTATTGATGGCCCGTCAGGGCAGCCCTGATTCCTGCGCTTTCAGTTAAAAGGTTTCTGTTGTTGTAGCTTATGCAGTTGCTCTGTTGCTATGGAAACGTGACATCAAAATGACGTTTCCCGTTTAAAAGCTTTTAACTAAATTCCTGCCTGTCAGATGTAGGCCCCATTTTGAGCGCGGAGCTGCCTTCCAGGAGTGGGGCTCCCGCCCTGGTGCGCAGGCCACAGGCCCCGCCTGAGTGCACTCTTTTAACCCCACAGGAGCCTGCAGCATGGCAGCGGCCGAAGTGCCCGGCTACCTCGTGTCCCCTCAGACAGAGAAGCACCGGCGCGCCCGCAACTGGACGGACGCGGAGATGCGTGGCCTCATGCTCGTCTGGGAGGAGTTCTTCGACGAGCTGAAGCAGACCAAGCGCAACGCCAAGGTGTACGAGAAGATGGCCAGCAAGCTGCTGGAGATGACCGGGGAGCGCCGGTTGGGCGAGGAGATCAAGATCAAGATCACCAACATGACCTTCCAGTACAGGTGGGCTCCGCGAGCCGCGAGCCGCGTGCCCCCACAGCCCGCACAGCCCGCACTCCCGCCCAGTGGCCGGCCGGCTGCGCCCAGGCTGCGGGGGCTGCCGCGGCCCCCCCAGAGCTGAGTCAGGGAGGCCTTGTGTGGGCAGAGCCTGGCCGTGAGATGGGGCCTGCACAGACTGTCTGTGCTGCCTCCCGTCACGGAGGCGGGGGAGCTGAGGCCCAGCCAGGTGGGCCTGGGGCGGTCAGCACCCTACCCCAGGCCCCTGCCCTGGTTGCCACCTGTAGGCGGCGTCCACTCGGCCTCCACATGCCCTCCTGCCAGCCGGGAGACCGCGGGCCAGCCGCTCAGGCGTGGCTTGGCTAAGCAGGGAAACTGAGGCCGGGGTGAGAAGGAGGCTCAGCCCCCAGGCCTGCAAGTCCCACCTGGTACTGACGCTCTGTCCTTTCCGGCAGCCGCCGAGCCCAGCTGCGAGTGCAGGTGGCACGGGCCACGGGCAGGGAGCGGGGTGTGTGGTGGGGCTGATGTTGCAGTGCCCGGCAGGCCCCCACTTGTGGGAGGGGCCTTGTTTGTGGAACGAAGCAGTGGGGACCCAGGCCTGGCCCCCCTTCTGCCTCCACCCTCCCCACTGTGGTCACCCAGCCCTGGCAGCCTGAGGGGGGCCGCGGATGGGGTTCCCGGGCGGGGGAGCTCTGGTACCTGTGGGGGGAGCCAGCTACAGCCCCACAGGCCCAGCACCTCGGGCTGTGTGGCAGCCAGGCCTGTCTGCGGACGGTCACTGTGTGCAGAGGGTCCTGGGCGTGGCCAAGGTCACAAGTGTGGAGTGGGTCACGGGCAGGGCAAAGGTCACTGGCAGGGCTAGGGTCGTGGTCAGGCTACGGTCTTGCTGGGGGACAGGTTGCCCCGGAGCTGGGGGCTGTGGAAGAGCAGCAGTGAGAGTGGGGGGCCGTAGGGTATACTGGCAGGGGTGGGCCTGTCAGTGTCCCCGAGAGGTGCACGTGCCCAGCGGCTTCCAACCCCGGCCGCCTCCGCCTGCCCTAGTGGCTGCCGTGAGCAGGGGCCAGAGGTGCAGTCAAGTCTGGGTGTAGACAGGGCCTGCAGTCTTGCCCTGGGCACCTCGAGAGGACCCTCCCGGCCCGCAGCTCCCAGCCCGTCTGGGGCCTGGAGACGTGCAGAGGCTCGCAGGGCCCCTGACACCCCGTCGGCTGTTTCCATGGCCCTTGGAGGAGTAGTTCCAGAGCCTGCACCTGCCCGAAGGCCCATCTCCACCCACAGCCCCAGCTCCCAGGCAGGCCCAGGGGCCAGAAGGGAGGCAGCCACTAAGGGCCCGAAGGCCTGGTTCACAACGTAAACAATGTTCAGTTCCAGCCACCAGCTTGTGATGTGAGGGCTGAGTTGTCTGTAGACGTGTGTGTTCCTGTTACCCCCTCCTCCTTGCACACGGCGCGTCCCTCTGTGCCTGGTGAGGGGGCTGCCCGTCTGACTCAGGAATTCATGGGCTCTGATTGGCGTCTGGGCGAGTTATTCATTATTTATCCTGAGAGACTTCTTCAGAGTCCCAGGGGAGGTGTTCTGTTCCGTTCCTGAAGGTGGGGGATGTGGGCCAAGAAGGTCCTAGGAGAGGAGGTTGCAGCAGAGCAGGGGCCTGGGCCCTCCGGCAGGGCTCCACTCCAGACGCTGCAGTCTGCTGCTGGGGGGAAGGACTGCATACGTATACACCACTTCAATTTCCCATTCCCTGAGGGGGAAACTGAGGCCTAGAGCAGAGGAGGGACTTGCCCAAGGCCACACAGCCTTTAACAGGCTGATGCTTTCATTGGTTGACTAGTTCTTTATCTGTTTCCCCCCACCCACACCCAGAAAGCCTCCCACAGCAAAGTCTTTTCTTGTTTTTTCACTGTAGCTCTTTACATATTAGGGTTGTCAGGCTGAGGAAGCCTGAGGGGGTAGCCAGGTTCCATGGAGCATGGTCTCTTGGAATACCCTACCGGGGTCTCCTGTGCCAGAGCCAGGCCTTCCCTCATTTCTCCAAGGAGTAGCCTGGCTTGAGTGGTCAGAACAAGCACAGGGGGGCGTCTGGAGGGGCTGGAGGGAGCCTAGGCAGAGGCTGGGTGTGGGCCCCAGGTGCAGTCCTCTACTGCATGCACCTGGAATCTGTGCAGGCCTCCAGGGTGATGGATGGTCCTGGGGTCGGGAGACGGAGCAGCCATGCCTTTCCCTCTGTGGCCTGTCCCTGGCTTTCTACTGAGGACATTCTGCTTGGTGGATGCTGGCCTTGGCTTGCTGCCCTGAGCCACAGACCCCCTTGCCGTCCAGGTGGGCCCGTTTGCTGAAGGCAACTCGTTCAGATGGTCAGCTGAGTGTTTCCAGTGACCAGTGTGACCAGGGGCCCACGCTGGCAGGAGCCCCACATCCGGAGGCAGGAGCCATCCGGCCACAGGGGTCTCTTATAGCTTGAGGGCCTTCCTACTTGGGAGGAGCATGGGGCAGGAATGTAGGGGCCACAGACTAAGGCTGGATCTGATGGGGCAGACAGAAACGCCCCTCCCCCCCCACCCAGTTGTGGCCTCCTTCCTGGCCTGGCCAGGGCTTCCCAGCTCTCCTGCAGCCATGTCTCCCATCCCTGAGCCCCCAGAATTCGGCCAAGCCCCAGGGACCTACAAGGCCTGTCTGCAGGGAAGGGCAGGACACAGGGCTGGGCGGGGTCCCCGTCCATGGTGGGCAGAGCTATGCTGTGCATACCCATGGCCCTGGAGTCTAAGTAGGGATGCTGCTGCCTCCTGGTATCTTCAGCCAAGAATGTTATCTGGTCAGTTTGCTGTTTGCCAGGAACATTGTCTTATTAAATTATTAAATTCTCCCTAAAGCTTACGAGGAGTTTACTTTGCTCATCCCCTTTTACTGATGTGAAAATGGAGGCTCAGAGAGGTTAATGAACCTGCCCAAGGTCACATAGCAGAGTGGTGGAGATGAGACACAGCTCAGATCTGTGGGACGCTGAAGCCTGCGCCCTTAACTCCTATGGTTCTCGCTTCTGAGGCGTTTTCTTTAGAAAAACAGATTTTTTCTATTATGACTCCTTATGTTTGCATTATACGATACTTGTAATGCTATTTTATTCCTGTGTTTACTTTATTATTGCTGGTGAACCTACTTAAAAGCAGTATCTGTTCCTTGTAGGGAGTGTAGAAACTACAGACCAGCAAGGACAGAGGCAGCTCCACTCAGGGTCCCGGCGCTCACACGGTCGTGTCCACGTGTGGGCCGCGTGTTTCTGGCGCCCACCGTGGGGTAGGTCCCCAGCCCGACTTCTTTCCGAGTCTCATGTCACCTTGGCCCTGGAGCCTGGCCAGTTTTTCCGGGGAGGCTCTCTGGCCAAGAGTGGTTCCCCGGGGCCCCGCAGCCGAGGGCCAGGCGGGACAGGCGGGGGGCAGCTCCGTCTCTCACCCTTGGCTCTTGTGTCTCTCGTTTCAGGAAATTAAAATGCATGACAGATAGCGAGTCCGTCCCGCCCGACTGGCCCTATTACCTAGCCATTGATAGGATTCTGGCCAAGGTCCCCGAGTCCTGTGATGGCAAAGTGCCGGACGGCCAGCAGCCGGGGCCCTCCGCGTCCCAGACCGAGGCGTCCTTGTCGCCGCCTGCTAAGTCCGCCCCTCTGTACTTACCGTATGACCAGTGCTCCTACGAAGGCCGCTTCCAGGACGATGGCTCCGACAGCTCCTCCAGCTTACTGTCCCTTAAGTTCAGGTGTGTCTTCCTTCCCTGCCCCCACCTCCAGCAGAGGGGCCAGGAGCCCAGCGGCCAGAGGAGGGGCTGGGAGCGCTGAGGGCCGGCAGCTCCCGGGGCGGTGGCCTCCTCTCCGTCCCTGGCTGGCTGCAAAGGCCTAGGTGGTATGCAAGGGCCTCCAGGGACGGGGCGGCCTCAGACAGGCTGGCCTCGGACGGGGCGGCCTCAGACAGGCTGGCCTCGGACGGGGCGGCCTCAGACAGGCTGGCCTCGGACGGGGAGGCAGGAGGTATTGAAGTGCGGGCCATCATGTCCATAGTCTGGGTTCATCTCCTGGCTCCATCACTTTGTGGCTGTGTGGAAAGTCCTTGACCTCTCTGGGCCTCAGTCTCCCTCTGTAAAATGGGGATAAATCAGCACTTTGTCTAAGTGTCATGAGAGAGAAGGGACACAGAGGAAGACCAAGTGCCCCACCCCCACCAACCCCCAGTTTCTGGCTCCTGGGCTCCCTGTCACCCCCTAGCAGACCCCACCCTGGGGTCCTCCTCCCTGCCCTGGCGAGGCTGGCTGGGAGGGGCATGGGCTGAGCCCCCGGAGTGTGCTCCTCGGCTGGTGGCAGTGTGCATGCCCGTCCCCTCTGCCCTTCGCAGACGTCCTGCTAGGCCAGCACCGGCTGCGTGAACCCACCCTCAGGATGCCCACTGACAGGTGTGCAGGAGACACAGCCGGTGGTGTGCAGGCCCGGCAACCAGAGGAGGGACATTTGGGGTCGGCTTTCAGGGGTGAATAGGAGTTGGCCATTTGGGGAAGAGAAGGCAGAGAGCAGGTGGAGCACTGGCCTTCAGGTCTGTCAGACGGCGTGAGGTGAGGAGGGTCTGGGGGAGTCGGAAATCAGGGGCTGCTGCTCAGTTTGTCCAGCGCCCCTTCCCTGGAGCAAAGACCCCAGACAAGAGTGCCTTTGTGACGGCCAGACGGAATCAGCTGGAAACCTGAGGTTTATGGCCAGATGTGTCCGTGGATTGACCCGGTTCCCGACTCGCGGCTGCCCCAGCCACCGCACCAGGGCTGGGACACGGGAGCCGCTGGGGCGCCGTTCTGCTTCGAAGCACAGGGCCCAGACGAGGGGACTGGCAAGGTCTTGGGGGTACTGGTGGGGTGTGGCCAGTGAGACCAGGGATGCTCACCACCCCGGGGCAGAGAGCACAAGGCAGGGCCATGGCGCGGGCTGAGGTTCCGGGCCCGGGGGAGAAGCCGCAGCGCCCCCCACCCACCAGCCCTCCTCGTCTCTCCCTGCATGTGGCCACTGCCCCCGAGCCCCACACTGGGCCTGTGGGTTCGGCACGTGCTCAGTGGGTTCAGGGGTGCTCTTGTGGTATGGTGTACCCTGTCTACGCAGGCTACGGGTGTTTGGATGGCCCTGGGACCCAGGTCACCCGATTGCCTCGAGTCCCACAGGGTGGCAGTGCCTGCGGCCCCTGTGGCCCCCTCCTGTCACAGCGGGAGAGCTGCAGCCCCTCCTCACCACTGCCCAGGGCCTCCACTTCCCACGTGTCCACCGCGGTGGTTGGGAGAGTCGGGCGGGTGGAGCCCCGACCCTGCGGCCCGCCATCCCCACGCCGGCACTGTCCTTCCAGGTCGGACGAGCGGCCCGTGAAGAAGCGCAAGGTGCAGAGCTGCCACTTCCAGAAGAAGAAGCTGCGGCTGCTGGAGGCCATGCTGGAGGAGCAGCGCAAGCTGAGCCGTGCCATGGAGGAGACGTGCCGGGAGGTGCGCCGCGTGCTGGACCAGCAGAACCTCCTGCAGGTGCAGAGCCTGCAGCTGCAGGAGCGCATGATGAGCCTGCTGGAGAAGATGATCGCCAAGTCCAACGTGTAGGCTGCCGGGCGGGTAGGCGGGCGGGCAGCCAGGGCCAGGCAAGCCGACCACACGACACGGGCCAGCCGGGCCAGGCCGGGTCCCGGAGGAGGCAGACGGCCTCCTGCTGGCCCCTGGGGCTGCTCCCGGTTCGGACTTCCCCGCATGGAAGCCGCTCCTCAGACACAGGCCGGGGACTCCAGGCTCACTCTGGGGCCATTCCCTAGTAAGAACTCCTAGCATCTGTTCTCCAATACCGTCACTATCAGTGATATTTGAAATGGCTTTTGATATCAAATGTGTAATTTTTCATAACTCCCTGGAAGCAGAGTTCGCTTTTCTCAGCTCAGAGGGAATGCACCAGGTTGGTCTATTCCAAAAACAAAAGCGAACAGAAACAGGCTGGTGGCAGCTTTGCGCCCAGAACAGAAACCCTCCCTAAAGGGGAAGGGGAGACAGCTGTTTCATCCCACACCAGAGTCCATAGCGTCTTTCAGAGCTAGCCTCTGACACCAGGGCGAACCCCAAAGAGCCCGCGAGAATGCTAACAAAGCAAGGACAGCTGCCCACGTGTACCACCCGGTTCGGTTTTCTAGGCCCGGGATGTTGCGCTGATGAGATGGAGACCTGGCCTCACGCACTCACACTCCAGTCGGGCAGGCCCTCTGGATCGGGACCCGTGGTGCAGGGCCGAGCAGGGGTGCGGCGCCCCAAGCTGTGAGACAAAGCTCACCTCCCTGCACCCCTCCGTCACCAGGGGGAAAACCTTTCCAGACACTTCTCTATTGAATTCCTCCTAAGTGTTGTCGGCCACTGGGGCTTTTGGTCCCCGGCTGCAAAGACAAAGGGCTCCCTGCCTGGGACCAGCATGTTGCTGCCCACACAGCAGGGTTCTGAGGCGACACGGCAGGTAACGTGGTTTGACTTATGGTCTAGGAAAACTCCTGACAGCTCCTGAGCAGACCTGTGGCGGGTGAGGTGAAGGCAGAGGTCCTGCCAGGAGGCTGTCACAGTCATCTGACGCTGCAGTGGTCCTTGAAGCCAGCTGCCCGTGGTCGCCCAGGTGGTGCCGAGGCCAGCCCCAGGCCCGGCTGCAGTGGGCAAGAGGCTGGGCGGCCGTGGAGCCCAGAGGGGCAGGATGTGCCCGGCTCAGCCACTTCGGGGACCTCCTCAGCGTAGTGCCGTGGACTCAAACCATGCTGCTTTGGGACCAAAGGCAGTAGTTTGGTGAACGTGTAACAGGCAGTTCTGCTGAAGTGTGAACTTGCCGTATTTCTGCCAAAACATGCGGTGTTCCCGCCAAGGCCAGTGTCAGCTAGCAGCACGATATCACCGCAGCTGTGGGGGGAGGCGTGCATGGAACAAGCCCCAGCACCCCACTGCAGGGGAGACCCTGGGGCGTCGCGTGCTGAAGACCCGAGCCAGGGGCTGGTTGCAGGCACAGGAAGCAGCTGCCTCTGAGACAACATGCCCCAGTGAGAACTTGGTCGTTTGACAGACACTGGACCACTGGATGGATCCCCGTCCGAGCAGCCATGCCCGAGGGTCACCGAGGTGGCAACAGACTGCGGCTCTGGGTGACCGTCCTGGTGCTTCTGGGGCTGGTGCCGTGGCCGTGACGCGCACCAGGGTTTCCATAGCAGTGGAAGGCCACGGTTGCAGTATGTTACATAGCATTTTTGCCTTTGAACTTAGAGGCCGTTCGCACTGTTTTATTTTCCCAGCTTTCTCTTTGAGTGTGGGGTCAGGGCTCGCTCTCTCCATGTGTCACGGAGTCGGTGCTGTCTTACGCTCCGCTGGACTGGAGCGGAGCCGGTGCGGACCGGCGGAGGTCAGCCGTGCGACCGCCCATGTCACGCCCTTCGTAAACCGTGTGTCCATCACGAGTTTCTGATTTCTTCTGTAGTTATCGGTCCGTTAAGGTGGGGAAGTGGCTATATCAGTAAACGCTAAGCTATTTGATAAGATCCAGCAAGACAACCTGTACCAAAAATGGAAATCGGGAACCAGACGAACAAGCTTGCTTTCACCTTTATTATTTAACATTGGTATTTTTAGCTAATGCATTAAGACAAACAAAATAAGCAGGATAACAGAAAATTACCTTTATTTTCAGATGATATTTTTATATTCCCAGGAAGGAGATATACAAGAGATCAAAAGCTCTTTAAACCACCTTGAACCTGTGAATTATGAGAATGGAATATTCCGTTCACAGTCATGATTGAGAACCGCAGGGAATCTATGAACGAGTTTAACCAGAATGGTCCAGGATTGACACGAAGGAAACTGTGTGGTTTTATTGTAAAATCTAAAACAATTCCTGAGCATGTGGAGAAACCACATGCTCCTAAAAGCTCCAAAGTAAAGTGTCATCATTTTATTAATGTAATTCCAACAATATTCTCAATAACATTGTGGGTTTTTGTTTTGAAATGGAAGAAAGTTGTTTATTTTTTTTAAGGGGGCCCCACACCCAGCGCAGAGCCTGACACGGGGCTTGAACTCACGACCCTGAGACCATGACCTGAGCTGAGATCAAGAGTCAGATTCCTAATGGACTGAGCCACGGAGGTGCCCCTGAAGGAAGTATTTTTAAGTTCGAATGAAAAAGAAATGAGGGCAAAGGGAATGAGGCTAAAGGATGGAAGGAGACCTGCAGGGCCTCACGAAGCGCCGGGAAATGCAGAATAAAACGCGAGCGTGCCATCGTACACCCCTGCGGCCGGTGTGCCGTCTGCCAGGGTCAGAGCTGGAAAACCATCAGGAGACAGAAACAGACTCCGCGAGGGGGAGCGGAACATGTCACGAGCCGGCGGGAGCGGTGGGGCTTCATCCCACAGGCTGGAGACGCGCTTGCTGGTTGGTGCCCAGGGTGGGAGCCTCGGTGCCAGCAGGGCCACTCCACGCTCTAGGAGAGACTGAAGATGTCACCGCCTGTGTTCCTGTGGGTCCTCACTACCGATACTAACCCTAAGAGACGACCGTACTAGAAATCAAGCCCAAGACTTAAAAACTGTACTCATTTAAAAATAACAATAAACCCATTACATGTTGACATAAACAACAATTGCATGAAAAATACATTTTCCCAAACAAAAGGTTTTCACGAGAAGAGGGGCATGTATTACACGCCCTACGATCTCTGGCTTGGGAGAAGGCCGCGGGCTGCCCTGACCACCGCCCCGACCGGCTCCAGACTCGGTCTGCCACGGGACGTGCGAGTCTCAGCGGGACATCCGGCGCTGCCCCGATGGGTATTTGGAAAAGAAAGGGATCTTTTACTAACGCGTGCAGGTCGCTGTGGACACCCCTCCTGGAGGACCCTGGCCATGCAGCTGGTCGCCATGTGGACTCAGCCCGCCAGCGCTTCCAGAGCTGTGTGGCGCCCGGGGGAGCCCCGCTCGCCGCGCTCCCGTACCGCCGTGTGCCGGGCCCGTGGAACATACCACTCCACCAGGTCAGGCCAGGCTTCTGTGCCCACAGCGCGGCAGACGCCAGCAGAAACGCACTCTTGTCGCCCTCCTGGGGCAAGTTGTCAGGCTCGGGCCGTGGAGGTGGCTCCTTCGAAGTTCTGATCTTGGCACAAGAGCCGGAATTTTGGCGCTGGTCACCACGACCACGTGGTGACGCAGGGGCAGCTATCCATTTCCAAGAGACGCACGAGTCCCTTCAGGTAAAAAGCGTGTTTCCGTGGAGAGCGTGTCCAGGTGTCCTTCGGCGGTAGCGGGACGATGGCGCACGGGCTGCTCCCCAGACGGCGTCGCGCTGAGGGTGGGACCAGAGTGTGTCACACAGAATATTAGAAAGATGTGCCCAAGGGCCAAGGTTTAGTAAAATCAGTACGCGTCACTGCCTCATCAGGGACGCTCTTGGGAAACTGGTGTTTTTCGCGTGTGTGTGGTGGGAGGGACGCGGGACCCTTGGCCGGGGTTTTGGTGCCCGTCCTGATTCTCGCCGAGGACCCAGCACTGCGCATGGCAGCACGCTGAAGATGACCGAGGGTGTTTTTCTTCCGTAACAACTGTTTGGGGCTCAGGGACACTCGGGGGCCCACAGACCACAGTCCCTTTCGGGGGAGGCCCAGGCACGTGTGCGAGGCAACGGGGATGAGAACATGCACGGTGGCCTTATTTGTCGCTGGGTGTCCTGGGAAGCTCCGAGTGTCCCGCGGCGGGGACAGGGGTGAGGAGAGGCGCTGAGGCCTGTGTGCGTCCTCCCCCACCCCGATGGCCCCTGTGCGCTGAGGCCCAGAGGAGGCCCTGCCTCCCTCCCTCTAACCTCTGTCTTGCTGACCCCCTGCGGTGTGCCCCGAATGGTGAGTCGGTGGTTGTAAAACAGGGGCTTGACGATGGGGGTGGGGAGACACCCCGAACAAAGACAGTGGGTTCGGAGCTGGAGGGGCCGCGCTTCGGGGAGAACCAGCACCAGAGGGGCTGCTAGAAACGCGAGAGTCGGCCTCCCGGGAGCCAGCTGAGCAAGTCTGGGGCGGGAATTCGGTGAGGTGGGAGCCCACACGTTCCTGCCGGGGAAGCAGGCCGACAGGACCTTCCTGGTTTCCGTCAGGGTCCCCGTGCTGACTGGCCCTGAGCCAGCTGCCATCGCCAGGCTCCGAGTCCGGACGCTCACAGCACACGCAGGCGCAGCCCCCACCCACCTCTGGTGGGCCCAGTGGGACCCCGCACCAACCCCCAGGTCGCCTACCCACTTCCTGAAGGTGTAACTGGACCGAAGAACAGGCCCATCCCCTGAATGGCCCCGGAGCCACCTTACCTTCCAGGAGTGTGGATTCCCGGCGCATCTCGGGTCGGCTTCCAAAGACAGATGTGTCTTGGAGGACAACGGGGGACTCTTCAGCTCGGTCGTGGGGACACCCTTTGCTGCTGCTATCCCACGTGAGGTGTGTTTACTGGAGCAGATCCACAGGCCCACAACCAGCGCTTTCCGCCCCCCAGGAGCAGAGGTCCCGGATGGGGGCCTCGTGGGCACTAGCTCAACATCACTGCTTCCTTCCAAGGTGGTATCAGTCCCCTGCTGCGTGCCATTGCCTTCGGGGACCCCCACCGTCTCGTGTTTATGCACAGTGGTGACCCCACCACTGGGTAAAGGCAGGGGAAGAGGAGGGAGCAGGTGCAGGGGCCTCACGGTGAACCACGCATGCGTGTCGGGAGAGGAGGGAGGAGAGAACCCCGGAAAATGCAGGGGTCATCCTCCCAGGGGGGCTGTGGGACTTCGGTGGCCCCCAGAGCGACGGCCACTCACTGGGGCGAGGGTGCAGGGCGTGCTGGCCTCTGCGGGGCTGGGCAGCCACACGAACCTCACTGTGTCCCGTGGACGCTCCGACCACAGCTGGGAGTGGGCCGGGGCGGGCGGAGGACGCCCTGCAGTTTGGGCGCTGGCCACACCGTCTTTGGCAGGTCACCGGTCTCCTTTGGAAAACAGCTCTTGGTGCGGGGGTTTCTGGCGCTCACGCGACCCTGGGACTCCTTCTGGTCACCAGGGAGCCCCTTCCTGGTTACCCTGGTGTGCGTGTGTGACATGGTCGGGAAGAGGAGCCGGCGGGCACGTGTGTGTGTCTCCGCACCCAGCCTCTGCACCCGCCCCGTTCAGGGTCATGGACACCTTCCTGGGTGCCGTCGTGCGGCAGCTCCCCTGCCGACGGACAGATCCTTCCCAGCTCTCGGCCGTGGTGCGGAGGACATCCTGTGTGCGCTTGTGCACGCTAGCGAGCGTTCTTAGAACCAGACCAGACAGCTCTAGGGGAACGGAAAGTTGGCCAGGAAAGTCCCCGCGTTCCGCTCCGTGGCTCGCGGGTGAGGGAGGGGTCTGGTGTCACAGCACCGACTGCAGACGAGGCTGGCTCTGCACTCCCCAGTGGTTTTGCAATTTTCCTTAAAAATAAGCTGCCCAGGGATGCCCGGCTGGCTCAGTGGGTGAAGCGAGTGACTCTCGGTCTCGGGGTGGTGAGTTCAAGCCCCACACTGGGTGGGGAGATTACTAGAAAATAAGCTTTAAAAATCAATCAATAAATTGCCCCCACGTGTGTGTGTCTCCATCCACAGTCTGCATTCTGTCCGTTAGTGATGATTTCCACCCTTGTGTCAACACATCACTGTCTTAACTACGGTAAGTGTTGAGGTCTGACATCATACATCTTTCAGCCATGTTACTCTTTTTACAAATCGTTTGGACAGTTGAAGTCCTTAGCATTTCCACCTAGTTTTTTAAATGCAGTAAAAGACACACAACATAAAATCTACCACTTTAACCATTGCTGAGGGTCTAGTTTAGTGGCAGCAAGTCGGTTCCCACAGTGGCGTGCCCCTGCCCTCCACCCTCCCCGACTGGCCCTGTGTCCCCGGGGAGCAGCACCCCCCTTCTCTGCTCCCGGCCCTTGACACCCGGTGCCCTACTGTCTGTCTCCGGGCACTTGATTCCCCCAGGCCGTCATGTGAGTGCAGTGTGTCTGGCATGGCGTCCTCCACGTTCACCCGTGTGGCGGCAGGTGCACCGGCCCGCTTGCGCACCGACAGAGCACGAGGGTCCCCTCTCCCCACGTCCTCGCCAACATTGGTTCTTTCTGGTCTTTGTGACGAGAGCTGTCCTAACGAGGTGAGGTTCTGATTGCCATTTCCCTGCCATGAGTGATGCTGAGCATCTTTTCGTGCTGGCCATCTGTGTGTCTTCTTTGGAGAAAGGTCTATTCAGATCCTCGGCCCGTTTTTTAATTAGATTTTTTTTTCTGTGTGAGTTGTAACTAGCACGTATTTTTGTGCAGTCGGTTCCTAGTGCGGGATTTTGCAGGATCAAAAGGAATTGTCAAAATGCCTTCCCAAGATGCTGTCTGAACCATGTCAGACCCTAAAAAAAGATGAAAATGTCCCAGTTCCTGCCCGAACCAACCAAAGCCTTAATACCAACCTGATTCTTAAAAAAAAAAAACAAAACAAAAACACAGGAAAATAAAGTGAAAATTCTAAATAAAATACTAGCAAATATAAGACACCACAACAAAGTAAGGCTTCTTTGAGAAAAGTGAGGGCCTTCCCAGTCAGAGAACCTCCAGCAGACCTACCAAACTCACCAAGTCTGCGTGGGGGACGCCATCGGATTGCATCGCGCACACGGTCCCTTGAAAAGCTCTCATCATGACAGGACTTGCAGGGAAAGGGACGCAGACGACGCACCCCGCCCCTCAGCCAGCCAGCGAGTGACAGCCACGCCCCGTAGGACTGTCATTGTGGGTCTGCATCGGCCAAGGACAAAGTCATGGTGCGAATATTGGAAAAGGAGAGGCAATGATTATCTGTTTTCGCTAACGACATGATCATAAAACCAGGAAACTTGAAAGATTTAACAAATCCTACTAGATTAATAAGCGATAAATATATAAAATTAATACATAAAATTCCTTTTTTCTATATTATTAATAACTGGTTAGAAACGGGAAAACTCCCATTCATAACAACCAAAGCTATGAAATGCTTACAAATAAACGGAGCTGGAGAGGACTCTAATCATAGTAAGGAACAGAGAGGGACACCTGGGCAAAAGGTGTGACGCCGCGTCCCTCGGGGGGATGTCCCCGGGGGGTAGGACGTCTCTCAGGAGGACGTCACTTGGTGGGAAGGATGTTCCTGGGGGGAGGACGTCCCTGGGGGAGAGAGGACATCCCGGGGGCTCATGTCCCTGGGGAGAACCTTGCCTGACACAACACATTCTTTCCTGTCTCCCCACTTCCGCCTATAAATGGCTTCCATTTTGTGCATCTCCTTGGACCCCTTTCTGAGATGAGACACCGCTTGGTTCATGAATCATTACGTGAAGCCAATTAGATCTTCAAACGTACTCAGCTGAATTTTGTTTTTTCACAGATAAAACCGAACACTCAGGGCCACGTGGACTTGCCTCAGGTAGAGACTAGTGTTGGTGGGGAAAGATCCAGAACGGGCCAACCTACCCGGACTTGGGATTTGACACACGTAGGGGCAGAGACCTCCATACCCAGCGTTCGGTGGTCTGTGGTTGTTCGTGACTGGCAAGGAGACAGGGACAAATGTCTTATAACCTTCTACAAGGTTCATCTCCGATGGATTAAAGATGTAAATGTTAAAAGTGGAAAACGGGGCGCCTGGGTGGCTCAGCTGGTTAAGCGGCTGCCTTCGGCTCAGGTCATGATCCTGGAGTCCCGGGATCGAGTCCCGCATCGGGGTCCCTGCTCGGCGGGGAGTCTGCTTCTCCCTCTGACCCTACCCCCTCATGTGCTCTCTCTCTCTCTCTCAAATAAAATCTTAAAAGTAAAAAACATGTAGAAGAAATTTTGGAAGAACATATGACCTCGGGGCCAAGACCTCTCTGATGAGACAAATCATAAAAGGAAAAAGTGGCCTAATTTGATTAATAAAATTTCCAAAATGGCATATGACGAAGAGCTTTAAAAACTCTGGTGATGTGCGGTAGATGGCAAGGCCTATAGGAGGCAGGACAGACAAAGGAGCTCCTACTTGTAAGTGCCTGTGCATGGGCTGGGGGGCCGCGGCCCAGCCACTCCCCCCCAGGCAGGGCTGGACTCCCTCCCCAGCCCCCCCAGGCCCCCTCTGTCCCCCAAGAGCGGGTAGGGCCGCCTCTCCCAGGACCTGCCTTCCCTCTTCTGGGGAAGAAGCTCGGCCTCTCGAAGGGCCCGAGGTGGATTTCTGACACTGTGTTTTCTGGAGTGTTCTATCCATGCTCTCTGTGCTGGGAGCCATGTTTCCCAGGATCCTTCCCTGCACGGTTCCAGGGTAGATGGGGTCCAAGGTGAGCTTCGAGTGCGGCTTGGGAGGCAGAAGTGATGGAGACGCCATGGGGATCTAAAGGCTTCAGGTGGTCAGGGCTGTGGGACAGTCAGGGCTGAGGGTCAGGGCTGTGGGATGGGTATGGCTGTGGCGTGGGCAGGGCTGGGGGTCAAGGGTGTGATGTTAGGGGTGTCAGTGTGTGATTCTGCACCCAACTCTGTTGTGTTTTCCCCGACATCATCAAGCAATTGTCTGACACCAACTGAGTGTCCCCCCCAATCTAACTCAGTCCGACAGGCTCCTCCTGGAGGAGGCGTCAGACCCCACGGGGAAGGGCTCAGTCCCATGAGGCCGCCCCTCCACTTAAGACCCCACAGTCACCCACGCTCTGACCGCCGGCCTGCGGATCCCAGGGTCCCACGGCCCCCTCCTTGGGTTCGACCATTTCCTGGAGCAGCTCGCGGAGCCCGGGAGAGCATGTTGTGCACGGGGTCACTGGTTCATGATAAAAGGATGTCGCTCAGAGCAGCCAGCCCGGGGAGAGGCTCTCCAGGCCCGTGCCCTGCCGCACCTGTATCTTTGGGGTCACCAGGCCGGGCGCTCTCCCACCTGCCCTCTCAGCATTTCCTAGAGGCTTCGCTACACTGGCCTGACAGATCGGATCACGGGCCTTGCTCCTGGGTCTCAGTCTCCAGCCCCTGTTCCCTCGAGGCCAGGGGAGGGCAGCCCCGGGCTCCTCCCGGGGCTCTGCGGGGCTGCCCCCAGAATTACGGGCTGCATCCGAAGGCACGTCCAGGGCTCTGGCTCAAAGCTGTGCAGGGCAGCGGCTGTGTGGCTGACCCCCAGGGACCCAGGCCTGCCCTTGAGGAGCAACCCATCAGCCCGGGAGGCACCGGGTGGCCCACATGGCTGCCTGCAGGGCAGTGGCGATGCGGGCACACTGGGAGGCAGCAAGGCCTTCCCTATACCTCTAGGTGGCTCCCAGGGGTGCTCGGGGGAAGTCAGGACCCAACAAGGGAGGAGGAGCTGGGGGTGTGCAGGACCTGATGGCCGATGCCCCCCACACCCTGTGTACACGGAACCCGAAGCAGAAAGGAGGCAGAAGGGCCACCGGGCGTGGGGGAGAGCCCTGGAGAAGCCAGGGGGCCTGAGGCTCCGCGCTGGCTCTGCCCCTGCTGGGGGGCCCGCAGCCAGCCCTGCCCCTCCTGGGCTCTGTCCTTCTGGGGTCAGCTGCCTTGTTCCAGGGGAGGGCAGAGGGTGGCGCTGGCCCCCACCCGTACAGGGGAGCAGTGCGGGATGCGGCCCTCCTGTTCTAGCTGCTTGTCACGGCCACAACATTCCCTCGAGCATCCCTCACTCTGCCGGCGCCAGACCCCCCCTGCATTGTTGCACCTGCCTGGACTCCTTAACCTCCAAGGTCAGGGTCCAAATTAGCCCCAGGTCTAGCCCGCCCTTCCTGGGAGTTTCACGGCTCAGGCTGGCTGCTACGCTGGGAGCAGTCTGCCCATGGCGGGAGCCCTGGTCACGAGAGCCCGGAACGTGGAAATTCAGATTCTGACTACGTGCCTGACCCCCCCACCTCCCTCGTTTTCAGAATGGCCTTTGTCTTTTCCTGTTCAGAGAACTTTCCAGAGACTTTCCAAGCTCTGCCTGGGAACAGCGTGGGTCCCTGGGGCTCCAGCTGGCATCGCCAGCAATTATCCTTAAAGCACAGGGACAATTTTAATTTCACAATAATTAGAAATATCAACTGCAGCTCAAGCCTTCGAAACTCATGGAATTTTAATGGGCAGCTGGCTTAGGTTACAGCCAAGAATAGCAGCGCTGCACCCGGCCTGGATCCAGGAGCCCCGCGCAGCTCTGGCCTCTGGGGAGAGCAGGCCCCAACCGAGCATCTGTGCTACCCCAGGCGTGGGGAGTGAGATTCGGGGGCCGTGGGACTCCTCAGTCCCGAGGAGCAAGACCTGCATCCCTGGCTTTGGGCCCCGAGTCCAGGGCATGTCCCCCTGGCCCCACATCAGCCCCGCCCCAGCCTCCCTGCTTGGGTCTGAGCTCCCCCTGCCGCCTGGGGCCGGAGCCCTCCCACCCCTGGCTCCCACGGCCTGTGCCCACAGAAACCTCCCTCTGAGCGGGGTTGCAGGTCTGGGGTGTCCCCACCACACCTTGGGGCTGCGCTGGGCCCCGGGCGGAGAGCCAGGGGCTCACAAGGCTCACTGGCCTCCTGTCCTGTCTCAGATGCACAGTCCCATGTCCGAAAACAGCCCTTTGACGCATTTTGTCCGGTTTTCAGTTTGCAGTGGGTGGGATGGCGAGTCTGTCCGGGCCTTGTGATGCCACCACGGTGGAAAGTGGACGTTAATGTTGTCATTTGGTGGGCGGAGATTTTGCTTTAGAGAAAATCAAAATTATCTAGTTCAATTTTCTCCTGTGGCTGGAGCTTCCCGTATCCTGAGAAATCCTGACCAAGGTCAGGAAGGTGTGTTCTGCCCTGCATTCTAGAGGTCGTGTTCGGGCCTTCAGTCCATCTCAACTTAATAGTTGTGTGTGGCGTGAGTTAGGTATCAAGGCTCATCACTCCCCCGTCAACACTCAGTTTTTCCAGCACTATTTGTTATGAGACTTTCCTTTCCCTCTTTGAGTTTCTTTGGGGCCATTGTCAAAAATCAATTCACCAAACAAGAGTGGGTCTATTTCCAGACTCGGTTCCACTGGTCTATACGGCTACATTGCCTTCATGACAGTAGACTCCTTGAAAGTCTTGAGGTCAGAAAGTACGAATCGTCCAACTTTGTTCTTCTTTTCCAAAACTGCTTTGGTTATTCCAGATCTCTTACTTTTGCACATAAGTTTTAAATCAGCGTGTCAATTTGCACCCCCCAAAAAAACCTGCTGAAATTTTTATTGAGATGGCATTGAATCTATAGATCAACTTGAAGAGAATTCACATGTTACCAATTAATATTGAGTCTTGCAATTTATCAACATGGTATATCTCTCCCTTTAGCAAAGTCTAGTACATCCTTCGTTAAATTTATTCCTCAATGTATTATTTTTTCAGTTGTTTGTTGGTAGTATATAGAAACAGTTGGTGTTTGTGTCAGTAACCTGCAACCCTTAAAACTCACTTATTGGTCTGATAGCTTTTTAACTAAATTCCTTAGGACTTTGTAGGTTCACAATCATGTTTTCTCTGAATAATGCATTTACTTCTTGCTCTCTGATTTATATGCCTTTTATTTCTTTTTTGTGTTTTTTTTCCTCTGGCTGGGACGGGCAGTACTATGTTAAAAGAAGAGCTAGGAGAGCCGCATCATTGCCATACTCTTGACCTTAGGGGAGACTACTCAGCTTTTCACCATTGAGTAGAATGTTAACTGTAGCTTTTCCACAGATGCCATCTATCAAATCGAGGAAGTTCCTTTTTTTAGTTTGTTCATTTAGAATTTTTAATCATTAATGGGTGTTTAATTTTGACAAATGCTCTCTTGGCATTTACTGAGATAATTACAAGATTTTACTCCTCTATTTTGTTGATGTTATGAATAACAAGGAACGATTGCTTTTTATTTTTTTAAATTTTATTTATTTGAGAGAGAGAAAAAAATGGGTGGAGGGGCAGAGACAGAGGGAGAAAGAGAATCTCAAGCAGACTCTGCGCTGAGCGTGGAGTCTGAGGTGGGACTTGATCTCATGACCCTGAGACCATGACCTGAGCTGAAATCAAGAGTCAGGTGCCCAACCAACCGAGCCACCCAGGAGCCCCAAGAATTGCTTTTTAAATGTTAAATCAACCTTGCATTCCTGGGATAAACCGTACTTGTTCATGGTGTGTTATTCAATTTAGTAATATTTTGCTAAGAATTGTTGTGCTCATGTTAATGAGGACATGGGTCTATAATTTCTTTTTCTCATGATGTCCTTGTCAGGTTTTAGTATCAGAGTTATGCAGGTCTCATTAAATGAGTACTAAAGTAGTCCATCTTTCTCTAATTTTTGAAAAAATTGTGTAAGAATGGTATTTCTTTCTTAAATGCTTTTACTCCAACACCATATGTTCCTGGGGGGTTTACTTATAGGTAAATTTCTTTCTTTCTTTTTTTTTTTTTTAGATTTTATTTATTTATTTGACAGAGAGAGAGAGACAGTGAGAGAGGGAACACAAGCAGGGGGAGTGGGAGAGGGAGAAGCAGGCTTCCCGCGGAGCAGGGAGCCCGATGTGGGGCTCGATCCCAGGACCCTGGGATCATGACCTGAGCCGAAGGCAGATGCTTAACCGACTGAGCCACCCAGGCACCCTGGGCAAATTTCTTTATGGAAAATGTTGGCTTTTTACCTAAAATTTTATTATGAAAATTTAAACAACTCAGAAAAAAAGACAGAATTGGATAATGATGGTTGTTTCCATTTCCTACATTAACGTGTTATTATTATACTTTCCTAATCAAATATCCATCTATGTATCCATCAGTCTATCTTATTTTCTGATGCATTCCTAAGTAAGTTGTAAACATCAGCGTATTTCTCCTTAAAGGTTCTTAATTATAAAATTTCTTTAACCAATTAGAGCTAAACTTTCTATTTCCTCTTGTGTAATTTTGTTGTTTATAATTTTTTTCCATTTTATATGTTGTCAAATCTGTTGTTCATACTATTTTCTTAATGTCCTTTAAATATCTGTAGTCTTTTTTTTTTTTTAAAGATTTTATTTATTTATTAGAGAGAGAGCGAGAGAGAAACAGCATTAGAGGGGAGAGGGTCAGAGGGAGAAGCAGGCTCCCCGCTGAGCCGGGAGCCCGATGTGGGACTCGATCCCAGGACTCCGGGATCATGACCCGAGCCGAAGGCAGTCGCTCAACCAACTGAGCCACCCAGGTGCCCCTAAATATCTGTAGTCTTTTTAATGATATTCCTGGTATTGGTCATTTGTGTCTTCCCTCTCCTTTTCGTTGGTCTTACTAGGGGTTGGTAAATTTTATTAATTTTTTTGAAAAACCAACGTTTACCTCTCAGTTTTTTACTGTGGTTTGTCTGTTCTCCATTTCATTAACTTCCACTGTTTTATTATTTTCTTCCTCCTATTTACTTTAGTTTAATTTGCTCTGTATTTGCTAGCTTCTTAATATGGAGGCTTATCATTCATTGTAAACCATCTTCTCTAATATAAGCATTTAAAATTATAAATTTATTTCCATAAGACTTTATCTGTACACCACAAATTTTGATATATTGTGTTTTCATTACTATTCAATTAAAAATATTTTTCTAATTCCCCTTGTGATTTGACCTGTGAATTATTTAGAAGCATGTTACTTGTCAAAAGTTGAGTGCTTTTCTAGATATCATTATTGATTTCTGTTGTTGATAGAAAACATATACTGTATGACTTCAATCCTTTAAAATCAATAAGATTTATTTCATGGCCTAGCATATGTTCTCTTATGGTAAATGTTCCATTAGCACTTGAAAAGAATCTGTATTTTGTAGCTGATGGATGTGGTCTTTTATTCATGTTAATTAGGTTAGATTGTTTGATGATGTTCAAATCCTTTATACCCTTACTGGTTATTTTGTCTGATTTTCTCATCAACTTATGATATAAAAGTTAAAATATTCAACTATAAGTGTGTTTTTATCTATTATTATTTGTCTCCTTTTAGTTCTCATAATTTTTGCGTCAGATATTTGAAGATATAGCCACTCCAGCTTTCTTAAGGTTATTTTTTCTATGGTATTTCTTTTTCTATCCTTTTACTTCCAATATAAATGTGTTTTTATATTTAAAGTATGCCTTTGTTAAACAGAATATAACAGGGTTTTTTAATCCTGCCTGACATGCTCTGCATTTTAATTTGAATGTTTAGCCCACTTATGTTTAATATAATAATTGATATAATTAGGTCTACATCTACCTGTAATCTTGCTAATTGCTTTCTATTTGTCCTGTTTGTTCTTTGCTCTTTTCTTCCTTCTTTCCCATTTCTTTCGGATTAACTCATTTTAAAATTTTAAAATTTTATCTCCTCTATTGTGTTTTTGGCTACAATATCCTTTTACTACTTTCTAGAGTTCATTCTGGGGATTCCAATATGTATCATTTGCCTCAAAATACTTTGAAATCACGTTATACTACTTCATGTATAAGATAAACACCTTTCAACATATAATTCCATTTCCTTTCCAAATGGAAATTATAATTTACATGTACTTATAAAAATAAACATAGAATACATTGTTATTATTTTTGCTTAAATGTCCAACTGTCTTGGGGCTCCTGGGTGTCACAGTTGGTTAAGTGTCCAACTTTTGTTTTCAGCTTGGGTCGTGATCTCAGGGTCATGAGATCGAGCCCCAAGTTGGGCCCTATGCTCAGTGCAGAGTCTGCCTAAGACTCTCTTTCCCTCTCCCTCTGCTCCTCCCTATTGGTTGCTTTCTCTCTCAAATAAATAAATCTTTAAAAAGGTTCAACTGTCTTTAAAGAAATGAAGAAAATGGAAGTGTAGTCTTTCATATTCACAGACATATTTACCATTTCTAGTGCTCTTCATTCCTTTGTGTAGATCCAAGTTTCCATCTGGTGTCATTTCCTTTCAGCTTAAACAACTTCTTTTGGCATTTCTTGCAGCATGCGTATACTGGCTATGAATTCAACAAGCTTTTGTTTATCTGTAATTACCTTTATTTTGCCTTTCCTTTTCAAGTGTATTTTCACAGGATATGGAATTCACAGCTGACAGTTTTTCTTTCCAGTCCTTTAAAGATGTTGTTCTTTTGTCTTTGGTTCTCTATTGTTTCTGATAAAAACTCAGCCATTTTTTATTATTGTACTAATGTATGTAATGTATCCTTTTCCGTCTAAGTTATTAGTTTTTGTTTTCAACGATTTGTGCCTAGGTGTGTTTTCTTTGTATTTATCCTGCTTGGGGTTTGTTGAATTTGGGGATCTATGAATTGATTTTTTTAAAATAAATTTTAAATAAAATTTGAGAAAAATTTGGCCACTATTTCTTCAAATATATTTCCCCCACGTTACCTTTCTGGGATTCTAGTTACACGTATGTCACATTACTTGATGTTATCCTATAGGTCACAAGCACTTTTTTTATTTTATTCAATCTTTTCTTCTTCTCTGTGATTTAGTTTGATATATTCATACTGATCTGCCTTCAGGTTCACTGGAAGTTTCTTCTGCAGTGTCCAGAAGCCTAGCCAATATATTTTTATCTCAGATATTGTGATATTGTAATTTTCAGTTCTTGAACTTCCTTTGCAATTTTGGAGTTTCCATTTATCTTCCGAAATATCCCATCTCTTTCTCCATCATAGCTACCCTTATCTGCACCTTCTTCTACATATTCATATTATTTTTTACATTATGTGTCTGCTCATTTCAATTACTGGACATCTAGGGTCTACATCTTTTGATTGTGTTTTCTCTTGACATGGGTCAAATTTTTCTGCTTCTTCACATGTCTTGTAATTTTTTGTAAGGCTAATTTATTTGAGGGGCGCCTGGGTGGCTCAGTCATTAAGCGTCTGCCTTCGGCTCAGGTCATGATCCCGGGGCCCTGGGATCGAGCCCCGCATCGGGCTCCCTGCTCCACGGGAAGCCTGCTTCTCCCTCTCCCACTCCGCCTGCTTGTGTTCCCTCTCTCACTGTGTCTCTCTCTGTCAAATAAATAAATAAAAATCTTTTAAAAAAAGATTTATTTATTTGAGAGAGAGAGAACGCATGTGCCAGCAGGGGGAGGGGCACAGGGAGAGGGAGAGAATATAAAGCAGACTCCCTGCTGAGCGTGGAGCCCAATGCGGGGCTTGATCTCACAACACTGAGGTCATGACCTGAGCTGAAACCAAGAGTCAGACGCTAAACCAACTGAGCCACCCAGGCGACCCTACATGTCCTGTAATTTTTTATCCCATTCCAGACATTGTGTGTAAATGAACAGTGGAGACTGTTATATAATGTTTTATTTTTATTTTGTTCTTATTTCCCCCCAAAGCAAGCCATTTCCTGAGTTTGGGTGAGGGGCTTACTATTCAGATTCCTCTAACAGTCAAGTTGACTCTGGAGCTGGGACACAGATTTAATTGTATTGAGCTCATGTATGTTCAGCCCAACCCGCTACCTCTATTCCACTGCAGCCTTTTTGATCTTGTCAGAGTTTGATCCAGGAGCCAGATTCATATATATTTAGTTCCCCTTAGATTTAACCTCTGTGTAGCCTGGGGTCTCAGCACTTTGAGAATGTGGAGGACTAAGTGATTTCACTTTGCTTTCCACTCTATTTTCTCACTTTCTTTGCAGAGTTTGAGTCTGGTGGGAGAAGGTAGATTGCTGGTGCTGACTTATCACCGAAGACTGTGTCTGTCTCTCTTCCTCTCTGCTCCTCCTTCTGCCAGTACGAGAACCAGACTTCTGCTCCAGGCATGGACATTGCTACCACATTCTGTCCTCTGTGAAAAGCTTATCTTTCTCTGGAATTCAGTTTATTAAAATTTCTGTATTGGCCCACTAACCCCATTGAAGAGTACAATAATTTCTTTCCTGTTTTTTTCGTTGTACTATGGGAGTGAAAGTCTTTTGCATCCACACCCCAGGTGGAAGGAGACGTCCCATTTCCTTTTATTCATTATGCTCCACATCGAAAGTGCTCAGGCTGATGTAAAAGACAAATTAGCACATTTGTTAAATCCTGCCTCTCAGGTGGAGTGAATGCCATAGATTCTCATATCCTAAAATATTATTTCCGCATGAGGCCTTTTGTCTTTCCTTTCTTCATATTTCTATTTGTGACTGTTCCCAGAGGTTCTCAGAAGTTAGCAGAACATTCATTATAGCTTTACATGGCAACTGAGGAGCATTTTGCAATATTGAGCACTCATACTACTCTTCTGTTCCCACGCATGTCGGGCTAGACCGAACGGTGAAGATGCTTACCTCCACTGAGCACTGGCATTGAACACAGAGGTTGTGAATCATTTTACTTAAGAAGATGCCATTAAATTTTTTAAAAATCAAATGAAACAATTTTACCTTCATTTAATACTTTGAAAATTGCCAAGGGAAGACCATAATAACGGTGCTATCACAATGCATAAAGGAAAAGGTAAACAAGCCAAAACTTGGGCCAGAAACCCAGAAGCCTTCTTTGTACCAGCTATGGCACAGAGTCTGAATTTGTTATATGTGGCTTTGAGGATGCCAACAATGATGATATGCTTTGGAATAATTCAAACATTCCAGTTGATATTTTCTGCATCTGCCCAAAGATGGAACCTCTTGATGAGACATGTATCATATTTGACCTTATAATCACCCTCAGAAACACAAAACGAATGTCAACTAGATGCTGTTAAAACAATTAGATTTAATTTACTCAAGATTCCAGCTGCGCGGAAGAGTCAAGTGAAATAGCAGAATACCCTTGGACGAGGAGGAATCGTGGTCTTCAGAGGAAAGTGAATTGTTTGCTCTGTTGCGGTCATTTGGTGTGTCCATCGCTACTGATAATATTAGGAAAAGCTTGCCAAAGAAGAAAAAAAAACAGGTTGACTACTTAATGTTTTAAAAAATTAAGCCTTTTTTTAATTGGAGAGAAAATAGCTTTTCTCCCTAAAAAACCCCAAAACACCAAAACCAAACCAAAACAAAACACACCCGAACACCTGCCTGTGAAAAAAGCAATAAAAACAGCATTCTAGAAAATGTAAGGAAATCAGAACAAGGAAATGAAAACGTTTGCACAAAGTTGAAGGAGATGATTCGCATAAAAATAATCTTAACTAATTCCATAGAGATTAGTTACTATCAGTTTAGATGAAAACATGATCTTGATTGAAGAGAGATTTGATTAACTGAAAAACATTTTGGATTTTTAAGGAAGAACTTTAGAAATACTGCATGAATTTAGCTATTGCTTTAAGGTATGGTGAAAATCTTGCTGTTGATAGTGATTTCTATGATGAAATTAGTTTGCCATATTTTTATGTTTCATATGCTGCCCCATAACAATATTTGAACACGATACATAAAATCTGTGGTTCTTTTCCCACTATAAATATTTGCTCTAAGAATTTTGATGGCCCTTGTTGCTTCTGCCTCAGCAGAAAAATACTTTCTCCAAATTGGAAATACAGCACATATTATGTGGAAATCTGGATTTTAACAACATAATTACAGATTTTGCCGAAGTGAGCCCAAGAAAAGGTATTTGCTGAAATAACGTGTAAGCAGTTATGAATGGTGCGTCTTTCTCAGGAATTCAGTTTATTCAAATTTCTGTATTGGCCCACTAACCGCATCGAAGAGTACAATAATTTCTTTCCTGTTTTTTTCATTGTACTATGGGAGTGAAAGTCTTTTGCTGACCATTAACAGTCCCTAGACATAAGCAAGAAAACATAGTCAGTTTTGGTATTTTGCTCCTGTGTGGCCACATACAAACCATAGCTTTAGAAATATACAAATGGCCAATAAGTACACAAAAACATGCTCAACATCACTAATCACAATCACAATGATAGGGCGCCTGGGTGGCTCAGTCGGTTAAGCGTCGGCCTTCGGCTCAGGTCATGATCCCAGGGTCCTGGGATGGAGTCCCGCATCGGGCTCCCTGCTCAGCGGGGAGCCTGCTTCTCCCTCTGCCTCTGCCCCTCCCACCCACTTGTGCTCTTGCTTGCGATTTCTCTCTCTCAAACGAATAAATAACGAATAAATACAAAATCTTAAAAAAACCCACACACAATGATATGCCACATTACACCCGGTAGGATGACTAATTTAAAAAAAAAAACCAGAAAATGCCAAGTGCTGGTGAGGACGAGGGGTACCAGAAGCCTGTGCACCGTGGGTGGACCCACAAAGGAGCTGCTGCTTCGGAAAACATTGTGGAAGGTCCTCAAAAAATCAGACGCAGAACCACCCTATGATCCAGCAATTCCACTTTCGGGCGTGTCCCCAAAAGAATTGGATGCAGCGGCTGGTCCATCCATATTCATAGCAGCATTATTCACAATAGTTAAAGTGTCCATGGATGGACGGATGGAGAAGAACGTGGTTCATCCACATGATGGAAGGTTATCCAGCCCTAAACAAGAAGGAGACTGACACCTGCCGCCATGTGGATGAACCTGGAGGACACTGTGCTCGGTGGAAGAAGCCAGTCCCCGAGGGACAAATGCTGGGTGGTGCCACGTACAGGAGGAGTTGCTGGTGGTGCCAGGGGTGGGCAGGGACGGAGAGTTAGTGTTTATGGGGACAGAGTGTCAGTTTTGCAGGATGAAAGGAGTTCTGGGGTGGGGGTGGGGTGGCTGTATATTGTGCATGTACTTAATGCCACTGAACAGGACACTTAACAATAGTTAAGATGGTAAGTTTTGTGTGTCTATTTTACCACATTAAAAAAAATAGGGGAAAAAGACCTCATCGCCTTCACTCTGCTTTTCAGTTTTGTTTTGTTTTTTATAGGAATTTTTGTCCGGAAGACGTTTAACTGCATAGTTCATTCGGTTTGGGACCAGACCTCGGAGGAGTGGGGACCGGTTGGGGGACGCCCTGCCTAGCGGTGGCTACGATGGATTCTGAGGGAAGGGACAGTAGCAACCTGCGCACGACGCCTCATCTCTCCTGGGGCCGGACCTCGCGTGGTCCTGCTGCCCGGGGAGACCCCTGGGAGCCCGCCTCTCACCGCGGAATGGACCGGGGTGACGTGGAAAGTGTATGCCGTCTGCTGTCGGGAGCACCCGGGGCCCAGGGCTTGGTAGAATTCTCCAGGTTCCCAGGAGGAGGATGGGAGCTTCCCTGGACAGAGGCCGTGGGTTCCAACCTGGAAAGGGTCCCGCAGGCCCCAGCTGGGCACTCGTGCCGTCCACGCCGGCTGTCCCCATCAGGCGCCCACGTAGGTGGCCCGCTGGGGCAGCATGATCAGGAGCAGAAGAACCGGGGGTGTGATGGGTCCAGCTTCCTTCAGGTGCGAAGGGCGGTGTCCTGCTTAGCCGCGAAGTGCACGGAGGCAGGGCCCTGGGCTGGGGGTTCCGGGGATGCAGGACTCCTGCTGCCCAAACCCAGCAAGGCCCAGCCACACCTGGGCGGTGGGTCTCCCCAGAAGGGAAAGGTGACACTTTCACCCCGGAGAGCTCCCAAACCCTCGTCTGCCCTCTGCAGTGAGTGGGCGGGTGGGGGGCCTGTGGCCGGCGGGCTGTGGGGGGCACCCTCCTCCTGAGACGGTTTCACCATTTGGTACCGGGATAATACTCGTCACACCCACTTCCTGAGGCTGGCTCGCTAGGGTGGTGCGCTGAGTCCCCCGCACAGTACCCGTCATCACCACAGGGAGCGCAGGAAGCCCGTGGGAAGGGCCCCCCAGGTCCTCCCAAGGCGGTGGGCCCCCACAGCGGCCTGGCGGGGGGAAGCTGACCGCCCTCAGGCCAGCGTCGCGGGCTCCTGCCCTCCGGTGCTCCCCCACCGGCCCCGGACTCGGCGCTCCGTGGGTCCAGACGGAGGAGGACACGCATCACACGGGGCGCCCCTCCGGCCAGCCACACCACCACTCCTCCCCGACCGACCGCGGGGGCTCTGCGGGGCCCTCCTCTGGGGACACGGCAGGCCTGTGCGGGGCCCGGAGCGTTCTCAGAGCTCAGAGCCGGCTCACGGGGGCACGTGGGCCAGCCGCCAGCAAGGCTGGAGGCCGGGCCGGGGCGCCGCACCCTTGCCCTCTTGGGGAAGGCCGGTGTGTCTGCGGCCGGCCTCAGTCTCCACACCTGTAAAATGGGCACGTTCAGGGCTGCGCCGGGACGAGGAGGCCGAGGTGGGGAAAGCACCCAGTGCCGTGCGGCGCCCAGAAGCCACCTCACTGGCAGTGGCCGAAGGCCATTCTGCACCCAACCGGGGGCGCCTCCGCCGGGGACGCGGCCTTGATCTGGGCCCTGCCGGGAGAGGGCAGGCCTGGCAGCGTCAGCGCGTCGGGGACTCAGAACGAGGAATCCATCATTTTTAGGAGAGAACGCTCATCACTTCTCATCTAAAAATTCTCATCGGAAAGCTGAGCTCTGGAAACTGCCCGCTCACCGCGGAGAAGAGCGAGCTGTGGGCAGCAGGGCACCACATCCCCTGGGAGCGACACGCCAGGGCCCGGCGGCCACTGGGGCTCAAAGCGCACCGTTAGACATGTCTTACACTGTCACCGTCCCGTTTGGAGGTGATGCCCTCTGAATTACTTCACGCCTATGGTCTTTCTCCAAAGCCACATTTCCCCCAAATGGGAAGAGACATTTCTAAGTCAGGTCTGTCCAGGAAGGCGGTGTTCACACCATGCCGGGGACTCCCTCTCCTGCTGTGTGGCCGTGCCCCGTGCGGTCCTTCCTGGGGTCCCAAGGAAATAAAGTCCGGTCTGTGCGGGGACAGTGGGCTCCGCTTTATTAGCATGTGTTCCGTTCAGGAACATGTGGTCTATGTAATTAATGCATAGCCTATTTGGTAACAATGTCCCTAATTAATACGAGTTCTATTTAGTAACAATGTGCTCTATTTAATTAATTTCATGTGTTCTGGGTAAAAACATCAGGCTTCGTGTGACTTATTCCCCTGGTCACTGGCCCTAATGACTCCACAACACAGAGGCGCCGCGGGCGGGTTCGGCGGGCATTTGGGGGAGCGGCGGCTTGCCGCCCAGAAGGTCAGAGAGGGCCTCGGGAGGGGACATGGAGCCGGAGCTGTTCAGGTGGGGGCTGAGGACCCGAAGCCCCATGTGCCTCTCCCTGGTGTCCCCTGTGGCTCCCGCACAGGCCCTGTCCCTCTCTGAGGCTGGGTCACTGTCCCTGCTTCCCAGCATCATGGCCGCTCCCCTCTGGAAACACAAATCTGCCCGGTCTCCTGGGCATGGTTCCTGAACTCTGCCCGAAGTGGCCCCACAGGCCATCACACCTGCGGGGCTGGTCCACTGGGACGTCCTAGAGCCCCCTGCTCTCCAGCTCTGGACAGTGTCCCCAAGCCTGGCATGCGCCCAGTGCAGGTGGGTGATCGGGGTCCACCCTTCTGAGGGTCGGCCCTGGTCCTTCCCATCCAGGAGCGCCGGGGGCGGGGGCGGCGTGGGCCTGATGTGAGCTTGACCCCTTTACCGAGTGACAGGATGGTGACAGGTGTGCGTGCGCGGGTCTCGTGGGTGCACGAATGGGCCTCCCTTCCCCCTGGGCGGGGTTTCGGGGGTGCACGCCTGAGTTGAGCCCGGCCAGGCGAGGAGGAAGCGCCCCCGGGGTGGCCGGCCAGCAGGCCCCGAGGACGGGACAGCAGGAAGAGCCCCGGCTCGGGAGCGAGCAGAGCACTGGGGCCTGGGGCTCGGCTCGGGCCGCGGGACGCTGGACCACAGGCGCCCGATCCGGCCTTGCCTGCCCTGGCCAAGGTCCCCCCGGGTCCGTCTCGTGACTTCTGGGAAGGCACAAAGGGGCCCCGTGCAGGCGAGCCTGGAACGCCAGCCTCGGGACCTGGGCCGTCAGCTTTCGTGCTTCAGGTGAGGCCACTGTGGGACCGTGAGCAGGGACTAGGGACCGCCAGCCGGGACCGTGCAGCAAAGGCAGGCTTGGGGGACGGGCCAGGCAGTGCGTGTGGCCGGCCTCAGGTGGTGGCCCCGGGAGCGGGGGAGCGGCCGCTCTGGGCGACACTTAGTGCTGACCTGTTGCGGACCCCTGTCCAGCCTCAGTCTCCATCTGTAGAATGGGCCGGTGCTCACACCCAGCGCGCACGGTGGTGGGCGCATCCGATGCGCTCAATGCTGAGCACAGCTTGGTACCGGCCTTGCTCCATGGTGGCCAGTGAGGTGGGGGGGCAGTGAGGGGACAGTGAGGGGGTGTCAGAGTAGGTCAGGTGGATGAGGCCACTGTCCTACTGAGGCTCACCTGGCTTGGACCCGGTGACCCAGGGGCTGCGTCCTCTCCTGTGGGCCTGCATCCCAGGGGACAGTGAGGAAGGCCAGAATACAAGCCCCCACCCTCGCGGCTCCTGCCCAGTCCCCTGCTGGAACCTTCTGGAGGCCGGGGCAGGCCAGTCTCCGGCGCAGGGCAGAGGGGCCGAGAGCTGCCCTGCCAGATGCTGCGGCAGCTCTCTTGTGGCCTTTGGCTCGCCTCTCTGCACCTGGGCAACGTCCACGCGTGCTGCGGGCTTGGGTGGGAAAGGAGGCTGCCGTGTGTGGGGAGGCTGCGCCGAGGATGTCGGAGGGGCAGCGCACCCCCGGGAGGAGAAAGGGTGCTGGTCCAGCAGGGGTGGGGCTGAGGGGCTGCTTCCGTGGGAGGGAGCGTGCTGGCCCATCCCTGCGGGGCCATCAGGACCCCCGGGAGTGCGGGAGAGCTGTGCAAGACGGAAATGTGCCGTGTGTCAGGCTGAGAAAAAAGTGAAAGGGGAAACCGAGTCCCGATGGGAGCAGGTATGTCTTCTCAATTAAGTCGAGTCCCTTCTGCGCATCCGGTGGTTTACATGGACAGGGCACGCTCCTTGCTCTGGCTCCTCTGACCCCCGGGCTCCGCTCTGCGTGGTCCTCCCCCCCCTCCCCCCAGGGTCTGGTGCACAGCCTCCACGGTCACAGCCTCCGTGGCCAGAGCCCAGGACATCTGAGCCCGCCCAGCGGCGGCGACACCCTGGCAGACACACCCGGGAAAGATTCGGCCACACATCTGGGCACCCGGTGGCCCAGCCAGGCCGACACACAGTCCCCATCGCGGGAGCGCAGCCCACTCTGCCTGCACGCGACCGCGGTCTCCGCTCTGTATCTGCTTAGAGCCCGTCCCGTGCGGAGTGGCCCCGCCCGGGTCGCCGGCAGCAGCGGGGGCTGCCGGCCCCCGAAGTCGTCCCCTAGCCCCTAAATGAATACCGGGCAGACACCCTGCCCCGCGGCTGGTGGGACACCCCGGCCGCCCGCTGCCCTGCGGTGTCAGGGATCCCATGGCGGGAAGTTCCTGACCTGCCCCCCTCCATCAGATGCAAAGCCACCCATCAGAGCCACACTCAGAAGGGTCAGTTCAACAGGGGCCGCCATGCGACCCTTGGTCCTGGGTCACGGTTGCTGCATGAGCCACGTTCTGTATTTGCCACGTGGAAGGTGCTGTGGGGAGCCAGGCGACAGGGCAGTGCATCCCGCCTGGCCATGCCCCTCGCCCTGGGGTTAGGCGGCTCTCTCTCTCCCTCTCGCTCCAGGTTCTACCCCTGCCCCCTCAGCCCTGGAAGTGGTCCCTGTTCCCCTCCCCGCTGTGACCTGTCCCAGCCCTCACTGCCTCTCCGGCTTCCCTTCCAATCGGGGTTTTATTGGACTCTTCTCAGATTTCCTCCTGGGACCAGAACAAATACTACAAGAGCTAATGAGGAAAACTTGAGGGGGGTGGCCTGGAGTGACAGGCTCTGAGCTCCCCGTGATGCCCCGCGGATTGCTCCCAGCATCTACTAGCCTGAGGCCCCCATTGTACCATGCTCTGCAGGTATTTCATCTGCAGTGAGGGGAAGACGCAAACGGACAACAAGCTGTAGGGAGCGGATCACCCTTGCTATCTCGTTCTGGGAGCGCTGGAGGGAGTAGGAATAGGTTTTTCTATGGGGGGGCGGGTTGCTGGCCGTGTGACCCTGGTGTATCTGTCACGATGAGTGACAGAGCAAGAGGCTCCAGCCAGGTTTGGGAGCTGGCTGTGTCACTGAAGGTCAGGGCCCAACTTGTCAGGAGTCGTGGACTTGATTTATTTCCCCACTTGGATCATAGAGCAAATGCTCAGGGGACTGTTTCCCCAAACTACTCTAGCTGGTCACTAGGACTCCAGGGAAAATAATTTCCAAAGAAATAATGACTGCTGAGGAGGCAGGGGGAGAGCTAACCCTGGAGGGTCTCCCGTAGGGCCCAGGCAGGAGGGGAGAGGACCTCCAGGACACAGCAGGGAGAAGCTGCCTGGCTTTCACACCTGTTGGGAGGACTAGGGGATGACTGTGCTTTGCGGGGACACCACACTTCTCATCTGCTCTCCTCCCTTAAAAATAAAACGCTTTCTGGGGCGTCTGGGGGGCTCAGTCAATTAAACGTCTGCCTTCGGCTCAGGTCGCTCAGGTCGTAATCCCGGGTCCTGGGACCGAGCCCCACCTCGGGTTCCCTGCTCAGCGGGGAGTCTGCTTCTCTCTCTCCCTCTGCTGCTCCCCCTGCTTGTGCACTTTCTCTCTCACTCTCAAATAAATAAATAAAATCTAAAAAAATTAAAAATAAAACTATTTCCGGGTGGAATGCGGTCTAGATGCACATCAAGGTCTTCGGAGGGTGTGGCTCCCTGATGCTGGGCGGCCTGGGCAGGGGCGCGGAGGAAGTGTCAGCTCACCGTCTATGGGACCAGGGCTGGAGGGGAATCTCGGTCGGGGAGACGGGAGGGGCCGCGGGGGCAGGGGCGCAGGAAGGGACCCGGGCGGGGGGGAAACCGGGGCCGGGGAGACGGGAGAAGACCCGGGTGCGGGGGGCGTCGGTAGGGGACCCGAGCTGGGGAGGGGGGGACTTGGGGTTGGGGGACGGGAGGGGACCCAGAGCTGGGGGCGTCGGGAGGGGACCCGAGGTAGGGGGGCCCCGGAGATGGGAGCGGACCCGGGTGCGGGAGGGGACCTGAGCTGGGGGGGATCCGGGGCCGGGGAAACGGGAGAGGACACGGGAAGGGGGCTCAGGAGGGACCCGGGCTGGGGGGGGTGACCCGGGTGCGAGGGGGTATCGGGAGGGACCCAGGGCGGGGGTGCAAGAGGGGCCGAGGGGACGGTAGGGGACCCAGGCACCGGTGTGAGGAGAAAGGACTGGACCCGAGCAGGGAATCTGGAAGGACTCGCCCGCCGGGCTGGGCCACCGCCTCAGCTCCCGCAGCGGAAGTCCCTTCCCAGGTCTGGGAGGCCCCCGCCCCGCCATGTCCGCCTCGCTGGCCCCGCCCCCGGCTGAGGCCCCGCCCCTCACTTCTTTCTGCCCTCCTCCCCTGGAAGCCCCGCCGCGCGCCCAGTTCCTCACCCTTGTAGGCCCCGCCCCCGTGGGCCCGCCCCACCTCGGCGGCTCCGCCCCGCCCCCGAGGCCCCGCCCCCGAGGCCGAGAACTCCGGCTCGGTCCTGAGACCCGCCCACGCCTCTAGAGACCACGCCTTCTCCCGGCCCCGCCCCCTCCTCCCCCCCACCCCGCCCCCCCCCCGGGCGGGCGGCGGCGGCGGCGGCGGCTGAGCGACCGTTGCGCGCGCGGGCGGAGCGGATCGCGGCCGGCGGAGCGAGCGGCCGGTAGGTTGCGGGCCGGGCGCAGGGCCGCCCCGCCTCCGTTTCTTTCTTCTCTGGGCGCGCGCTCGCGCCCTCCGCGGCCCGGCCGCCGGCCCCGCCCAGCGCGGCCGAGGGGGCCCGGGGGCGTCCGGCCGGCGTCCGGCTCGTCTGGGCCCCCGCGTCCCCGGGCCGCCGGCCACTCTCCTTTTGTTCCTGGGCCCTCCGCCGGGGACTTGTCGTGCGCTGGGCGCGCGCGGAACCCGCCCGGGGCCTGGGTTGTGGGGTCGCCGTGGGGCCCGCCGCTCCTTGGCGGGACCCGAGGGCCCGGGCCCGGGGCGGGGGGCGGCGGCGGACGGGCAGAGGGCTCGGGCCTGCCGTGCCCGCCGCGCTCGCCGGGTCCCGGGCCAGAGCCGGGGCGCCCCCGGGGCCCGAGTCAGCTCGGGTCTTGAGTTTCCTGGCCGCCCCCGGTAGGCGGCCGCATTGTTTGGGCAGAGCTGTCTCCGGAGACCCCAACTCTGGCGATTAACTGCAGCAGCGTCAGTTTCGCCGCCGTGCGGGGTTCCGGGTCCAGGCTGTGCTGCCAACTCAGGGGTCCTGGGGTGTAGACGGAGCGGCTCCGAGTTGTGGGGCGTAGACAGAGGGGCTCAGAGTTGTGGGGTGTAGGCAGGGCAGCCCAGAGTTGTGGGGCATAGAGTGGCTCAGTTGCGGGGTGTAGACAGAGCCCCAGAGCTGCGGGGTGTAGACAGGGCTGCCCAGAGACCACTGCACGAGGGACGCTGCCCAGAGTTGTGGGGCGTAGACAGAGTGGCTCCAAGTTGTAGGGTATAGACAGAACCCCAGAGTCATGGTGCATAGACAGGGTTGCCCAGAGTTGTGGGACACAGACAGAGTGGCCCAGAGTTGTGGGGTGTAGACAGGAGCCCAGAGTTGCGGGGCATAGACAGGGCCTCCCAGAGTTGCGGGGTGTAGACAGGGCTGCCCAGAGACCACTGCACGAGGGACGCTGCCCAGAGTTGTGGGGCGTACACAGAGTGGCTCCAAGTTGTAGGGTATAGACAGAACCCCAGAGTTGTGGGGCATAGACAGAGTGGCCCAGAGTTGTGGGGCGTACACAGAGTGGCTCCAAGTTGTAGGGTATAGACAGAACCCCAGAGTTGTGGGGCATAGACAGAGTGGCCCAGAGTTGTGGGGCATAGACAGAGTGGCCCAGAGTTGTGGGGCATAGACAGAGTGGCCCAGAGTTGTGGGGTGTAGACAGAGTGGCCCAGAGTTGTGGGGTGTAGACAGAGTGGCCCAGAGTTGTGGGGTGTAGACAGTGCTCCAGAATTGTGGGGTGTAGGCGGAAAGCAGCCCCGGGGTCATGGGGTGTAGACAGAGGTCCCCCGCGTGCACTGCCTGGCCGGGCACCTGCCTGGCCACTCTCCCGGGATATGCCCCTGGGTAGGTGGCTCCCTGCTCTGGGCCTCAGCCGCTCCTGGTGGATTGGCGTGGGAATGGTGCCTGCCAGTGGGCCGCTCGGGGCTCTGAGGGGTGTGTCTGAGGCCCTGGGAGCGGCCAGTGTCAGTGATCCTGTGGCCGCAGTGTGCTGTGGGAGGGGGCCCGTGGGAGGCCGGGGGTCCTGCAGGGGGGTGTGCTCCGGAGAGGAGGGGCGCAGCCGGGGGGAGGCCTGGGGTGCGGCCCGGGGCGGGGTCCTGGAGTCTAGAGCCCAGTGGGCAGAAGGCGAGGAGCAGGAGAATGTGGTCACGGTTTTACTTCAGAGACATAGTTGTCATGTGCAGTTTCATAAAAATGCCACCTCACCCAGTGGGTTTGAGGACCAGAGACCATGGCACGAGGGACGCTCCTCAGGTGGGCCGCCTACTGCTTGGGCACCCACAGCGAGGGCACTAGCTGGCTGGCGACAAGGTCTGGGACCGCTGGATGGGCGGGGCAGGGGATGCCACGGTGACTGGAGGGAAGGCCACGGACTTGGGCTGGACGTGTGGAGCGACTGTGGTGGCGGCGCTGTGGGCGGGTCGGGGTGAGGAGGGAGGCACCAAGCCTGCGTGGCAGGGAGGAGGGCGCCTGTGGGCTGGTAGCCCCGGGGTCAAGGGCAGGCCTCCTCCTCCCCTCTTTCCAGAATGAGGGTGGCCGAGGGCAGGGGCCAGAAGCCAGGCAGGGGAGGAGCGGGACGGGGGTGCTGGGCTGCGGGAGAGGCTGCGGGAGGACCGGAGGGACGGAAGTGCCGGCTGCTTCCGTGGGAGGTCCCGCCGAAGGTGACCGTGAGCTGGCTTCCTGGTGATACTGTCTTCTGCCGTCTGTCTGTGCCCAAGGTGGGCCGAGCCAGTAAGGATGCGGGGAGGGCGGTGGGTGCAGCAAGGACCTGCCTTGTGCATGTTACATCTCACACTTTCTTTGACTTGGGTGGAATTCCTAGAAACGCTTCACTTTCTCATTGGCACTTGAGTTTCCCGTGGCTGCTGTGACAAGCGACCGCACACCTCGTGGCTGAAGCTTCTGGAGGCCAGAAGTCCGACATGGGTGTCACTGGGTTGACACCAAGGTGGCGCCTGGGCTGGAGAGAACCCATTCCCCAGCCCTTTCAGCCGCAGAGGCTGTCCTCAGCCCTTGCCAGCCACCCCCGCCCCCGGCTCCCTCTGGCTCCTTCCCGCGGGGACCCCCGCGATGGCACTCAGACCCACGGGCCTCTCCCATCGCCGGGCCCTGCATGTAATCATACCTCCGAGTCCCTGGCGCCTCTCTGGTGACACTCCCGGTCCGGGGAGCTAGGAGCTGAGTCTAGCCTGCCACCGTGCTCCTGACTTCAGTTTGGGGAGGACCGGCTCCTCTCCTCCACGCCGCGCCATCTCCTGTACCTTCCTCAGGGGCCAGGGAAAGAAGCTAAGCCTTGCTCGGGGTTCAAGGCTGCTAGATGACTCGTTTTTACCTTTTTGGGCGGTGGTGGTCCCCAGCTCCCTTGACCTTCTGATAAAAACTGTGGTCTCCCTTTAGAAGTGTACTCTATACACACGCACACGCGACTTTGCCGTAGACACCGTTTCCCTATGATTCTTGGGGGGTCACCCGCTCAGAGGTCACCAGATTCATTTGTGCTTGTGCTCCACGCGGAGCTCTTGTGTCTGAGCCTTCCCCCCAAAAACGTGTGGTCTGTCCGTTCGGCTTTTCTTCTGTCTCCCGTCCAGTGGCTTTGCTGTTCCCAACACTAATCCTGGTGATCCCCGATGTGTGTCCTTCCCCACCTTTTTTCTTGTTCACACAGTCATTCATAGATGGACACGCCCACACAGTCACGTGCCCCCAGAGACACACACACACACACAGACGACACACAGCCACACAGCCACACACAGCCATCCCCCCAGGTACAACCACACAGCCAGACGTCTACACACAGACACACGGGCACACTCACATAGCCCTGCACACCTACACAGCACACAACCACCCACAGACACCGGGGCGCGCACACACACACACACACACCAGGCTACTTCTCTTTTTCCGCATGTTACTGTTGTCCCTTAACAGTGGCCCTGCTCATCCTTCCAGGACACTGGGTGACGCGCCAAGCCGACCGATGAGAAACTCGGGCAGTGGGCACGGTCCCGTCCGCTTGCCCGCATCTCCCAGAGGTGCTCGGGCTTAGCTTTCTGTGCTCCCGGGTGCTCAGTGCTGCGTCGGTGTGTGTCGTAGACATTCTCTTTGGATGTCTCTCAGAGGTACAGACGCTTCCGCTCTCCCTGCTGCCCTACTCCCCGCCCCCTCCATTTTCCACTGTAATCCTATGTTTTGGTGAAGCCTGTAGTCATTGCTTACCTTTCTGACGCTAGGTTTTGTCTGTTACCGACCCGCGCGGGACACTCACACTCAGCTGCTCTCCCGCCCAGCCCTGTCACCTGCCTATGGAAGGACTCTCTCTTGCCTCACGCCCAGCACGCATCCCTCCGCACCCCTGTCGTGGCCGTGCTTGGTGTTGGGGGGTTTTCTCCCAGAGTCCTGCGTCCTGCCCCAGTCTGTTCTGGTCCCGGGGAGGCCCATGCCCAGCTGCTGCGCAGGGTTCCCTGGGCCGCTCTCCCTCTGTACTACCTCTGTACCTGCGCTCTGGACCCCTCCCTTCCCTGCCTGGGCTCACGCCTTGTTTTGTTGAAGGACGGACTCTGGATGACTAAGAAGTGTTATGTAGACAGTGGTTTTTAAAAAGATAGTATTTACTGAAGCGGGGAGGGGCAGAGGGAGAGAGAAGCTCAAGCAGACCCCCCCGCTGAGCACGGAGTCTGATCCGGGGCTCGAGCCCCTGACCCCTAGACCATGACTTGAGCAGAAACTAAGAGTCAAATGCTTAACTAACTGAGCCACCCAGGTGCCCCACTGTAGATACTACTTTTGTCTTTGATTTTGAAAATATCTTTACTCCTCAGTTACTTTTAGTTTAGCTGGGTATAGAATATTGAAATACTGAAAAGTATTTTCTCAGGACTTTGAAGAGGTTGCTTCACTGCCTACAGTTTCTAGCGTGGGTGCCATTCTGATCTCAGTTCTCTGTCCGTGATGTGGCCCCAGGAGGCTCCTGGGAGCTTCCCTCGCTGCCCTGTGCTCTGAAGTGGCCCGTGACGGTGCTCCTTCTCATCACTGTGCCTTCCACATGCTGGGACCCTTTGGCCTGAGGACTGACGTTTTGTGTAACTCCTGAGAGAATGTCTTGCTTTCAGTCTTGTGTTCTTTCTTTCTGGAACTCTTATTTGGAGTTTGGATCCCCTGGCTGACCTGCTAATCCCCTGATTCTTGCTGACCTCAGAGATGTTTGCTTGGCTCTTGGGAGACAGCTTTGCATTGTCTTCTAGCTCTTCCTTTAGTTGTTTCACTTCCATTATCCTTTTCAGTTTTCAAGTGTTCTTTTATGATTTTCCTTTTTTAAAAAGGATTTATTTGAGAGAGAGAGAGTGTGTGTGGGAAGGAGGGCAGAGGGAGAGGGAAAGAAAGTCTTAGGTAGACTCTGTGCTGAGCAGGGAGCCCAGTGTGGGGCTCGATCTCATGGCGCTGAGACCACTACCTGAGCTGGAACCAAAAGTTGGACACTTAACCGCTGTGCCGCCCAGGTGTCCCCAAATTTCACTTTTCTTTTTAAAAAGTATCATCTTGTTCTTCATTGAGAGATGCAAGATCTTTTTTTTTTAAGATTTTATTTATTTATTTGACAGAGAGACACAGCGAGAGAGGGAGCACAAGCAGGGGGAGTGGGAGAGGGAGAAGCAGGCTTCCCGTGGAGCAGGGAACCCGATGCGGGGCTCGATCCCAGGACCCTGGGACCATGACCTGAGCCGAAGGCAGACGCTTAACGACTGAGCCGCCCAGGCACCTCGCAAGATCTTATTTTTTAGAAGATAATATTTTTAGAAGAAAATAAACATGCTTTGAGTTGTTTTTGTTTTCTTATTTTCCTTTTTTCCCCCTATTTTTTCATGAGACTATGTCCTCCATGAGACCAGGGTTTTTTTCTCAGCGTTATTCATGGCTAATCTCAAACACCTGAAATTATGCCTGGCACATAGAAGAAACACTATGTAGTGTTCACATCTCCTGTATTATTTCTGACGTTTGGGTGGTAGGGATTTGGGTTGTTCTAACAGTTGCCGAGAAAGGTTTTTTTTCTGACTGGATTTGTCTGTTTCTACCTTAGTTCTTTCAGGTTTGGTTCATGTGTTCAAATCTCTGTTATTAAGTTCACACACTTTTGTGACGGTGATTCTGCTGATGAACCAGCCGGACTTTGGTCTTGACGTCTGATATATTTTTCAGAGAAGAGGGTAGGGGCGGGGTGGGGAGAGAGACTCTCAAGCAGTCTCCTCGCTCAGCATGAGCCCAGTCTCACCACGCTGAGATTGTGACCTGAGCCGAAATCCAGAGTCGGATGCTTAACCGACTGAGCCACCCAGGCGCCTTTGAAGTCTGATGCTAAGATATAGCCCTTCTGGCTCTCTCCCATTTACTGTTTCTGTTCTTTTACTCAGGCTGTGTGTGTTCTTATATTCAAAGTCAGCTTCTTATAAAGCCTATGGTTGAGTCCTGCTCATTTATGCAGTCTGATAGTTTCTGCTTGTGATTGTGAACGTTTTGTCCATTTACAGTTTTAGTCTTTATCCCCCAAATTGAAGACTTTTTAATGAACTTATAATAAACACAAATTTTTGCAAAGCAGCTTGGGGGTGGGGCATAAATAGTATTTGGAATACTCTTTTTTTTTTTTTAAGCTTTTTTATTTATCCATTTGAGAGAGAGAGAGAACACAAGCAGGGGGAAGGAACAGAGAGGGAGAGGGAGAAGCAGACTCCACTAAGCAGGGAGCTGGGCCCAGGGCTTGATCCCAGGACCCTGAGATCATGGCCTGAGCTAAAGGCAGATGCTTCACCGACTGAGGCACCCAAGCACCCCTGCGGAGCACATCTTTATCAAGCTCCTGCCATGTGGCAGGCTGTGGGCTCTGTGGCTTCTCTTAAGTGCAGCCCAGAGGAGCCCAACCCAGGACACCTTTGCCCCAGGAGGTCCTAGGGCCGGGTGAGGTGCCCAGACCACCCCGCTTGCCAGAGCCCCGCACCCCTAGTTGCCTGGAGTCCGGCCAGAAGGCCAGCTCCGTGGAGTTAAGCATTTAGCAGCCAGTCAGCTTCCTCCCTGTGCAGCTGGGGCATTCAGGCCCCAGAAGGCGGCGGGGTCCCTGGTGCCCCCCCCCCCGGATTAGTTTCCTGCGGTCCTTGTCACAAAGCACCACAGACAGGGGGGCTTAAAGTAGCAGAAATTTATTCTCTTGCAGTTGTCAAGGCCAGAAGTCCAAGTCGAGGTGTGGGCAGGGCTGGGCTCCCTTGGAGACTCTCGGGAAGGCCCCGTCTCCTGCCTCTTCCAGCTTCTGGGGCTGCTGGCAGCTGGGCTGTGGCCACCCCGCCCCGTCCCTGCCTCTGTGTTCTCAGGACCTCTCCCCTGCCTGCGCTGGATCTTCCCTCCGCCTCCCTCTCCTAAGGACGCTTGGGATGGTGTCTGGGGCCCACTCAGACCATCAGGACCATCTTCTGTTGCAGAATCCTTTGCTTAAGCCCATCCACAAAGATCCTGTTTCCAAAGGAGGTCACGTTTCCGGGTTCTGCGGATTAGGGCCTGATGTCTTTGGGGCCACCATTCAACCCACGACACCCTGCCCGGACCTGGGAGGTGAGGAGCCATGTGGGGTCACCAGGGCTTGGGGCCTCCTGCCCACATGACCGCCTCTGGCCACCCCTCCTCTGGTTGCTTCCACACAGGGTCTGCCCTCGGCCTCCCCGTGGGCAGGACTGACGCCACCTCTCCCTCACACGCACCTCGCTGAAGTGGGCCCGGGACTTGGCGTGTTTGCAGACTCTCTTATCTTTTTGGGAGTAACTGAGAAAGACGTGGAGAGCAGAAAGCTTTGTTTCAGCCCTAATGAAAGGACCCGACAGGGGACAGTACAACACTCCTCTGCATGTTCCTCTTGAATCCTGTAGGGAATGACCAGATTTGTACGTGGGTAGGAGAATGTCCTGTGGGAGGCCTGAAATGAGGCCCTTTGTTGACGAGGAAAATTGTTCTGTTCTTCCTAGGCATCCGGGGGTGAGGCAGGGAGGCAGCCTAGGGCAGGGGATTGAGTGAGGCGGGGGGTCAGGCAGGGTGGGTGGACGCTGGGCTTGGCCTGTCTCCTCCTGTCCTTGGGCTGCCACTGTCATGTCGCCCAGGGAAGCTGCTGTGAGGGGCCGGGGCTGGTGTGGGGGGAAGCGGAGGTGACATGCCAGGTGGGGGTAATGGAGCCAGCCAGGCCCCAGCGAGGAAGAGCAGAGGGATACTGAGTCAGGGACCGTGAGTGCTGCGGCCTCCTCTGTCTCTTCAGTTAGATTTATCAGACAAAATATACTGTGCAGTATTTGGGACATGCCTAGACTGAAAGTTATCCGTCTTTTATCTGAAATTCAGATTTAACCGGGTGTCCTGTTTACTTGTTACACCTGACAGCTCTGTGGTCCCTCTGGCCCTGGTTGAACTGCCACAGATAGAAATAAATATCAAGTAGAGGTAAGAAGAAATAGTCAAATAGTAACGGGGGGAAAATGGAGATGGTTTAACCTCCAGTACTCCAAGACTCTTGAGCAGAAATGTTTCTGGAACCAAAAATAGCCCCACGGTTCCATTGGCTACAGAGCCAGCCGTGAGCTGGCGGCTGGAGGGGGTCGGTCCTGGCAGTGGGCGCCGGGTGGGAGCGAGCTGTGGCTTCAGGCCCTTGTCTGAGCTCCTCAGAAGGGCGTGGAAGGTGGCGTGGTGCCGAGCCTGGGCTGACAGCAGACATGGCCAGAGCGTGGGGGGCCCCCTGGTCTGCAGGATAGTTGGGGGGGTTGGTGGGGATTGGAGGAAGTGGAGGGATGGGAGAGGGCACATTGGGGGAAGAGTGAGTTCTCAGAAGGGGTCAGGGCTGTGAGTGTCCCCCTGACCTTCCGCGGGTGGTGGTCTTGGCTTGATGAGCTCTGCTGTCCCCCAGGGGCCTTCACTGGTCACTGTTCGTAATTGTCTACCTGGTGCTGTCGTCGAAGCCACTCCACAGCCCTTGAGGGAAGGAGTGAGCACACGGATGCAGGAGGCGCGGGGCAGTCATGTGGCCGTGAGGCCAGGCCTGCCTCAGGTGGCCTCGGCAGGCAGGCTGGGAGTTAAGGCTGGATCCCGAGAGAAGTGGGGCAGTGTTAGGGGTTTGGGTTCAAGATGAGCCTGAGGGCAGGGGAGGGCAGGTGTAGGGGGCAAGGTGGCGGCAGGGCGTGCAGGAGGCTCGGAGGGAGCAGGAGGGGGACTCAGCACTGCCGGGGAGGCTGCACAGGAGGCGGGCCGCCAGCCAGCCTCCCCCCTGCCCTGCCCTTTGCTGCCATCCCTGCTGCCGGCTCCTACCTGGCCGACGGCCGCCTGCCTTCTGCTGAGCTGCTGCTTTCCCTGATCGAGAGCTTTCCTAAATTCCTCTTGTGTAGAAAGTGTTCTTAATACGATGTCAATAAAAGACGTTACATCCAAATGCACCAACCTCAGTATCTTTGTTCAGCCCAGCACTGCGGAGAGTAACGCAAAATGACAGGTGAGAGCCAGTGGGTCAGGCCAGTGGCCGGGGCCGCGCGTGTGCATGGGGACGCCGGGTCACAGCATGTGTGTCTTTGTGTCGCCCTGGCTGCGGGTGCTCTGTCCCATCCTCTTTGCACTGTGTGAGCCCAGCCAGTATTAAAGAACGCATTTTCCTGGGGCGCCTGGGCGGCTCAGTCGTTAGGTGACTGCCTTCGGCTCAGGTCATAATCCCGGGGTCCTGGGATCGAGCCCCGCATCGGGCTCCCTGCTCGGCGGGAGGCCCGCTTCTCCCTCTCCCACTCCCCCTGCTTGTGCTCCCTCTCTCTCGCTGTGTCTCTGTCAAATAAATAAAATCTTCAAAAAAAAAAAAAAAAAGAATGCGTTTTCCTAAAATCTTCGGAGGTCTTGCATTTTTATTTATTTCTTTGAGATGAGAGAGCATATAACATTTACTTCTCTTAATTGGTTAGCCTACAGATTTTGTTTGATGTAAACTTAATATTCCAAACGATTCGGATCACTCAGAAAGGTACATGAACCAGTAAAATGGACCTTTTTAATTTAAATGATAGTCTTTGTGCCAAATCTAGAGCTTGTCCTTCATGTGTTAGAGAAAGGGCAAGCGCTGGGTTGGAGGTGTCATACAGCCAGGCCTTGGCCTGTAGGTCGGACACCGGGAGTGGGAGGGACATAGCCATGCTGCTGGGTGCTGTCCCGTTCCCACAAGGCCCTTGTGTCTGGAGGGCCTCGGGCTTGCGGCTGTGGCGCGTCTCCCACTGCCGCTGAGCTCTGACTGTGGCTGGGGAGGTGGGGAGGCCGAGGCGAGGCCCGGAGGAGGTCGAGGGTGCAGCTGGGCGCCCAGCTGCACCAGCCCCGCCATTGGCTCGGTGCCATGAAAATGCACTGGTGTCGTGTTCTCCTGAAGGAGGAAGCTAGGTAAGTTTAGAGCTCGTGTTTCAAGCTTTCTTTAGGTTGGTAAGGATGACATTAGCATAACTATTTCTTCAACTCCGTAGTAGTATTTTCGGAATTCCGTTTCCTTTTCACATTATTAGCCTGGGGGTGGTCGTTGTATGTATGTTTTTTTCTGATGTGTTGGAAGAGATGAAACCTTCTTCAAGTTGCCAGTCTTTAATCTCTTCTCTCTTTTTCTTATTTCTTTGTCCTCTTTCCTCATTACTTCTAATTGCTGTAGTTCCTGTTTCCAAGAGCTGCATTACTGTTGGGGTGCATCCTCGGCTCCCCTGTGGATCGTGGCTGCTTAGCAAGGGGCCCGGCCAGGAGGGCGGACGGGGACGCACCCGTAGTACCGAGCCCAATATGAGCCCCTGCGGCTTGATCCCTTGGTTTCTTTGGACTCTGAAGTGTTAACCCTCAAGAACCGGCATTAAAGAAGGCCCCACGCGAAACGTCTGCATAATCACAAAGTGCTGACCCGGAACATTGTATATCTTGTGCTCTTCTGTTCAGCCTTTTATAAATTATTCAGCAAGCAGGCTCACTGATGACTTCAGTGGTGGCTCACCGGCTTCCTAAGCTTAGACTGGTGTTCAAATGTGGGAGATGCAGCTACTGAGGAATCGAGCTAGACTCTCTGAGAGTCTAGGGAAATAATTTTGGTGGTAGCAGAACCTCACAGGAGGTCCTCGCGTGCGGACACGCCCGGCCTGGGGTCAGTCAGCCGCGTCTGCGTTGAGTCGTGACTGACCGTGGGCAGCGCGCCTGGGCCTCGTGTCCTCGGTGGTGAAATGGGATTGTCATGGTTATAGCTGTGAGGCCGCAGTGCTTAAGGAGTCATCCGATGCGGTCGCTGTCCTTGGCCAGTTTGTCCCATTCGTAGTCTGTTTATCTCAGGAGTGTGCGGTCGGATTTCCTGAATCACCTCATCGCAGATTAGTTGGGGGGAACCCTTGGAGAAAGTTAATCGTGCATTGCTGCCTAGAAATAAATCTAGCACCGTTTTGTCTGTGTTTATAGCAGCAGTGATCACAAATCAAACGAAAACATTCATATTTTGCATTATAAGGGACACTAATCATCTACTGCTGTGTAACAAACAGTCCCCCAAACAGGGCAGCTTACAACAACCAACACTTATTATCTCTCGGTTTCTTGGGTCAGGAATCTGAGGCTTAGTTGAGTCCTCTGTCCCAGGTCTCACCCAAGGTTGTGATCAAGATGTTGGCCAGGCTGAGTGGGGCGGGTCTGCTTCCAGGCTCGCTGACGCGGTGGTGGTGGCCTGTGATCTAACGTGGCTGCTGGCAGGCCTCACGACCTTGCCGGCTGTTGGCCAGGGACATTGTTGCCACGGGGCTGAGCGAGTGAGGGAGACGGCGCGGACAAAAGCCGGTCTCTGTAATTATCTTGGAAGTGGCTTCTCATCGCTTCTGCCCTGCTTATTAGAAGTGAGGCACTAGGTCCAGCCCAGGCCCCAGGGGTAGGGGGCTGCCAAGGGTGGGGCGACCAGGAGGGCATCATTGAGTTATATCATAAATATAAATAGGTGTCAGTCTGCTCTACCACTATCCAGCCCCTGGCCCCAGTGAGTGGGGGCCCCCCCCCCACGTACAAAACACTCCCCTAAGAACCTCCCCTGACCGCGTCAGCTCAGCGCGAACCTCATCATGTAAATCAGCGGCAGGTGTGCATGTGCATCCCGGATGTGGCTCCTCGATCCAGCGCCTGGAGTGCGCTTCCTGTCCATCCTGGACTAGAGAGGCCAGCTCTCAGCCCCTCCACCCCACACCAGGGCGCACTGTTGGCACGGGCGTGGGATGGCCGCCAGGGACACTCCTGCTCAAGACGAGGGGGGCAGGGCGTGGGGGCCTGGTGCGTGTTGGGAGTGCCTTGGTTAGGTCTCAGGGTCTGGGGACAGCAGCTCTCACTCTGCCTCCGGGCTTCTGACCCCCTCTCCGAGTCATCCTCCCCTTGTCACTGAAGGCGGCACATGCTTGGAGGGGAGGCCCGCTTAGCCTGCTTCCTGCCAGTTGAGGGTTTGGGCTCCGGTGTCCAGTTTTCATTTTGCGCTGCTTCTGACACTTCAGTTCAAGCTGCCAGTGCCTCTGCTGATAGAGTTTTCTGGCCAGTCTTTGGGCCTCCTGTGAATCGCATTGGTGTTCACCCCCTCAGATAACTTTGAGACGAGCCTTTCTCCGTCTTGGGCTCCTGAAGGGTCAAGGACGGCGGCCGTGAGCAGCTCCCTGGAGGCCCCGTTGTTCAAGGGGAGGGTCTGTGGGGCTCACCCTTCATCTCTCAGGAGCTCCGTTCATGCTTCTGCCCCCCCCCCCCGGCGGCTTTCCCTGACCGCACATGCACTGGGACTTCGCCTGCGCTGAGGCAGAAGGCGAGGCGGCGGCGTTCGGGGACATCAGGGCCCACAGGGAGAGTGGGCTGCTGGCAGGGGGGCTGGCAGGACGTGAGACAGTGGGGATGGGAGTTCTGAGGAGGTTCCAGTGAGCCCCCCCAGGGAGAAGCGCCCAGCCGTGCCAGAGGGGCGCAACAGGGGGCAGGAGAGGTGAGCCCGGACGGAGTGCTCATTGCAGTGTCAGTGCCCCCCTCCTGCGCCGTTTTGATTCACGTCGTATGACTGGCTTTCCACCCGCGGGCTTTCTGTCTTGCGTTGCTTGCGAACGTGGGATGCCGTACCCTCATCAGGTACCCGCCTCGGTTAAAAACTCTCTTGGTGATTGTTTCCTTCCTTCACTATAAACAGGCGTCCGTCTGCTCTGGCACTTGCACCTTGGGACCTCCCCTTCGGGTCCGCGTCATACCCCCGGGAGGGACAGGTGAGCTGAGCAGGGGGCAGCACGCGGTCCTGGCTGCCGGCCGCCATGCTGCCCTTTGCACTGGGACTTTGCTGGGTGGGAGGCTGCATCTGTTGCCTGCTGATCTGGGCCGACAGCCCTCGTTGGAGGAGCTGGGTTCAGGGGTTCAGGGGTAGAGGGAATGGGGTCTGGGAACAGGGAATGGGGGTGGATCCTAGCTTCACCTTAGGGAGCTCAGAAACGTGCCAGAATGGGATTTTGTCTTCTTTCTTCCTCCCTCCCTCCCTCCCTCCCTCCCTCCCTCCCTCCCTTCCTTCCTTCCTTCCTTCCTTCCTTCCTTCCTTCCTTCCATAGGCTCCACACCCAGTGTGGAACCCAACACAAGGCTTGAACTCACGACCCTGAGCCCTGAGATCGTGACCTGAGCTGAGATCAAGAGTCAGACACTTAACCGACTGAGCCACCCAGGTGCCCCCTGTCAGAAACCTGATTTTTGCTTCCTTTCATCCCTTTACCCTTTTCTGAGTTGGTGTTGCTCAGACTCTTGCTGATTGACGGGGTGGGGGTGGGGGGTGCGATGGCCTCTGCTCATCCCTGGCCCACCAAGCTCTGCTGTCTGTGGCCACTTGCCTCGCGCTGCACCTGCAGCCCGTGCCATGTGACTTGCTCTGCGGCCACTAGGATGCACCCTGCCCTTACCCAGCCCTGTTGCACTTCTGGCGCGGTCTCCTGTGCGGGAGCCGGTGGGGTAGGGGCAGACCCCACAGCAACGGGGGGCACACCGTGGGGCATGGGTCTCCGCTCTTGCGTCTTCACCGGGCCAGTGGTGGGGCGCGATGGATGTGGGTCTGCAGAGAGAAGTCCACCGTCATTTTTGTATGACAAAGATTTACATGTAAAATTCATCACATGCTTCAGTTAATTTTTATTTTTTTTCTCATTACAAAAGTCATGTTTGCTCTTTTTCAAAACTTCAGATGCTATGAACAAAAATGGTTGAATTCTAACAGAGAAAGGGAAGGCTGTTTCACCACATTTAGTGGCTTAGCAGGTGCTTCTTGAATGCCTTCTTATGCTTCAGGGGGCCCGTAGACGTGAACACAGAGACCACCCACGTAGCCACACATCATGTGTGGGTCAGGGAGGGGAGCGAGCCGATGGACCTGGGCCTGTGATGGGCCCTGTGGACAGTGGGCGGTCCGGGAAGGGGCGTTCCAAAGGGGAGGGTGCTGTGAGCTTGGTGCCGGTGACAAGGGGTAAGAACTAGCACATTCTTGCTCTTGGGGAAGTGCGTGGGGTCCTGTGGCTCCTCAGATGGGTGCAGAGTGCCGGCAAGGATGGAAACGAAAGCCTGGGCAGGCCCCCCCTTCTCACGCATGATTTCAGCGGACACAACCTCAGCTGTGGCTCTGGGGTCTTTACCGTACACATAATCAAGGTCGTCACTTGACCAAGGTCACAGGACTGGCAGGGCTGGTCCTCTCAGGTCCAGTTCCACACAAGAGCCCTGACTGCAACAGCCTGCTGGACTCTGTCTTAGCTACTGCTGGGTGGCCAGAAAGCAGGCTTCCCCAGGCCAGGTTCCCCCAGGGCAGCATCCGCGGGATGGGATTCCCAGGATGGGCTGCCCCAGAACAGGCTCCCCCGCGACAGACTCGCCTGGGTGGACCCTGTTGTCTGTCTTGTTCCCTCTTCCTAGAAGAGCGCCTGCACGGAGGAGGTGCTCCTAGGTATTTGTGAAATGCATGCACACAAACATCAGCTCACTCGATTGTGTTAGCTATTTTAGTGCCTCTGGTGTTCAGGGGAGGAGTGTCAAATTGTACACACGCAGGTGCTGTCTGTCCAGCACTCCTTTTAAAAGAATTTCCTTCTTTGGTGCCAAAGTCCAAGAAGTCTTATGGAGAGCACAGGAAATTTTTCTTGCCTGGTATATTTGGGGCTTCATCCCACCCCTCTAGGATGTCTGGGGGTTTGTTTACACATTGTTGGTGTTTATCGGATTCTTCATGTTCAGGACAACACCACAGACACCGGGGGGCTGTCCTGGGAGCCTCGCCCACTGCGCACCGGTCTGGCTGGCTGGCTCGGACAAGTGCGGTCTGTGCCAGCCCCGCACCGGGCTAGAGCTTGCATCATGGATGGATAAGAAGAAACACAACCCTGGGAGTCAAACAAATGGTACAAATGGGGGATGGCCCCCAGATCAGGGGTGTCTGGTTCATTCTGACAGGAGTGGCCATGGGACAGACTCAGACACAGAGTGAATGCCTCACGTCCGCGCCTCCCTTGCTCTCCGGTGACCATCATGCTAACGTGCTGAGACTGGACACGCTACTTTGTCTGGCCCCGCTTACCTTTTAGAGCTGCCACAGATTGGAGGTCTTGGGGCTGGGGGTTGAACAACATCGCTTTCCTGGCCTAAGTACTGGAGGTGTGGGCTGCCCTGGGGGAGCTCGGGCAGGCTGCAGCACACCATGGGCGTGGCCACTGGAACCCTGCTGGGGACCCAGCCCCCCCCCAGCTTCACCTGTCTGCCCCCTTCTCACTGCTCACGTGCTTGTTCTTCTGCATGCAGGCGGGGAGCCACAGAGCCTCCCAGGCTGGGCTCTGCTGTTCTCACGTGTTCTCCGGCAGATTCTGTTCCTTTGTACAAGACCCGTCTCATCGCTTTAAGAAGTCGATGGGACTTCTTTCACTTACGCTGCTTAGCATTTGGTGGGCTCTTTGTTTTCAAGGTTCTTCTTTTTCTGTAGCTCGGGGAAAGGGTCCATTAATT